>NC_059336.1:18977129-19282037 GCF_018350155.1 Leopardus geoffroyi | reverse complement strand
TTGATCTGTCTGGGACTTCAAAAAAGCCTGAAGGAGAGCTGACTAGACAGCATGGACTAATAGCATGAGAATGGATTTATAGTTCTAAGGACCTGGGTTTAAACCCAGGCTCTTCACTTTGCCAGGTGTGGTCTGTCCTTCACCGAGGTGGACACTCCTTTCCTTACTATGCTTGAGCCACTTTGGTCTGCTGGCAGCTTTTCATATAGCCTACATTTAACCTCAAGGCTTTTGCACATGATGTTACCTCTGCCTCTCACCCCCCCCCCATATATACACATACACATAAGCACAGACACATACACCCATAAACACACACACACACACACACACGCACGCACACACACACACACACACACACACACACACACACACAGCTAGTACACTCACCCTGCTCACTCCTCTGATGCCTGGACTTTTAGCCTCTCGTGGTGTTCACTTCACAGAAGCCCATGCTATTCACAATTTAAAAAGTACTGTAGGGGGGAAAAGGACAGAGGGAAAGGTTGATAAAGAGAAAAAGAAGTAAGCCTGAGAGAGCATGTCCAAGAAAGAAAGAGAGATAGAGACAAGGAGACAGAGAAAGAGGGAAAGAATTCCACAGTAAACTTTTTTAAATGTGAAGATTAAAAGACAATGCAATAAGTTAGGTTTTTCTCATGAATATGTATGTATGCTCTCAACTGCTTTCCTTCTAGCGTAAAACTAGACTTGCAGAACCTTGTAGATATAAGTGAGGGGTACCATCTGCATAATCTTATTCCATGTTTATATCAATCCCAACGGATAGGAGCCACCATATTCCTATGTAACATGTGGGGAAGGTGAGGCTTAGAAAATGTGTGTAACTTGCCCCAAGCTATATCACTAGGGAGCAGTGGAGTCAGAATTTGGATCCAGGAACATGGGGTTCCAGAGCCTGTGCTCCTGGCCACACACGATGTGAGCTGAATGAGTTCAGCCACCAGGAGGGAATTGACCCCACACTGGGCTGGGACACAAAGCAGACGTTCAGTAAATATTTACTGAATGAGTGGAACCAGAAGTGGGATTCACTTCAGGGAAATTTTAATCCAGTCCGGCTCAGCCCTGTCCCCGCCCCCGCTCACTTATCACCATGTAATTGAAATAATGCCTATCGACAGAGACTCACAAACAACTGCTCAATTTTCCTCAAAATTCAATTAAACTTCGTTTATTCTGGGGATCGATCCAATTAAAAGAAGGAAAATTTCAGATGGTCTGAGCAACACCATCCATCTTCAAACATAGCGTCTACCCCAGTGATGTAATAATTCGCCCAATCAATGCTTTAAAAGCATTTAGCAGTCTTGATAATGAACTTTTGTCAAAACAGCCTTGCAGAGCAATAAGTGCCTGCAGATTAATATGAAGTCATAAAGGGCTAATGCTTTGGGGGGTAGCGGGTGGCAACATGAATCAGTGAGAGCCATGGCCTGGAGCTTCCACACCTTCTCGGCGCTAGTCATGGGCTGTGTTTTCAAGCCCCAGAAAATGCTGAATGCACTTCCCCATTTCTGCTATCTGTAGGTGTCTCTCCCTCCCAGGTCTCGGTTTGTCCAACTCCACCAGCCAGGCGCCTGGGACACCCCGGACCCAGGTGGTCCCACTCACGCTGTTGGGGCTACTCGCCCTGTTGGAGAAAATGTCCAAAGTAAGGAAGGCTCTGCTGGAAAGGGCTTCCACCTGACCATCTCTGAAAGTTCTTGCTTTAAAAATCGTCTTTGAGCTGCAAGAAACCCCTCTTCTACTTCAGATCTCCTCTTTCTCTTGGGGGTATTCAACTTATTAGGTGTGATGCTACACAAGTTACTTCAGGTCTCTGGGCTTTAGCTTCTCCATATGTAAATTGGAGATGATAGCATTTATTGACCCTCGGGGCAAGGAGGCTGGGTTGGATCTCTGGGTGGCAAGGTTGCAAAGAGTAATAAGATTCAGCCTCTATCTTGAAAGAACTCAGAGGCACTGGAGAAAAGTAGGTGAAACAGCCACAATGCAAGACGCTAGTGTTGTTAGAGATGTCTGAACCCAGCGCTGGAAACCGTGCCTGAAGGATCACAGGGGCCCTCGCCAGGGTAGTGACTCTTGAGCTGAGTCTTGACCAGAGAGCAAGTATTTTCCAGGTGAGGAAGAGAAGAGAGGATGTCCGGGCGGAGGGGACTACAAGGACAGAGGCGTGGAGGATGACAAGGATGGACACACGCAAGATGCGCAGCTGGAAATGGAGTCGGGAAATGGAACGGAACAGGTGGGCTCAGCCTCATCTTCAAAGGTCCCACTTGCCAGGCTGAGGAGATTGTCCTTTTCTCTAAGAGAAATGGGGAGCCGTGGAAGGTCTTAAGCAGAGGATTGATATGAGGAAAATCACACCCAGGAAAGTTGGGTTGGTGGAGATGGGACAGTTGAAAGGACTCAGGTGAGATACAGTGGTGGCCATGGTGGTCTCACCACACAGCCCCGTTCCTCCAGGAATCCCCCCAACTGCCCTCTACCCACACTGAACACACTCCCAACCTCCTTGTTCCCATCAATAGTGTCCCTCTATCACCAGGCAGGAAAACCAGGAGTCCTTCGGCACATGTTTCTTCTCCATTCCTCACAATCCCTGGGATTCCATCATTCACTTTCTACCTGGACCCTGTGTGGAAAGACATGAGGTCCCATCCCCAAAAACTTAACTTAAACTCACTTTTAGTCCAACAAGACCCCCTTACCACTCTGAGAGGGCGGCCGGGATGCCGTGTCCCCTGCACCAGACCTGGACACGCCCAGAGCTATCGCTGATCCTGGCAGCATTGGTCCAAGGAAGAGGAGGGTCCAGGGAAGGTCAAGGGCGTTCACCTCCAGCATCAAGGCATGGCAAGTCACTTCTTGCAGAGCTGGGCTGGGCTGAGCTGGGTGAGCCCCTGGGGCTGGAGTGGTCCAGGACCCATCGAAGGCTTGTTCTCCATCTCCCACACCAGTCCACCCAGGCTGGAGGACACCTTGGGTGGTCAGCGTTCTCACCATGGGGATCCAGGCTGTGGCTCCAGCTTCCAGCACTAAAAAACCTTTCATCGACTCCTCTCCAGGCCTAACTATCCCTTGAAAAGCCAGCAGAAAGTCTCAGGGGTTGGCTAGTCTTTTAAAAGCTGGAGGATCTGGGCAGCCAAAGGGAAGAAACTCTTGCTCTGTTTGCCAGAAGTCACTGCACCCCTAGGGGATGCCAGGCTCTGACCTGCCATCACAGTGGCACAGGATTTGGAAAGAGGAGGATTAAGAATTAAAGAAGAGGGCAAAAAAAAAAAAAAAGAAAAGAAAAGAAAAGAAAGGGGGGAGGGGGATGGCTTGTGCTGCTAGATCAGGGGAGTATTAAATGATCCCAAGTCCAGAAATGTCTTTTCAAAGACTTCAGCCATTAGGACTTAATATTAAATTTACTCCTTCTGTGCCTTAAAAAATAGCTAATTTTTTTTTTCAAAAGGTGCTTTTGATGCCAAAGGTATGGCTTAGGCTGAAAGGCACCGGTACATCAAACATCATTTGGGGGATTTCAAAGGGCTGTTTCAGCAGGATCCTGTTCTCCTGATCCTCCTTCTCGGCTGATGAAGTTTCTGAGCTCCCTGAAGTCAGATCTTGTGTTCTTGGCTATCAAAGGCCCCAGCAACACTGAGTCTGTCTGTCCATCCCGGTAAAACTTTTGCATAGAAAGCCTCCCTTTTGCACAGAGATCTGAGGGGGGAATAAAAAGGATGCTGATTTGCCAGGAAACAGGAGGGAAGCCCTGCTGAGCTGATAGGAATCTTCGGACCAGATTTGAATACATTTGGCCCAGACAAGGGGGTGGGGGAAAAAATCCATTACTTTGGAGAAAAGCCTCACCGGGTTTCAAAGGGAAATATGTTAATGCTGGGAGAAATCATTTGTGTGGGTTTGCGTGTGAGTGTTTCCGCAGCCCCACAGTTTAACATCGTCAACCGGGAGCAAAAAAGCAAAAGCATTGGAATTAAGCTGCCACTGTTCAGGGGAGGCAAAGGAGAGCTGGAGGGCTGGAGGGAGTCTGCAAACCACCCCGGCCCTGCCCTAGCAGTCTCAGCCAGCCGGGTCTGGGGTCTGAGACTCAGACAGCAGCAGAGCCCCCGACCTGGATCCCCCAGCAGTGTTAGAGGGATCTTCCTTTCCTTCCTCAAGGTCTTTCCTCAGGAGTCTGCAGGCTGTTGCTCACAGATGTCCCCCAGACGGTTCCCAGTGTCCAGATAGGAAAACTGAGGCCTGCAAGGGGAAGGGCACTGCCCAAGGGGCTGCATTGGTCAGGCTTCCTGACTCATCTGCACTCCTGCTCTCCTCCAGACCATGTCCTACCCACCGGCCTTCTCCCAGTAGCCCCTGCTTGCCCCGGCACCTGCTGTGCTCTCTGAAGACTGCACCTGGGTGGCTGTATTTACCTCTATGCATAGCCTCTGTGGACACCCTAAAAATGAGGTGTCTGTCATATCTGACCTGAGGCCAGGCATCTCTATGACCAGACATTGTCCCAGGCCCCATAGGAACTGAACAGTTGTGTCTGGATAATCATAGGAAAGCTCTCTCTAAGGCTACAAGAGGCAGTATGCCTGGATTCAGGAGTCCCAGGTCCTGGGCTCAGCTTGGTCTTTTCCTGTGGGCCTCACTTCCTTCCCCTATAAAATGAGGACCATTCCATCATCCCTGTCTCTTCTTCCTAGGCCTGCTATAAAATTTCAGTCAGATCGGGAACAAAAGCTGTGGGCAGGGAGTCTTCAGAACAGGGCAACAGGAGGCCCGCTCGCCCCTCCAGCAGTCAGGCACAAGCAGGAAGAAGGAATGAGGCTGTTTTGAAGGCTGTACTGCATGGTTGTTGCAAATGCACCTGAGTCCCTTGGAGGCCCTGCACACCCCACATCAGTGCAGGACTTTTCATGACACTTTGACAGCTCTTTTCTTCATTAGGAGAATAGCTGGTCGAATTTAGAGAAGAAGAGAGCCTAAGGACTTGTTTCTTGAGATAAAGATGAGGGACTGGGTGGGAGTCAGGTGCTGGAGCTGCCTGATTCGGACTCCTATCCTTGGCTTATTACACAAGGAATTGGGGGCCAGCAAAACTTGGCACTTGAATCTCAGCATTGTCTTTTTGCGAGGAGAGGGAGAGGAGAGAGAAAAGAGAGACAATAGCTCATCATTAATGGTCTTGAATTAATATAAATTAGTTGAGCACATCTTGGCTGCTCCCAGTCAGGCAGAGCAGGGGGCTGCCGGGGCCAGCATGGAGGTTTCTTTCACCTCACATTCACACAGCCATCCATAACACTGCTGCTGACCATGCACTCCTCCCCTCCTCCCTCCCTGCCCCCACTACGGGATCCAGCTCTGGAGGTGTAAAACAGGTGTAAAACAGGGGCAGCCCCCCAGAGCCTGTGACCTTTGGAATAACCTTTGGGAGATTGCCGCCCAGAGAATCGCTGCCATTAGGAGCAGAGGGTGTCTTGAGCTCAGCCACAGGCCAGACCCCTGCCTCCCCCATCTCACACTGTCCCTCAGGACCACAGAAGCGGCAGGGTTGCATGTCTGTGCCCAGAGCCAAGGCCACAAACAGAACAATGCCTGGCAACCAGAACCACCCAGAACCACCAGAATGTTGCTTAGGACTGTAGGCTTCCCGGGGCACTGGCATGTTTGTTTGAACACACAAGTTGTGAATTCTGTCCCTACAAGGGGTCTGAGTCAGGCTGACCTTTCCTCCACCGCATCGGTGCAGTTATAATTCAAGGAATATAAAGCCGCCCATCAGGTAGCACAGGGCAGTTCGGTACCAGCAAATGGGCCTCAGATGAGACTATGGGTGACCACAGGTGTCCTAACTCAGGATGGCCCACTTAGGCACACTGAGGCCACCAAATCCAGGCCTGGCTCACTGGGACATGCTGGGACCACCTGACCCAGGCCTGGCCCATAAGGCATGCTGGGACATTCTCAGGACCAAGCAGAACATTTGCTGCTTAGCCCAAAGTTCAAAGGTCAAAGGGCACTCCCAGTATCCCTGGGAGATAGGAACTTTTAAGCCCACTTACAGGGAGGGAAACTGGTGCTCAGAGAGGCCAAGTCCCTTGTCACAAGGTCACACAGCCAATAAACGACAAGGTCGTGTTTTAAGCAGAGACAAGAGCCAACTTTATCCATGTGGCAATTAAAGCTTTCTAAATGATTCCTCGGACAATTCTCAGGACTTTCATGAGATGGAACTAGTATCATCCCAATTGTATACACACAACAACTGAAGCTCAGAGAGGCTGAGCCACAATGGCCATGGTCACACAGCTGGTAAGTGATGGAGCTGGGATCCCAACCCGCAGCGGTCTGGCTCCAGAGCCCCGGCGGCATGGCACAGACCGGGAGCCAGCCTGCCTGGCTTCAAACCCTGCCTTTTCCACTTACCAGCACTGGGACTTTGGATGAGTTGTTCAGCCTCAGTTTCCCCACCTATAAAATGGAAATCATAACCACAATATAGCAGCACGGAGGACTGAGTTATCGGTATCCGTGGACGCGTACAACATGGCCTGGCCGGTACCGAGTGTCACATGTTTGTCAGACGATCTCCGTTCCACACAGCGCTCACTCCACTAATTCTCTAAGCATTCGAGTAAAACCTGGTAGCCCGGAGGACCCTCTTCTCCAGCCTGTCCTGGGCCCTGTGGGTCCAAGGCTCGAGGGAGGCACACAGCCGAAACACGGCACAGACCCAGCGTCCGTAATGTTCCTGTCAGAGCAAACGAGGCCATTAACAGACGAGCTCTGTGATGGAATTGTCCTGCACGGTATTTATTACAGGGTCCTTTCCCTGACGCCTCCCCGGGAGAGAATATTAAATATTTAATGCGCACGAGGCTGCTCGTTTGTCATCCCCTCTTCAGCTCTCAAGTTGGCTCTGGGCTGGGGGAGCGCCAAAGTCCGAGGCCTGGCATCCTAATGCCTTCCCTCCTCCCCTGCAGGGCACCGGACCAGACCGGGCCAGGGAAAACAACAAGGACCCCCATCAGGGACTCTTGGGGCTGAGGCCCAGGTGGGTCCTGGGGAGGTGTCCTCCATCACCCAAAGTCTTGTGAGTCACTGGCCACTGGAGCCTGGGAGCCTTCACCACACCCAGCCTGTCCCTCCTCCACCCCCCCACCACTGCCTCCCGCACCACCTGCCCCTCTGCAGAGGCTCCTGTCCTGTCCACACTCGGGGAGCTGGAAGTGGCAGGGAGCAAATGCCCATGAAGCAAATCTCCATCAACGATGGGCTGTGAGTTGATGCGTAACAGCCCCAGCTTCCTCGCCCCCGTGTGTTGGATGGCTCAGGGGTACGTGTTCCACACTGGCCCCAGAGGTCCCCAGTGGGACTGGGCTCCTGCTGCCCACAGCCTTTATGGGTGGGCTTCCTTTCCCTCTCTGCTCTCATGTCCCCTCTCCCCTGCTAACCCAGGCTGGGATTATCCCCCAACCAAACCGCCTGCATTCCCATCGTGGTCTCGGGGCTTCTTCTGCAGGGACATAAACTAAGGTAATGCCACGGCCAGGTGGGGGACTATCAGAGCACACAAGACACAAGCCTCGTCTCCCACTGAGCACTGACCCACTCAGGGCGAAGCCCTGTGCTACGGGACTGGGGACCCAGAAAGGACCCCCAAGATCTGACTCCTGGACCCCCAAGAGCTCCCAGACCGCATGGGGCACAGTCACGAGACACTAACCACGGTGCAACGTAACCAGCTCTCACTTCCGTCAAACTAGCCCAAGTGGTGCCCTCCTGCAGACAGAGTCGCCCTGTGGCCTCAGCTCCCTCCCTGGTGCAAGCGTGGGGCCCCTCAGTGAACGCAGCCCAATGAAAGGGATCTTGTCAGTCACATTCATATCGATTTTCCAGCTTTTCTTGGTCTCTTTCTTTCCCTGATGACTTCTAGCCATCTGTGTGATATTTGGGTGTTGGCACAGTGTAATCCCATTTGAGAGGAGAGGCTGTGGAGAAGCTAAAGGCATCTGACAAACATCCGTGTGTGAGGGAAGGGACAGACGTCTGGATTCTCCATCCCCAGTGAGCAAAGGCGTGTTCCCAGCATCCGGCCTTGTACGCAGGGCAGGGTGGCCTGGAGGGAAGGGGAAGGCCTGTCGTTCAGGAGGAACACAGGAAGTCAACCAGACTGCAGGCCCACTGAGTGCCAGGCTTGGGCTTCTACCTCCATGACCTCCTCTACTCCTCACGACAACCACATGCAGGTGCTATGGTCTGGGACTAGGGCGCTACTCCCCTCTTCCTGCAGCAGGGCTTGGCTCCTGCAGGGGCTCCTGCCTAAGCCCTTCTCCATCTCCACTCTTGGCTTCTTTCTCCTGTGGCCAGCCCATTCTCCAGGTTCAGTATCAGCCTACCTGTCATCTCCCCAGAAAGTGCTTCCCTGACCTCTTATTCTGGGTTGAATTGTATCCCCCCAAAAGACAGGTTCAAGTCCTAACTCTCTGTACTCATGAATGTGACTTTATTGTAAATAGGATCTTTACAGGTGTAACCAACCCAAGCGGACTGGGGTGGGCACCCATCCGGTGACTTCTCCCTCACAGTAACAAGAGAGAAATTTGGACCCAGAGAGGAGAGGGTGCCATGTGAAGACAGAAGTTTGGGGCCACAAGCCAAGGAAGGCCTAGGGCCACCAAAAGCTGCAAGAGACAAGGAAGGTTCTCCCCCAGAGCCTTTGCAGAGAGCATGCAATACCTTGATTTCAGACTTCGAGCTTCTAGACCGGGGAGAAAATAAACTTCTGTTGTTTTAAGTCACATGGTCTCTGGTGAAGCAGCTCTAGGAAGTTAATAAACCCTTTCCTAAGGTAAATCTCCTTTGTCTCCTCTATCACACATCTTCCCTTCTCCCTCCTTCATGCCACTAATAACAAAGTACAATTACCCTTACGTGTTGTGTTCATTTCCCATGTCACTTGCTAGACTAGGAGCCCAGTGAGGGCAGAGGCCTTGCCTGCCTTGTTCTTTACTATATTCCTGGTATCTGCCCCAGTACCTATGGGGCCTGGTACATAGTAGGTGCTAAATAAGTGTTCACTTATTGACAAAGATTTAATGGATGCCTATGATCTGCTGATCTTGCTCTAAGTGAACAAAATAAACAGTCTTCTCTTTATGGAGTTCACATTCCACATTCAATAAGGACCATAGTAAATAACCCTAACATCCTGTTAGAAGATGATGAGGTCAGGCCGAGGGGCAGGGCAGGATAAGGGAGATTGAGCACTGGCATAGAAGAGTACAAACTGAAAAATTAACTTAGGTGGTCAAGAAGGCCTTGTCGACAGGTGCCATTTCAACAAGGTTTCAAGAAAGTGGTTTGAAGGAATTAGCCATATGAGATTCTAGGGAAAGAACACTCCAGGCAGAGGGCATAGCCAATGCAAAGGCTCTAAGGCAGGAATATGCTTAGTAGTTCAAGGAAGAATACTGGTCAATGTAGATGGACTAGAGTGAAGAGGGGGGAAGAGTTGCAGGAAAGGAAATCGTATATTTGATCAAATATTTGTTGGATGGATGGATGGATGGATGGATGGATGGATGGATTGTTGGATGGATATAGATGGATGTAGATGGATATGGATGGATGGATGGATAGATGGATGGATGGATGGATGGATGGATGGATGGATAGAATAAAGAGGAGAGAGAGAGAAGAAGGGAGAAATGATCCATGTCTAGGAATCTAAGATAGGTACTAACTCTGTCCTCTAACCATATATTAGGTCAATAATTGACGTAACGACCAAAAGGGTCCTATCACTCAAGAAATGTAGCCAATCACAGAACAAACAAAGTCAGCCCTCCACACCCTTTTCCGCCATAACACAGCATCACAGAACAGGGATGAGGATGTCTAAGAAAATAGGCTCAAGCTTCTTGGGGACCAAGGGTCCCAAGTAAGGGCTCTTCCAGGGTCTGGGATCCTGCTTATCCAGCTGGATATCCAGAGCCCCCAGCTGGATAAGCTCATTTAGAGCTATGAACCATGAGGCTGAGCTGGTCCAGGCTCCTGATAGCTAACAGTGCATCTATCCCAGAGGAATTGCTAGTGAAGCCACTTCTGATACTGAGTCCCTGAAGGACATTCATAAAAGTCATTAAAAATAACAGATTTGAAATGAAATCATGTGAGTTTATTAAAATTGGGAATTTCCTTTTCCTCCCTCACCCCCAGCTCCAGCTGGCTCAGATTAGCATCCCCAAGGGGCCCCAGCAGAAGAGGAACCCCACTGCCAGGAATCTCCTGCGTGAGCATGTGACCCAGAGCCTGAGTCAGGGGCAGCCCTTTGTCTCCGGAACCTGGTCCTCTTCTTCCCTCCTCTGTCCCACCTCTCCTGCTCTGGGAAACATTTCCAGCCCTCCAAACAGAACACACTGTGTGTGTACAGACTTTCCCTACATGCCTCGTCTGTCCCCTCCATGGGACACTCAGCTCTCATGTGTCCTGTGCCACATTTTGCCCAGCTGGCCACATCACCTCGTAGAATCTTCTTTTCTTGATTTCCACGACATCACACTCCCCTTGTGCTCCTCCCACCCCTCTGTTTCTGTGAGGTCCCTGTCACCCCACACCTTTAAAGTGTCGGAGCACCCCAAGGGCTCCATCTTGGGCTCTCAATCAATCTCTCTCTCTCTCTCTCTCTCTTCCCACAGTTCTCTCCTTAAATTATCTCATCCATTCCCAGGGTTCAAATATCATCACGATGCTGACAACTTCTAATATTTTCATGTCCAACCCCCGCTTCCCCGCTGACTCCAAGACTCCATCTTTACCTGGACTTCCACAGGCCGAACTCACCGTGGCCAAAATGAACCAATCTTCTCCGTGTTTCCTCTCTCAGTAAGCAGCACACCCCCTCACCCCGCAACTGGAACCAAACACCAGGGAGTCCTTCCTGACTCCTCTCTCTGTGACCCCGTCCCTTCTTGTCCTCAGGTCCCCTCTGCACTCACTCCAGGACCCACCTCAAATCCAGCTTCTTCTCTTTCTACCTCTTCCGTCCTAGGCCAGGCCTCCTTCCACTACTCCACTCCAGCCAGAGCAGTCATGGGTTAGGAGAATCTCCTGGAGAGCCCACACCCAAAACTGTGGGCTCTGCTGCAGGGAGAGGAAACAGCGACCGCCATGCACGCACGTAGTCCTTGGGTGCCCTGCGGATCGAGGCCAGCTGCAGACCTCCAAGGAGAGAGCCACACAGCGATGCAGGGGGCAGCCCTGCACCCTGCACCACCCACACTCTCTCTGTAAGCCCAGACGAAGAAGCTGGTGTCACACAGCCCAGTGTGCAGAGCCCAGCATATCCTAGCTATTGGTCACCAGTTATTTTCATCTTCACTAATGGTAATAATAACGATATCACTCTTTGCCTTCATGGCTCCCTTTACAGAGAGTTTCCAGGGGCAGTACTGTCACTTCTTCACCAACCCCTTGGGATGGGTGTGATACCCTCAGCCACAGGTGGGGGCCCCACCGTGGCAGACACAAGGACTCCATGCCAGGCCAAATGAACACAATTAAAACTACAGGTCCCAATTCCCACCACGCCCCACGGTCTCTGCTTGTAATAAGCATTTCCATACTCCCTGTAAACAGCTCGCCACTCCAACACCCAGTTAACTCTGGGAACATCGGCAGAAATCCTTCACTGGCCACTGATTCCTAGGATGGGCTTGGGACAGTTCTTAGCACCTACCATATTGCCCAGCAGCCCTGCACCCAGTTGCTGTGTTCCGGAAGAGCCTCATCGAAACCAGAGCTTTATTTTAAGTTCAAGGGAACCCTATTTCACTTGCTCATTCTCATCATTCTCGACCCTGGCTGCACCTGAGAATCTCCTGGAGTGCCCACATCCAAAAACTGATTCTGTTGGCCCGCGGTAGGGCTGAGTTTTGATACTCTCTGATTTGTGAAAAGAACAGGCAGCCATAGTTGAGAACCACTGATATTTGATCCACAAACACATATGGAGCACTGGTTGAGGACCAGGGATATGCCTTCTGGAAGCTTCTACCTAATATGGGAAATAGGAAGGTACATGGATTATTAAAATGAACTATCTTCCAGGTGTTGGTTTTTGTTAATGTTTTTAACTTAACACACATTTCTATTACTTGCCAGTTGTCGGGCAATGTTCTAAGCACTATACAAATGTAATTTATTTAGAACCTGGAACAACAGTGTGAAAGTTACCATCATTAGCCCCATTTTCCAGATGAAGCTACAGAGAGCTTAAGTAACCTGTGTCAAGTCACAACATCTAGCAAGTGGCTGAGCTAGAATCCACACTCAGAGAATTGGATTCATCTTTCCAACCGCTGGTCTCTGCAGCAGTGGCTTCTAAATCTTAGGGGGATTTGCACCGAAACACAGATTCTTGACCTCATTCACTGCACTCCCCACCACCCTCAGATTCCACTTCAGTCAGCCGAGGTGGGACACGGGGAACCTACATTTTTTTCATGTCGCAGGCGATTCAGATGTGGGTATCCTAAGGACAGTCCTCTGAGGGACTCTGGTTGTAAACAAAGTGTGGTGGTTTTAAAACGTGTCCACAGGGGGCGCCTGGGTGGCTCAGTCGGTTAAGCATCTTGATTTTGGTTCAGCTCATGCTCTCACAGTTCATGAGGTCAAGTCCTGTGGCAGGCTCTGTGCTGTCAGTACGGACCCTGCTTGGGATTGTCTCTCCCTCTCTCTCTGCCCCTCCCTCACTCATGCTGCTCACTCTCTCTCTCTCTCTCTCTTTCTCTTAAAATAAATAAACTCTTAAAAAAATTTAGAAAGTAAAATAAAATGTGCACAAATTCCACAACATACCCTCCTTTAAAAGATGGAAGTTAAACCCACTCTCCTTGAGAAGGGGATGCATTTAGTGACGTGCTTCTAACAAACGGAATAAAGCAGAAGGGATGGGGTGAGATGTGTGGTTCCCAAGAGGAAAGGGCAGGACAAGCGCTAGCCCATTAGCCAGCTGGGGTACGAGAAGCACCATGCCGGCCCTGAAAGAACTGCAGCTTCCTCCTTTGCTCTCTCTCTCTCAGGTCACTCCTTGCTGGGGAGACCAGTGGCTGTGCCGTGGGGACCCTCAGGCCAACCTGTGAGAGGAGCTGAGGCTTCCTGACAACAGTCAGCACCACCATGTGAGTCAGCCATCTTGAAATTGGACACACCAGCCTCCACTGACATCTTGATACAACCTCCTGAGAGATCCTGAGCCACAGCCACCCAGTTAAGTTGCTTCCCAATTTTACTAAACTGTTGGATAATAAGTGTTTGTGGCTTTAAGCAACTACGTTTGGGGGTATTCATTATGCAGCAGCAACAGATGACTAATACAGAGAAACAGCTTTCACCATTGATAAGAGTCAAGAGGAGCTGCACATGACAGATGCCACGTCTTGAGAAACACAGGCCAAAATGGGGAGAGAGGGCATTCATTCCAGGTAGAGGGAACAGCATGTGCTAAGGCATGGGTGAGTGCAGTGAGCTGGTATTTTCGGGCTTTGCTGGCAGCACCTCAAGAGGCACCACAGTGCGTGCCTAAAGATGCGTCAGGGGCCAGGTCAGGATGGACAGAGCACGCATACATCCCCGTTTGCGCAGGACAGTCTGATTTACGCCTATTACCCACGCATCCCATGCGATTTACTGTTTGTCCTAGATGCAATCGTCTCCTACCCTAGAGGCAATGGGGAGCCATGGAAGGGTTTTAAGCTGGGGAGTGACCTGATCCCAATTGTGTTTTGGAAAGATCCGTTTGCAGAGAATGCACTGGTGTGCAGGGTGAACTGCTATGGAAGGTGGACTGGTTTGGAGTGAGGGTGGAGGCTTGACCAGAGTAGAACAAGATGAGAAACCAAGGAGGACCTGGGGACAGTCCCCTGGTCAGAGTGGTCAGTGATCATGACAGCCTGTATTGAGGCCAGAACAACAGTAGTGGGATCAAGGGAAGTTCAGGAAAATGTAGGAGATCTTGAACAGACTCTGTCACAGTCAGACATGGAGGAGAAGAAGCTAGCGGGAGAGATGCAGAGGCTGTTGGGGAGCATGGCCCCCACATTCCAGGGACCGGAGCTCCGTCTAAAAATAGCTCTCAAATGAGTCACCTCAATCGGAGCCAACAAGGATTTGGCTGGTTTGCTTCCGAACCGCAGGGGGCGTTGGCCAAAGGAGCTGAAACCACACGTAGTCTTGGCTCGAGCAGGTCCTGTTGGACCCGGTCTCCTGCTAAGGGCGATGCCACAGCCCTGATGCCTAGGAGCTCCTCTCCAGCGCACAAGACTATGACAACGCGAGAACTATTCTTCTCATTTTGCAGTTAAGGCCTCAGGCCTGAGAGAACCTGCCAAGGGTTTCCAGGGCACAGGTTGTAGAAGCAGCACAGCCGGGACGCAAACCCAGATCTCCCCAGATATTCAGTATCAGCCAGAGAAAGCTTTTTGGGTAAAATCCCTAGAAACACACTCTTGCCTCCTCCCAGCTGGGATACCTTGGCTGAACTTGAGTCATCCTCCTAATAAAAATTCCATGTTCCATCAGCAGAATGCTTCCAGCCCAATTAGATCAATTTTCTCTAAGTAGCAATAAATGTGTTTTCCTTTCAGAGGCCAGCCCGACACATTAAGCAGGCTTGGGGCAGCCATTCCCCAGGCCGCTGGCTCCGTGTGCGCAGGGTCAGGGGTCACAGTGCCGCCGCCTCCAGCTCATTAGTGGGGCCCATTCATCTTTGCTGGGGACACCAGCACTCAACATGGTGGCAGGGCTCAGGGCGGGGGAGTGTGGGCAATTCATCAGGGACTCAGGTTCGCTGGAGACAAGAGCAGAAAAGCAGACCTGCTCGCGGCCGGCAGGATCCCCAGGCCCAGCAGCTGAGGCCTGGAGCCGCCTGGTTAAAGGTTAACCTGGTCCAGGATGTCTGTCTGTGGGGGCCGCAGCCACCATGCAGGGAATGAAGGGCCCCGGGGAAGCCCCTTTGAAATGCACCTGGCTCCCGTCTGAGGTTCCCTTCCGGCCGCTTCCCTGACCCCCAAAATCCATCCAAGCAAGGCCTACAAGGGCCTGGAGAATGACACTGTCACTTGAGACCCCTGTGGCTCAGGGACTTGCCTGGAATAGACCCTTTGATTTGCAAATCCAGATTCTAGGAATGAGAGGGCACTTTAATACCGCCTTACCCTGCCCTGCCGGGACCCCCAGCCTGGTGGAAGCTTGGCAGAAGGAATGAGACCTTTCCGCCTCCCCGGGGCTGGTGCTCAGCCTTCCTCACACATCTAGCGCTTGCCACCCTGGGCCAGCAGAGGCCACAACCCGGAAGCAGGATCGCCAGAGGGCCAGCTCACTGTAGGAGTTTGCCAGGGTTGCAGTAAGGAAGTGCCACAAACTGAGCAGCTTAAGCAACAAATCTTCATTGTCTCACAGTTCTGGAGGCTAGAAGTCCATGATCAGGGTGTCAGCAAGACCAAGATCTCTTTGAAGGTCCTCAGAAAGGGTCTGTCCCGGGCCTCTGTCCCCAGCCTCCAGTAGTTCCTTGGCGGCTGGAGGGCGTAATTCCAATCTTCACGTGGCATTGCATATGTGTGTGTCTGTGTCCAAATGTCCTCTTTTATAAGGACCCCAGTCGTATTGGATTAGGTCCCACTGTCATGACCCGAATCGCCTACTTGAACTGAATCACCTGTTTGGAGACATCATCTCCAAAAGCAGTCACATTCTGAGTCACTGGGGAATAAGTCTTCAACATATGAATGGGGGTGGGGGCGGTACATAATTCAGCCCACAGTAGTCCCACTCTGGGCCACAGGAGAGGTGAGGCCCAGTGATCCTGCCTCATTTGGGGATACAGATGTGTATGGCGTCGCCACCGGGCCCTGCAGGAGGTGCTGGTGCACAGTGAAGATCTGGAGGGTGCCCCGTTGGGCTCATAGGTGGCAGGGAGGCAGGCACGGGTCAGTCACACACGTAAATGTGCAGTTGCGATCTCTGGTGGGTGCCTTGAAGCCCAGGGGTGGGCAGCTAAAGACGCAGGTCACCAGGTCACGCTGCAGGTAAGCAGTAGAGCTGAGGCTCAGGCCTGGCTTCCCTGGGCTCTTGTTCAGTCCAGCTGACCCCCACCCCCACATCCTCCTGTCCTTCTGGCCCCTAGCATCCTCCCAAGCCTGATGCCTTTCCTGGAAGCCAGATTAATAGTGTCTGAGCAAGCCTGGCCAGGAAGCACAGCTCAGGGTAACCTTTCCACAGAGCTCAGGGGGCCTGGCAGAGGTCTTCCTGATTTACGCCGTCCCGGCCGCACCGCCCTCCTCCACCGTGGAGAGCCCCTCCTTCGGTGCTCCAGGTGTTTGTGGCTCAAGAGGCGCTCTGTCCAGATGGCCATCAGCAGGTCCTGGGCCCAACTGTCACCTCCCCAGCGAAACCTTGCTGACCAGACTCCCCCGGCACGCCCGACCCCAAACCTCTCCTCGGCACCCTAAGCACAACTGAAACTAAATAATGGATTGCAAAATTAGCTGTTCTGTGTCCGTGTCCCCTGGAGGCCACAAGCTTTCTGACAACAGACACAGTTTTCCCAACCACTTCCACATGCCCCAAATCCAAGCCCGTGCCCACGACATGGCAGTGGTCGGTAAACATTGGCCGAATAAATAAACAAAATAATTGATTATTTAACCAACCTCCTACTTCTCCCAAAGCCACAAGCTGACCTGGGGGCTTGGGGCAAGTCTATGCCATTCCCGAGGGCACCAAGGGGCATAAAGATGAAGAACAAGAGGGATGGTGTTCGGGGTCGGTGGGAAGAGCTTGGGCAAAGACAAGACAGTGAGGATGTGCAAAGTGGGTTTGGAGAACAGTGAGCATTTCGGTTCGGACAGAGCAGGGCTTGAATGCTGGGCTTGGGCGTCACCGAAAGTTTTTGAATACTGATAGGCAGAGCAGGTGCATCCACACGACAGTGCAAAATGCAAGACCAGAAGTCAGGAAAGGGGATTTTGCTAACGCAAAAGTTCACGAGCCGCCCCACAGGAAGGGCAATCAAGATCACTGGGGGAGAGCAGAAAAGGGGGAAATGACACTCATTCTGGGGACTCCTGTAGCCCAGGGAAGTGGGATTCAGTAGAGCAGCATGATCAGGAAAGCAGAGAAGGAATGACCTGAGAAGGAGGAGGAAAGCCAGCAGCCCCAGTGCGCTAGGAGGGAGGCACTCGGGTCATTCTTGTATCTGCCCACTGTGTGGGTCAGGGGACCTGTTTTCAATGTCCAACCCTATCAGGGACTGGCTGTAAAACCTGGGCAAATGACTGCATCTCCAGGGCTCTCTTTTGTCATCTGCAAATCGGAACTGGATAAGCCTGTTGAAGAATACGGCATGTATTCATAGACACGTTGAGACCTCCAGCGCAGGCCCCAGCCCACAGCTCCCTCTGGGGCTCTCCGGCCACACAGTCCTGGTGTATATCAGGATTTCTCACCCTCAGCCCTGTAGATTTTAGGAGCTGGGTAAGTCTTTTTTTTATTATTATTTTTAACGTTTATTTATTTTTGAGAGAGAGAGACAGACAGACAGAGTCTGAGTAGGGGAGGGATAGAGAGGGAGAAACACAGAATCCGAAGCAGGCTCCACGCTCCACACTGTCAGCAGAGAGCCCAAAGCAGGGCTCCAACCTACAAACTGCGAGATCACGACCTGAGCGGAAGTCGGACACTCAACCGATTGAGCCACCCGGGCATCTCAGAGCTGGCTATGTCTTTAATGCCCACATGCATTGTAGGATGTTTAGTGCCATCTCTGGGAGCCAAAACTGTCTCCAGACATTGCCGAGTGTTCCCTGCAGGGCAAATCTGCTAAGGCAACCACACAGGTCTGTAACCAACCCTTTCAGGAAAGCTGTGTGCAAGGAGAGGAATTGTGTGTCTCCCGGAGGAGGTCCTTTGTGCCCAGGGCCCCCATGCACCTGACCCACAGACATCCTCTGAATACTTAGTCTGTGCCAGACTGAGCAGAACAGTGACTCTGTTCTCAGGGATTTTACAGTCAGCAGGAGGAACCATGTTGATATATGGGATCACATGGGATGGTGGGCAGGGTAACGGCCCCCAAAGATGCCCACAACCTAATCCCGAGAACCTGTGGCTATGTTACCCCACATGGCAAGAGGGGGAGCTTTGCAAATGTGATTAAATCAATGGTTCTGAGCTAAAGAGGTTGCCCTGGATTATCCAAGTGGGTCCAATGTAACCACAAGCCTCCTTATAAATGAAAGAGGGAAGCAGGTGAGTCGGAGTTAAAAAAGGGGAGTGGAAAAAAAAGGAGGTGTGATGACAGAAGGAGCAGTCAGAGTCAGGGAGTGATGAAGATCTACAACACTGGCTTTCAAGGTGGAAGAAAGAGCCAAGGAATGCAGGTGGCCTCTACAAGCCGGAAAAGGCAAGGAAATTCCCCTAGACCCTCCAGAAGGAACGCATCCCTGAAAACACCAGAATTTCAGCCCAGTAAGACCCACTTCAGATTTCTGACCTCCAGAACCATAAGAGAAGAAACTTGTGTTATATTGAGCCACTTAGTTTGTGGTAGTTTGTTACAGCAGCAACGGGAACTAATACAAACAGTTACACAGTTATGCAGAGGGGCACGGGGAATCTCAGAGGAAGGAGGAGGGCTGCCATGTATGGTTGTCCAGGTCACACGCTACTCAAAAATAGTCAACGAGGAAGGTCATTGGGCTGAAATTTGACCCATAGGCCTCTTACCTAACCATGAGCCCTTGTGAGGACTATGGCTGTGGGGGTGCGGGAAGGGGTAGAAAGACACCTTTTTCTAATTCATACACAGGCACTTTCCATTTGCCAAAAGATGTGACTGAGGGGAAGTGGGTGGGGGTCTTTAATTTGCACCTGTAACTGTGGCCCTGGCAGGAGACTTTGAGTCTTCCTGAAGTAGTCAGGAAGGGCTTCACAGAGTCAGAGGTACCTGAGCTAGCTCGTAAACAGCAAACGGGGAAGGAAAGAGGAAGCCATTCTGAGGAAAGAGGATGGCACAGAAGTCTGAGGAGCCCGATGCACCTGGAGGAAGATGAAGAAGCCCCACCGGCTGAAGCAGCAGGTATGTTTGAGGGGAGGGGATCCAGAGGTGTGGGGTTCCCTTTGGGACCTGCAGAGTCTGAAGGGCCTGTTGACATTCATGGGGAAGCAAAGAGGCCTGGCAAGAGGTCTAGGCTGTTCCACACCAGCCTCCAGATGCCTCTCCAGCAGCCTGGCACAGACCAGACTCGGGTTCCCCTCCCACCAGCCCAGCCCCGGAGACTTCTGCCCCATGGCTCTGAGGGGCACCCGGCTGCTGGACAACTTGCTTTTAGGCTCTAGTAGTGAGTCCGTCCCCTCAGTGCCCCCCGCCTTCCCAGCACTTAACTCAAGACAGGTATTGATGACGCTGTGACCTTCCCTAATATATTGCCACAATGTGACGCGGGCCAGTCCTGCAGTCCCCGGCCAGCCACAGCCCCTCCCTGGCCCTGAGCAAAGAACAAGGAAAAACCATCAAGCTGAGCACGAGGTTTGCCATACAAATGACAGTAAGTAAGTTGTTTTCAGGAGGCCGCAAACGGGCCCCCATAGACTAATGGGTGTCCATGGCTTCCTCCCTCCCCCTCCCTAGGCCTCCCCCTTCCAGAGCTGGCCCAGCTGGAAAGCTCCAGCTCTCCGCCCCATTCCCCCCCACCCCCAAGCCCTTTTGCTGACAGTATAACCTTCAGGAACCTGAAATTCCTGAGTGGTCCCCAGAGCTCAATGCATCTTGAAAGAAAATTTGTGTAATGTCATTTCAGGCTGTCCCTAATCCAGAATTATTGAGGGGGGGCTGGGACCTGGGAATTGCCTCTGACACTTGACAAATACTTGGCTTTGTGCAAATGGACAGGCTCCTGAAATAACTGCCTTTGGATGTCACATGAAGAGAAATTAATTCTTTATTAACTTCCGCAATGATAATCTAATAAACCCATCGGGCCTCCGGGCCCCTGCACTGAAAGAGCTTGGTGGTTTGGATGCAAATGTCTCCCGACCCCATTTTGTCAGGAATGTGCTCACAGAGAGGAGAAATAATCAGCTCTGGAGGTCAGATGTCAGGTCAGAGTCAAAATGGGTGACTTTCACGGCTCCACACAGCTCCCAAGATTCAGGAGACTCAGGCCCTCTCTGTGACAACCAGCTGTTCTGGATTTTCTGAGACGGACCTCAATTTCAGATATGCTGTCCTTTTGTCCCCACAAGAGCATTTGTTCTGGCCAGAGGATAGTCTCTCATTTTTGCTTAGATTATGAAGTCACCCTCCAGTTCCAAAGGACGGTCATCCATACTTTCAACCCCCAGGTACCTGCCATGAGCCAGACATGGGAATACAAGTCCTCTGTCTTTGGGAGCTAACAGTCCAGTGGAGAAGCAAACAACAAAATTGGCAGTGATTGTAAACTGGGGGAAATGCTATAAGAACAAAGAATATCCGGGAAAGAAGACAAAACCCACTTCTCCTCAGAGATGAGCCTAGACCCCGGTCACCGTGCAGGTCGGCAGTGTGAGCAGTAGGTGGCCGACTGAGAGGCCTTCGGGTCCAGCCTCTCTGGTAAAGTCCTGGCTGCGCACACCCCACCATGAGCCCCCACAGAAACAGGAGTCTGAAGGTCCTTCCTGGAGGTAGAAAGAGCAGGAGAAGGAGGGGAAGGAAAGGGACTTATCATTGCTCCCCAGAGCTGAAGGGGGGGTGCAAAGGCCTTCCAGGGCAGACAAATCAGAAACCTCCAGTCTGTCAGGGGCAGACGATCCCAGCCTGAGGTGGTGCTTTACCCACTTACATATCTCCCATCACAGGGCACTCACCACCTCTCAAGGCACCCAGAAAACTCATGGCTATGACTGCACAAATTCTTCTTGAACAGACCAGTGTGGGTGTGAAAATGAACTAAGAGCATGCTTAAAGGCATATCACAAACTAGCAAAGAGACAAAGGATAAAGGATTATTCAATCCACAGTCCTAGATCAATGATCTAACTATATGAGATCGCAAAACGGACTTAGAAACTCAGTAAAAACCAAACAAGACAAAACACATGAGTGAATGGAATTTGGGAAAGGATTTTCTAAGCATAAAAGCAATAGAAGGTTCACCAAGGAAGAGACAATGAATACGACTGCATAAAAATTTTACATTTCTCTATGTTATAGACTCAAGCATAATAATAAATATACCCCTTTTTAAAGGGGGCAAATGTCAAAGGAGAGAATTCACAAAAGAAGAAATACAAACAGCTAATATGCATGGGCGGGGGGGTGGGTGGGAATGTCCGATCACGTTCATAATCACAGCAATGCAAGTTAAAGCAGCCATAAGGTGTCAGCTCTCACCTATCAAACTGATTCTTAAACCACGTAATCCTATTCAATGCTGTGCATGAGATGTGCACTCCCTCAAGTTGCTGGCAGACGGGCGCAAATTGTTACAACCTTCCTGGAAATCGGTTTTCTAACATGGATTGAGAACTGTAAAACTTTGTATACCTGCTTCCTCAACACACAAAGAGCCAGGTTGCAAAAAGAGAGAGGTAGTGTGGTGAGAGACTTACCAAGACTTATCAACCAAAGGCAGAGCATGGACTTTTGTTTGGATCCCAATTGAAACAAGTTGCCTGGGGCGCCTGGGTGGCGCAGTCGGTTAAGCGTCCGACTTCAGCCAGGTCACGATCTCGCGGTCCCTGAGTTCGAGCCCCGCGTCGGGCTCTGGGCTGACGGCTCAGAGCCTGGAGCCTGTTTCCGATTTTGTGTCTCCCTCTCTCTCTGCCCCTCCCCCGTTCATGCTCTGTCTCTCTCTGTCCCAAAAATAAACGTTGAAAAAAAAAATTAAAAAAATTAAAAAAAAAAAAGAAACAAGTTGCCTGTGGGAAGACATTTTTGAGACAATTGAAGAAAACCCGACCTGGCCAGATACAACGATACTTAGGAATTACCGTTCATTTTTTTAGGTGTGCAAATGGCATTCTGGTTACGCTATAAGAAGTTACTATACCAATTTGAGACGCAAAACTTAACTTTTACAGGGGAAATGCTACAACACCGAGGTCTTGCTTTAAAACATTCCACCAATGGGGCACCTGGTTGGTTCAGTTGGAAGAGTATGCAACTCTTGATCTCGGGATTGTGAGTTCGAACCCCACATTGGGTGTAGAGATTATTTAAAAATAAAATCTCAGATAAATTAAGTAATTAGTCAATTAATTATTCCAACAAAAAAATAAGGAGGGTTAGATAAAACTGTCAGAATGTCAGCCATCTTGAAAGCTGAATGATAATGCAGGGTATCCATTTCATGATTCCCTCCTACATGTATTTGAAATTTTTCCATAATAAAAGGTGTTTTTATTTTACCTTTTTTTTATTTTTGAGGGAGAGAGAGAGAGAGAATACAAGTGGGGAGGGATAGAGAAAGAGAGGAAGATAAAGATCCAAACCAGGCTCCATGCTGTCATCAGAGAACTGATGCAGGGCTTGAACTCATGAACCAGGAGATCATGACCCGAGCCGAGACTAAGTCAGATGCTTAACCGACTGAGCCACCCAGGCTCCCCTCCATAATAAAAGCTGTTTTTAATATATCTGTCCCAATGACATTTTCAAAAATGTGCACAAAGATTTATACACAAAGATATCAACAAGAAAACTGGTCACAAAAGGAAAAAAAAATCCATTAAAGCCAAATATCACATCACAAGTTGTAAAACAGCCAGAGAATATATTGGGCCACTGTTGTAAAAAGATATTAAAAAAAAAAACACACACACACATATTGGCCTTTGGAAAATGTTCATATATTAAGTGATGGGGGAAGGGGAAGCAAGATACAAAATTATAATATTCACTATGATCCCAATTATCTTAAAAATGAATCCATTTGCACAGGGGGGAAAAGGCCAAAATGTTAACAGTGGTCATCTTCAGAAGGTATAATTACAAATGATTTTTATTTGCTTCTTTAAACTGTTCTACATGCAAGAAGGTGGAAAAAAATGTAATTATCTTAAGAGCTGCTGCCAAAATTCCTCTTGGAAAGAATCTGCCTTTGGAGAAACACCTTGATACCTACCTGGGCTAGAAACTGAATCCTTGAGGGCCTGGCCCCAGGGGAAAGTGAGGCCAGCCCAGCCACATCTCAGGGCAATGTGGGCTGGGTCTAAGAAGTGAGGGAGGCTTGGAGAACGTACACCAGAGGGGAACACCCAGAACTCCAGGCAAGAGTTTTGTGTGCCCCCTGCTTTGGGGACGGAGAGGCTAGCTCCTTCCACCTGGAACTCTGAGAGGCGATATCTCTCCCTGCACCCCTGCCAACACCTCAGGACCCTGTATGTTCCAAGTGTTCCACAATAACAGGTATTATTTCTAAAGTCAGAAAGAAAATGAAAGTTTTATTTTTCTTTGTTAAGGAAAACAAAGCCTTCTTGATCCCAACCTGGAACCTGCCTTTCTGGAGCCATCCCCGATTGTTACCCACCTGGAGCCATGCAGAGCAAGTTGGCTGTGTGTCTCACCCGCAGCCTGAGGGGAGCGAAGATGGCACTAACTGCCCCAATGACTTGAATTCTTGTCTGCCAGTGTTGCCCAGCACACTGCTTCACCCCAGCAACAGCGTTGCATCCCAGTCACAAAAACTGAATCCAGTTTGTGGGGGTTTTTTCAACACTTACAGAACGGGTCTTCGTGTCCCCTTGCTGCCCTTGCCAGCTGGCATTTCCTCCTGGGGGTGGTCTGAGTCCCATCTCCTTGAGGCTCCCCCTCCCAGCTTCTAACTTCCGGGGCACCCCCTCCACCCCCACCCCCTGTGATGCCTCAGTGTTCACTTTTTACCTTTTCCGTTTGCTGATGACCAGCTGTCCTTTGTATGAAACACTTCCTGTGAAAATACCTGCTGTGGTTTCCACCTCCTGATTGGACCCGACTGATGGACTCCTGCTAAGTGTCACCTTCCCCCACTGTGTACCTAATGGGTGATTTTCTAGATGCAACTGTTAGATTCCCTCCTGTGAGTTTGGAACCTAGCTCCCACCTGTCTACAGACTGTTGGATCCTGTCTTCAACCCATTTACTATCCCTCCCAGTTCCATGCCATCTGCCAGTGTGCTCAAATGACCTAGAGCCCTCATCTAAGTCACTAATCAAAACACCACCCAGGGTGGAGACCTCTGGGCAGCACTGGAGAGCTCCCTCCCTTCCTGCCTCCCCCGAAGCACCTTCCAAGAGGCCTCACTCTCACCTGGGTCCTCACAAATCACATCAGAGCTGAGACACATGGAAAGCCACATGTGAATCATCCTGAAACTGTAATCCAGCACAAGTGGGGCATGGCCGGTGTCAGCCGGCACAGCTTGGGTTGCCTCTGGGGAGAATGGGCCTCCAAGGTGAGAACCTGATGTATCTGTCATCTGGTGAGCCACACCTCAGATCAGGAGCCGCTGGGTCTCTTTCCCTTAGAGCGTCTTCACCCAGGTCCAGTGTTTATGCTGTTTACTAACTTCACAGCAAAGTAGCAGCACAAATAATATCAAAGGCCTATTTTGTAAATTGTGTGTAAATTATATAATTTTCCCAGGAATGATTTTTACATCTAATTAGCACAAATTGTCTTACCAAAAAAAGGAAAAAAAGTTACATCCAAAAATAGCACGTGGGTTTTGGTTGCCTTAATTAGAAATGCTTCCTTTAAAATGGAAATAAGCAATCTTGCAAATCGAAGGGACTCCAAGGTCATGCTTAGGGACCCCAGCCTCTCTTGGGGAATCCAGGAGGTACTTGGAAGAGAGATCTCATTGGGAAAAGGTTTCCTATTTGGGAAAGAGAAGGTCACCCAAGATGACCTCGCTTCTAGTGTTGGGGAGTTGTACCCCAGAAGGAAAAGAAACATAAATAGTGACCAGGCATATCCTTTATGTCAGGCACCGTGCACTGGGTTAAACACCTCCACATAGATAATGTGGTCTTCTTCAGGGCCTTCTCCAG
This sequence comes from Leopardus geoffroyi, assembly GCF_018350155.1. Classification (NCBI taxonomy): domain Eukaryota; kingdom Metazoa; phylum Chordata; class Mammalia; order Carnivora; family Felidae; genus Leopardus; species Leopardus geoffroyi. The sequence continues at coordinate 19,256,941 of NC_059336.1, read as the reverse complement.
GGCGGTTGTTCTGCAAGCAAAGACTTCAGGGCCCAGACACCTTTTATGCCAAGGCTCCACCCTGAGTCCCCTCATTCAGGCAGCAGACAGGAAAGGAGAGGACGTGTACAGAATGCACACTCCCACTTAACAACCTCAACTCAGAGGTGGTTCCCATCCCTTCTCCAATATTCCACTGTCAACAAGTAGTCAGAACCAAACAGCAGAGAGAACAGAGCTAGAACATTCCCAGTGAGCCTTGAAACATTGTTTTTTTTTTTAATTTTTTTAATTCTTGTTTATTTGTAGGACAGAGGGAGCACAAGCAGGGGAGGGGCACAGACAGAGGGAGACATAGAAACCGAAGCAGACTCCAGGCTCTGAGCTGTCAGCAGAGCCCGATGCGGGGTTTGAACCCACAAACCATAAGATCATGACCTGAGCCAAAGTCAGACACTTAACCAACTGAGCCACCCAGGCGCCCCAAGGAACGTTCTTGATATGCACAAGAGACAGACAATTGTGAGCCCCTGACATGTCTGCCCCAAATCTCAGCACAGAACCAGGTCCTAAAGTCCGCCCCCCCCCATTGACTGAAGTTAGCCCCCTACCCCCCCATCATCCATTGGCTGGATTCCTGGTCCAGACTCCAACAACTCCTCAGGTAGCCACCTGCCTGGGAAGGCAGGTCAGGATGAAGCTCCTGATCACCATCTACTCCTCCACCCTGCCTGCCCCCCATGGCTGAGTTCTGCATTCATTACCTAAAACTGTTACAAACAGAGAGGCTTAAACAACACAAACTGACTGTTTCACTGTTTCAGAACCCATGATCTCAGCAGGGCTGACGCCTCTTGAGGGTTGGGAGGGAGAATGTGGTCCAGGCCTGTCTCTCTCTCCCACCTTCCGGTCATGTGCTGGCAATCTTGGTGTTCCTTGGCTTGTAGATGCCAACCCATCAGCTTCCCTTGGCATTCTCCCTACTTCCTTTCACACCATCTTCCCTCTGTGCGTCTCTGTGTCCAGATTCCCTCTTTGTAAGGACATAGTCGTATTGGATTGGGGCCCACCCTAATCACCTCGTTTTAACTTGATTATCTGCCAAGCCCCTATGTCTAAATAAGGTCACGTTCACAGGTACTGTGGATGAGACTTCAACATTCAGGGATGGGCAAGGAGGGCACAATTCAACCCAAAACAAGGTCCCAGTATGCTCTGAAGTCTTGACAGCCCTGGGCTCTTCCCACCTGCCCACCAGCCAGAGAGAAGAGAGCAAGCTCTTCTGACAGGAACGCCCCACGTCCCCTCCCCAGGCCCGGGAGGAGTGGCTGTGGGAGACAGGTGTGTGGGAAGAGGAATGGGAGCAGCCAAACTGGAGCCCTCCAACATCAGTAGCCTCATGATGATTAATAATTATTAAGTTATTAATAAAGATTAATCTGGATCCCTCTTAAGAGCTGCAGAGGAGGCTGGCTCCTCGCATGAAACAAACGGATAAAAACAGCTCAGAAGAAACCTGCCCACTAGCCCGGGGACTGAGTGCCCCCGTATCACCTCCTGGGGCACACGGCCTCAGAAGCAGACCTGGGCGTGAATCCCACACTGTCACTTTTTGGCGGAGACACCTTGAGCAGGCCCAAACCGTCCTCCCAGGATCGAGTGAGCCCTGCATGAGAGGCGAGGTGCCCGTGCAGATGGCCGCTCTGTGTTTGCTGAATCTCCCAGGGAAGGCCTGAGGCTGGAGACTTGCTGGAGCCTGAGCCCTGAGTCAGGGCCTCGCAAGCTGAGGCATCGTGGAGTCCTAGTATATCACCTGACACAGAGGCTGCACAAGACTTCTTTCTGCTCATTGCTGGCTGCTGAGCCACAATGGACACAGTATGGCAGTGGAGTTGACAACAGACACACACACACACACACACACACACACACACACACACACACACTGCCTGGGTTCCAGAGCCCATTTGGGGCCAAGAGCCATCGTGCCCACTGTGCTCTATTTCACTTTCCTTCTGATGCTCTCCTCCCCTTTGGAGGTTCTCAGCAAGTTTATATTTGGGAATAATTGTAATGTAATTTGATACATAATTAGGGCAGAATAGAAGACTGCATTTTTAACTACCCATACATCCCCATCTCATTTAAATAATTCCTAATATATCCAAGCCGGCTGCCCGTGCGGCACTGATGTGTATTGAGCTGAGGATAATGAAATAAGGGATGGGAGAGGGAAAATGCTATTTCAGAGTCTGAAGATCACCAATTAATGACATGAAAAACCGAGAGGGACTCTGTTCGCTTAATGTCCCCTGTGCAAGGCACAAATGCAGACCCCTCATGGGCTCCCCGTTCAGCTCCCCCAAGGCAATTAAAATAAGCCAGAGGGACAAGGAGGGAGGGGGGGAAAGGCAGGGGCCAGTCCTGAGGGGACAGAGCTGGCTCGAGGACAGCCCCTGGCCCTTCCCCCACCAAGATGGCCATTTTCACATCCCACTGTCCCTCAGCCCTGACCCAGCTCCCCCTGATGCCCCCCCTCGTTCTCCAACACACATCTATTGGGCACCTACTGTTTTATGTTAACACTGAGATCTGGAATAGATTCACAGCCCTGTTCTAATAAAACAACCCACCCACTCAACCCACCTGCTCCTCACAGCCCTCTGGCCCTGAGGGACCTCGTCCCCGTCTGCACTTCCATCCCAGGCCACAGGCCACGCACTGGGCTCTAACCTCACAAGGTCAGGGGCTTGGCTCATGTTTTCCCTCTGCCTGGACACTGCCCCAGCTCCTCTGGGGCTATCTCCCATCCATCCTCAGGCTTCACTCACACATCACCTCCTCAGATAGGCCTCCCCCCCGCCACTCACTCTCCCAGCTCCCCACGTATCTACTTCACAGCCACAATACATAACTTACTTCTATTCCCAAACTCTATGGGGCAGGGACCGTGTCCTATTTTCTCCTGCGTACCCCGAGCCTAACACAGAACAAGCACACAGTAGGCATCAGTGAAAGCGCTTCTCATATGTCAAATGGATGGATGGCTCCAGAGGAGAGAAGGGTGGTAAGCAGCGGTGGCCCCACATTCCGGCTCAACCCCCCCTTCCAGCCTCCTCCATCACACGTTTCCCTGGATACCCCACCAACTGGCCCTTGAGGAGATTCACACCTCCTGCTAGTGGCCTTTCTTTCTGCCACCCGAGACCTCTGCATTCCCATCACTTATACCCCCTCAGCCAGCTCTGGGACATTACAGTGCGGCCTCTCCAAGTGTGATTACCACACCCAGCAAGGTCCCACCACCGTGCGGAGAACCAAGGCGTCTGGTTGGGGCTGGAATGTGTCAGTGAGCAAGGTTTCCGGTAGGAGCTGAGATGGCGTTGCAGGAGACAGAGTCACAGCTTGGGGTGGAAGCCCAGGCCAGCAGCCCTCAGTGGCTGGGCTTTTGGGATGGGCCAAGAGAGAGCGGCTAATGGTCCCCGTGCTCTTAGCTCTGCATTCTCTTAACAGAAACGAGAGATCCTCCACTGTCCTTGTGCCCCTCCACCCCCACCACACACACATACATGTACACACATACGTGTACACACACACACACACACACACACACTCATTTTCCCAGGACCAAGACCTCAGTCCACAGTGCTGTATCCAGAAAATATTTGCACTAAAAGCCTTCATCAGCACAGCCCACGGGGCTCCCAAAGGAGAGAATTTGGGCAGATTTCATTTCTCCCAAATGGTCTCATAGCAGCAGATTTGACTCCTAGGATCTGGATGTGCATCCTTTCTCTGCAAGGAGCCTGGCACTTGCAGATGATCGAGCTGTCCCACAACCCGCGATGGAAAATAGGCCAAAGTGGTTCCTGCCCGGGGAACTCAGCCTTATCTCTGGTCCTTACTCCTCTGCCATCACCCAGGTGCCTGCTTGTGGCTGCGGTGTGGGGCCGCTTGGCAAAGCATGCTGGGCTGCAAGTTCCAAAATGTATATCCTCCCTCCCTGACCTCCCATTCTGGTCCTCACTGGCCTGGGAATCTTGGCAAGTACCTCAGGGGTCATTAGCTATGTTCCTGGACAAACAGCAGTGCCCCACACACCAGAAGCACTGCCCACCTTAAGGACAGACTGGCTCCTTGTTGCCAGCCCCTCTGTAGACCAGACAGACCAAGAGGTCCGGGACAGGCCCCATCTTAAACACATGGCCCTAAAGACCACCATGTTGAACAGTGAACATGTTAGACTTCATCATCCTGGTTTTCAGTTCAGAAAACCCACTCGCCACACTGGCGTCTCTTCCAGGCCCCAGGCAGCGTGGTGCAGGGCTGAGAGCTCAGACTTGGAAACCAGACTACATAGCTCCAGATCCAAGCTCTCTTGCCCCACCCCCACCCTCAGCTTTGTGGCCTTAGCACATTGCTTCCCTCTCACTCATAAATGGAGGTAAATGCAATGCCTCTTTCCCAAGAGCTGCTGTGAGGTCAAAAGAATTAATGTTTGAATTAATATTCGGGTTAATACCCATCTGTCCTGTTTTGCTTGGGACGATTCCCAGATTAGCACTCCAAGTCCTGCACCCCACGAACCGCTCACCCCATGGACAACAAATAGGGGTGGTCACCCTAACTAGATATACATGCACATTTATGTACAAGGTGCCTGACATATGGTAAGTGCTAAATAATTTTTTTTTTTAAGCCTGTGCTGGTCACCAGTGACATCACTTGCCCAAACATGCCCCTGCCCGGACTTGCCCAGAGCACACCCCATGGGAGGCTCACAGATTGATTTGGGGCTAGGCTCCTAATTCGGTGACTGGAGCAGGCCTCTCCAGGCCCCTGTATGAGGGAGACCCCCTTCCCCTGCCTGCCTGGGACGCCTAGAGGGGTCCCCGCACCCGGAAACGTCCTGTCCTGTGGCCCCTCCTCTGGTGTCAGAGTCTCTCTGCTCCAAACAGATGGGCCCCCAGGGGCCGCCCCCGCAGCCTAGGAAAGCCCCAGCCCCTTTCACACTCAGGTAAAACTTTAACCAGAGGCCTTTGGCGGTGCACTGGGCCCTGGGCTCCCATTCAGGGCATGATAAATGACTACTGTCACCACGACATGAATGCCCATATTGAAGAGCCCTGCTTTCTGTCTCCCTCCCTTTCAGGCCGCCAACTTCTTCTCTCTTAAGCCACTGAGTGTCACTCACGTGTCCCCTTCTCCTGAATGCCCCCCAGTCAGAGACCCTTGCTCCTACTGCCCCCTGCCTCCCACCTGCCCACCCTTCCTCTCCCCCACTCCCTCCTCCCATCCCCTCCCCCATCCCCTCCTCCAGCCCTGACTCACCCCATCCCAGTCCCTGGGGAGAGGATGCTCACACTCCTTGCCCCCATCATCCACACTGTCACCCCCAGCACAGTCGACCCCAGATACGGGAACTTGCCATCACTGTGTCCCACCGGCACCATGTAGGCAGTCCTAAAGGGAAGGAAGGCAAAACCAAACAGGAACCCCAAAAAGTAAATTAGAAGAGAGCAGACGCATGGCAAAAACAAGAGTTTTTACCCCAAATGCCAGGCTATGTTGTATCCGGCTGAGTCTGGGCTGTGTTTCTCTGGGGAGAAGAACAAAGAGTCCATCAGATTCCCCAAAATGGACCAAAAAGTGCTGCTCAGAGGCTCTGCTCATCCCAAGAGGGCCCAGCAGCACCGGAAATCCCAAACTAGCTCCACACTGCGGTATCAAAGCCACGCTATTGAGACAGACCACGCCCGTGTCGGAGGCCTCCATCCAAGTGGGTCGCCTCCGTCACCAACCGCGTAAGAGGGAGCCACACGGGGACAGCCAACGATAACAGGAGCCAGAACCCCCTCAGAAAGGAATGCTCCATTGGCATTCCCGACTCTGGGGGAAATGCTGTTTCCTTTGGGAGCAGGACACGGCCACGTGCTGTCCTGTCTTTGTCAGAGCCCTCTTCAGCCCGGCAGCTGAGGAAGCTGAAGATGGGCTCCACGCGGTGGGGGCTGCTCTGTAAGCTGCTTCATCGGCGTGTTCAATAGTAAGATGGCTTTCATTCAGAAAAGTGCTACTCATTTCATCACTGAGGTGACCTTCAAGAGGTTTTTGGTTTAGTGACAGACGAGCTGCAAGGCAAGGGATGTGAGAAGAGCATGGTGACCTCATGTGTGCCAGGGCCCCTCGAGACCACCTTCCAGCTGCATTTCCACACCTGCCCGGGGACCAGAATCCCAGGGGCTATCTTGAGACTCTTTGCATGTTATGAACCCCTGTGTATTGTGGGAGATATGTGAAGGCACACATGAGGCATTGCTAAGTCTACTGTTCCCCAGAATTCACACAATGCAGGAGAAATGGAGGGGCTTCCCTCACTCTGCACCCCCACTTCAAATAGGGAGCCACCTCTAAGACAGAAGAAAACCCACGTGTGGGCCTACCACAGGACACGGTGGCCACTGGTGGCTTCCCAAATACCGAGGTGAGACAATGGACATAGTCCCATGGAATGCCCTCCAAAATAGAATTCTATGGTCAAATACATTAGGGAAGCACAGCTTATTAAAACTCCTTTCTTAGAGGGCCACAATGAAGATCAGCTTATTCTGGGCTCTGAGGAATCCTACGGTAAACAAACTTGATAAACCCAGGGCTTCCCAAACTTACTTGACAGACAGCTGAGCTCTTTCTTATGTAGAATGCCCATCAACATTCCTAGAAACATACAAGGCACATTGCCTATGTGATCTCACTCTATACCAATAATTACTCTAGGTAAGTGTAATTATTATCCCATTAGACAGATCAAGGTCATGAAGCTCTAGAAAATTGAGTGAATTGTCTCAAGTTTCTACAGCCAGTACCTAGCAGAGCTGGGATTTGTCTGACTACTAAATGGGTTACCTGACCATCTGACTTTTGAGGCAATGTGACAAATGAGCTTACAGAAAATAGACACCATCCCCATCAGAAGCAAGGAAAGAAAGTAGCATTTTCTGGACTTGATATAGAACCTGCTCAATGTCAGGAAACGAGAAAGGATGAAAGACGGGAAGAACGCCACAGTGGGTTCTGAATACTGACATAATCTCCCCCAAGGAGTCTTGCTTGTGAATAGTCTCATCAACAGTATCTGCTTCCAAGCATCTTTCTAGTTGCTGCAATCTGGAGGTTTGCCTGAATTGTGATGTATTCCATGCATTGGTTTATTTCACCTCCTGATCAGGCCTGAGGGTAGCCAAACATAGACCAGCCTCTCTTATCCACTTCAAAAGAAGCAGAGAAGATGTGAGGAGGTCAGACTCAGGGCAAGAGGTGAACATCAAGGGGCAGGAGCTGGCCTGAGCCCAATCTCTGAGGCCCTACAGCAAACAACTCTCAAGGTTTTCACCCACTGCAAGTTCCAGAACCAGACGCTGAGCAGCCTGAGCCAGTCAACACCTGGCATTCTCCTGCCAACTATTATGGGTCCAGGGATGATGGGCACATGACAAAGGTTGGCCCAATCCCTTTTTCCCTCTGTATGAGCTATCTAATGCTGTGTAACAAATTATCCCAAAACTTAGTGGTTTAAAACAGCAACAACCATATATTATGTCTCAAGATTTCTCCAAGTCAGGAATTTACAAGTGGCCTGATTGAGACGTTCCAGCTCAGGGTGTCTCATGAGGTTGAAGTCTGATATCAACTGAGGCTGTTATCATCTGAAAACTTGACTGGAGCTGGAAGATCTGCTTCCAAGGAGGCTCACTCGCATGCCTAACAAAGTGGTACAGGCTGTTGGTGGGAAGCTTCAGTTCCTCATGGGCCCCCCCACAGAGCTGAGTGTTCTCACAGCATGGCTCTTGGCTTTTCAAAGTGAGCCATCCAAGAAACCAAGGACAGCTGACATGACCTTTATGACCCAGCCTCAGAAGCCACACCACTGCCTCCACCGTGTTCCAGTAGTTAGGAACATTCATTCAAGTATAGAAGGATTAGACCCCACCTTTTAAAAGAGAGGAAGGCCAACACCTTTCCATTCAGAGTTCCTCTCTCTCCCTTGACACTCACTCAGCCCCAGAGATGGAGTCCAGCTCCTTTAGTCTTTGTGTTCCTTGACATAATTAATTCCCCCATTGACTAAGCCAGTTTGAATTTGATTACATGCTACTTGCAGCCAAAGGCATTGTGACAGATACAGACTCTTAAGCAATTTTGATGCAATGTGGTAAGTGTCATAATCAAAGTATTCACACAGTTTTTCACTGAGACAGCAGAAGAAAAAATCGGCTCACAGGGCTTGGGGAGGACCAAGACAGGTGATTCCTGAATTACAGTCATGATTGGGGTGCTGGTATTGCTGATTTTGGTTTTTGGTTTTGTTTTTTATTTTGATTTAAATTTTATAAGAATTAACTTCTATTTCTAGGCTACATACTTAAGATAAAACATTCAGGCATCTCTCTTGATGAGTAGTTCTGGATTTCTGTTACAAAAAGAAATCTCCAGGGGTGCCTGGTGGCTCAGCCAGTTGAGCATCCAACTCTTGATTTCAGCTCAGGTCATGATCTCACAGTCATGGGATCAAGCCCCACGTCAGGCTCTGCACTGAGCATGGAGCCTGCTTAAGATTCTTTCTCTCCCTCTCCTCCTCCTCTCATACATGCACAAGCATGCACACACGCAATCTCTCTCTCTCTCTCTCTAAAAGAAAAAAAAAGAAAGAAAGAAATCTCCCACTGTTAAAAGAAAAAAAGCCTTGACAATTCTGCTATGTGATTTCAGTATCTCATTTCTCTGCATTAGGCATCTCAACCCTTATTAAAATCAAATACAAAAACAAGAAAACTTAGCAAACTTGAACCTAAAGTGAGAATCGCTTCATTATCATTAATGAATAATCACCCTCACATTAGTGAACTAACTTTAAAATATCAAGCTTAACTCCTAATTAACCTTCAATCGATGCTTTAAATAAATTTTATTGCAGTTACTTTACAAAGTAAAAATATCATTAATAACACAACATGTTCCATGTTGTCATCTTCCATATACTGTGACTAATAGAAAGTATTTCTTTAATTTTCCAAACTCGCTGTTTTAAAATGATATTAAGGATGGGGATGGTGGGGAAGAGCAGAAGTCAGATCATGGATGTCCAGCCAGGTCACACTGACACTGGGCAACGTCCTGAGGGCTAGGCCTGGTGAACACATGGTAGCTACACTGTTTGTCCATCAGAAAAACATCTGGGGGCACCTGGGTGGCTCAGTTTGTTGAGTATCTGACTCTCGATTTTGGCTCAGGTCATGATCCCAGAGTCATAGAATCGAACCCTGTGTCAGGCTCCATTCTAAGCATGGAGCCTGCTTGAGATTCTTTCTCTCTCCCCCTCTCCCTCTCCCCCTCTCCCTCTCCCCCTCTCCCCCTCCCCCTCCCCCTCTCCCCCTCCCCCTCCCCCTCTCCCCCTCCCCCTCTCCCCCTCCCCCTCCCCCCTCCTCCTCCCCCCCTCCCCCTCCCCCTCCCCCTCTCGTTCTCTGTGTCTCTCTCCCCTTCTGCCCCTCCCCCACTCATGCTCTCTTTCTCTAAAATTAAAAAAAAAAAAGAAAAGAAAAACATGTGGCTGGGGCATGTTAGGGTCAGGGCCCAAATAAGCACCCCTGAGTTCTTCTCGATACCTGCCCCAGCTGGTCACATGGAAATAACCCCAAATCCAGATCAAAGGGAACCAGGCAATCAGTGTATGTCCTAGTTACCAAGAGACAAGAGCAACCCTGTTCTTTCTTCTCAAGGGTAGAGAGAGGGTCCTCCCACAAAATCCTGCATCCCAGACACTTGGTATATTACCGAGAACTAAGGAGCTATGGTTATCATTATGGAAGACTTTCCATGTGCCAGCCCTTCTAAGAAACACTCTGTAGGCATTATTATATTACATCTTCTTAATGACCCTGAGAGGTAGGTATTGGGCGGGGGGGGGAACCATCACCAAGTGCCGATACCCATGTGTTCCTCTATGCTTCCTCCCCAGCAGCTAGTCTGAGGTCATCAGCCTGAGCTGTAGCCAGTGGACTATAGGCAGATGGGATGGATACCACTCTGTGGCTTAAGTCCTAAAGCCAAGGTCTGCAAACACTTTCTGCAAAGGGCCAGGTAGTAAATATGTGAGGCTTTGCAGACTCTATGGTCTGTCAACAAGTGACTCAACTCTGCCACTGCAGAGCAAAAGCAACCATTGACAAAAAGTAACCTAATGGGTATGCCTGTTCCAATAAAACTGTATTTACAAAACCAGTCAGAGACTACATTTGGCTCATGGGTGTAGTTTGCCAACCTCTGTTCTAAAACATCCCACTAAATTCTCATCCTTGACTGGCTTAATACAGAGGATCCAGCAGAGAACCCTGAGGAGGGGATGACAGAGCTGCAAAATGGAAGAGCCTAGCTCCCCGAGTCACTGATGTAAGGGGGCCACCTAATCCGAATTGTACTGCAACTGAAGCAAGAAATTATTTGCGTGGTGTTCAAGCCACAGAGATATGGGGAGTGTTTGTCATGCCCTCTTGCATTAATTAGCGGGATTAACAAATTAGGTTTAATTGTTCCTTGTATATAATTGTCCACCTCTTTCCAGCCCAGATAACTGGCTTTATCCACTTTTGGGGGAGGTTATAATTCAGTGAGAGCTCACCCAGTATAGACCCAACTATGCATTATCCCTGAACTGGACAATAGCCTTGTGTCCACACAGTCCTACAGCTTATTCCACACCACTGGCCTTGGACAATTGTTCCTTTGTGACAGCTGAGAAAAATGAGGTTCCAAGAGGCAAGTGATCCTCCCAAGTTTACAAAGCAAGGAAATGGTAGAGCCGGGTCTAAGATGACCATAGCTCCAGGTTTGCTGGGACTTTCCCGGGTTCAGCACCAAAAGTCCCACATCCATCCTGCACAACGGGTCACCACCCAGAACTCAAGCACAGGTCTGTCTGACACCAAAGCCCATCCTCATGGCCAGCAGGAAGCCCAGTTCATCTTGGTCCAATCCCTACTGGGAGGCCTCACACACCAGTGTCCACTCCAGGTGTGCTAGACCTGGGGGATCAGCAGGGAGCCAGGTCATCTCCTTCCCCCCAGGCCTTGGGCCTCTTCTCCGAAGTGGTGAGTCAGGCATGAATTTTAAATATACACTAGCTTGAGTGTGGAAGTCAGCCCTGACATCTATAAAATGGCACTAAATCCTGCTTTTATGAGCTCTTGCTACTTTCTGCTGAGTGTTTTATCACACTCACTAGAAGTTTACTGAGGAGAGTTAATAACCCAAAAACACTGTGGCCTGCCCGTCTCCGGATTGAGGAGCAGTGGAACACCCAGCTGGTGATGTCAGAGGTGCTATGAGCACTCGTGCCATGGACGCATGCGTCCCCCCTTCCCCCTTGCTCTGCTCTGCCTCAGCCCAGCCCACCATTCCTTCTTCCATCTGTCCATCCTGCCATATGCTCTGGGCCCAACCCCAGGATGGGTGCTCAGATGGTCAGGGAAGAGCTCTCTGAGAGGGTGAAATCTGAAAGTTGAGAAGAGAAGAAGCTGCTAATGCCAGAAATGAAGGGAAGAGTGTCCCAGGGAGATGGAAGGGCATGGACAGAGGCCTTGAATCCTGTGACACTTTACCCAGCCAGAAAAGGCTTTCCAGAGAGGAGAGGAGATGGCCAGGACAAATCCTGGAACACCAGACCAGAAGAGACAGACGGAGGAGGGAATGTCCAGAAAGGAGACAGAAACAGAACAGAAAGCTGGGAGGGAAAACCAGGCCGGAGGGAAGTATGCATGATGAGGCAGGGGGCATCTCAGGAAGACAAAGCTCAGTAGTGTCAGATAGTACAGAAAAACTGAGTAAGAAAGGGGTCCCTTGTCTTTGACAATGTCAAAGTCACAGTTATTAAGTGCCTACTGTGGACCAAGTTCTGTGCCAAGTTCCAGGGAAGGAGATAAAATAAAACACAGGGGTTTAAGGAGAGGGGTGGGGAGCAGAGAAATATTAAAATAATTACAGTGATATGAGTACGATGCTATGGGATCCTACAAGGGGAGCAGAGGAACTCTAGCTGGGGAGTCAAGGGTTCTTGTGAGAGCAGGGCACATGTGATTTGGGTTGTGATGAGTGAATAGGAGTTTACTAGATAGGTAGAGAGACAGAGGAAACATCCTGAGGCAAGCAGCAGAGGCATATGCTCAGGAATGCAGGGAGGTCCCTTACCCTGGGAGAGCAAGGAGACAAGGCTGGGGAGAAGGGTGGTGGTAAAGGACCCCCCGGGCCCTGCCAAGGAGTCTGGGTTTATTCTTCAGGCAACAGAGCAGCGTGGAGGGAGGCAGTACCCAGTTTGCACCTTAGAAAATAGTCTCGGGGCGCCTGGGTGGCTCAGTAGGTTAAGTGTCCGACTCTTGATTTCGGCTCAGGTCACGATCTCACGGTGTGTGAGTTCAAGCCCCACATCAGGCTCTGCACTGACAGCACGGAGCCTGCTTGGGATTTTCTCTCTTTCTCTGTCCCTCCCCTACTAGTTCATATTCATTCTCTCTCTCTCTCTCTCTCTCTCTCTCTCCCCCCCCCCCAAAATAAATAAATAATAAACATTTAAAAAAGAAAATAGTTTCGGCTGTGTGTTCCAGCCCCAGCTTTGACACTAAGTCTCTTCCGTGCTCTGACACTAAGTCCCTTCCGTGCTCTGGGCCTCAGTTTCAGCCCTCTGAGTGGGGAAATGAGACTATTCCCCTCCCGTCCTTATAATCTGAGGGCTCTGCGGTTATTGTAAGAGTCAGCTGTTCTGAGAGTACCTTTCATTTCTGTGCATCCGGTAGAAGTAAATTCATCACGTAGATTCAGATTTTCAGAGTCATAATTTGCCTTGAGTTTTTGAGAAGTTTTTGCCTGAAAGACTGCCTGGGTCAAGCATGCCACCAGCACATCTAAGAGGCTTGTTCCCAGTTCCCCGGTGAGGATGAGAAGTGAGAACTCCATCGTAGCCCAGGGGAAGGGCTGACATTTGGTGAGATGTCTGTATTTAAATCCCACCACTTGACATCTGTTTCCAATTAATCTGCCCGTGTTAAGAGGGATGCTGCCCGGAGCACAGGATTTAAGCTCAGTTCGAGAGGCAGAGGGAGGCAGCCTTAAAGACTTAATGCAAAGCCAGTGCACTGGCTCCCTCCCACTCACACCCCCAGGGGCTCCCACATACCCCCGGGAACCTGGCCTTCGAGGTGCCTGAGGATGAGCTCCACTCCTCTCTCTGCAATTTACACTTCAGCCATAAGGGGCATGATGAGTTTGAAGAACTAAAAGCAAAGCCAAGGTCTCGGATATACTGAGCGGAGACTGGCATGAGGTGGGTGGGCAGGTAGGCAGGGGCCAGATCTCGCAAAGTCTTATAGGCTGAAAGGAGGACTCCCATTTTTTTTTCTAGGTCTGGTGGGAACTGAGATGGTCCAGTTTGCATATTTAAGAGATCCGGCCTCTCCAAGGAGAACGGGTTGGACAGAGCCAAGAGTAGAAGGGGAACATCGTTTCAAATGACACTGGAAAAGGCAAAACTGTGGAGACAGTAAAAAGACCAATAGTGCCCAGGGTTCGGGGGGAGGAGGAGAGAAACAGGTGGAGCACAGAGGAGTTTTAGGGCAGTTGAAATACTCTGTATGACACTGTAAGGATGGACCCGTGTCACTATATGTTCATCCAGACCCATAGAACGTACAACACCGAGAGAGAGGCCTAACGTAAATTACGGATGTCGGGAGATGATGTGTCACTTGCAAGTTCATCGACTGTAACAAATGTGCCACCGGGGGGGGGGGGGGGGGGATTGTGCCTGCGTGGGGACAGGGGTGTGTGGGAAACCTCTACTTCGCATTCAGTGTTGCAAAACCTAAAACTGCTCTACAAGATAAAATCTATTAATACAAAAACATTTAAAAACCATGGGCACCTGGGTGGCTCAGTTGGTTAAGCGTCCGACTTTAGCTCAGGTCATGATCTCACAGTTTGTGAGTTCGAGCCCCTCGTTGGTTTCACTGCCCTCAATGAGGAGCCCGCTTCCGATCCTGTCTCCCTCTCTCTCTGCCCCTACCCCACTGTCTTTCTATCTCTCTCTCAAACATAAACATAAAAATTTTTTAAAACATTAAATTCACCTGTTTCTGTTCACTTATTTTAATGTGGCAGCAAGGAAATACGACCTCTCAGGTGTGGCTCTCACTATGGCTCTACAGGCTGGCGGTGAGTTAGAAGGGATGGTGGTTATTTAGACTAGGGTCGTTAGCAGCGGTAAATGAGAAAGGAGAAGCCGTGTCTGAGGTGTGGGTCAGAGGTAATATTGGCAGGTCTCGCTGATAAACTGGATGTCGGGAAGGAGCAAGGGAAAGGGGGATATCAGAGATGATGGCTGCGGGTCTGGTCTGAGCACTTGGATGGACGCTGGTGTCATTTCCTTGGATGAGGAGGGAAGACAATGAGGAGGAGCAGTGAGTTCCTCTGGGACAAAGTGAGTTTGAGACGCCTCCGAGATGCCAAGTCAAGACGTCAAACAGACAATTGGATACACCAGCCTAGAATATTCAGAAGCAAAGTCTGGGGAGAAGACCTAAATTTGGAAGCAATCATTTGGAAAAACTAGGTCCCCCTTCTGTGTATGAATCTCACCAGACAGACAGACAAACAGAGCCATTAACCGCACTCCTCTGCTCTCTCCATTACAGCAAAGCCTTCTGAATATGCAAATCTTCTCTCTGGCTTTGAGTCTTCTCTGTATGTCACCAGCTCTCTCCTCTTCACTGCCCCCACCAGATAAACTCTCTTTCTTGGTTCGCCCACCCCCCAAACTTGCCAGGCAAAAACTGTGGTGAAGGCACCCATTGCAGACAATCTTCATCAGAGAACTGTGGGTCAGGATGTTTGCACAAATGCCTCACAGCATCATTTATCTTGAGGGATGTCAACTCGAAAAATGTTAGTTCATGTCACTGTCGGTGTAAATGCCAAAAATTAGCTTTCTTTCATCAGAAAACGGAATAATTAACTTTGCAACTGTTTCCAAAACTGCTAATTAATGGGTTTTACCCACTTGATTTGTCAGGCTACATTGCGAGCTGAGCAGCGCCTGAGCCCCTGGAGGATTCCCGTCCTCCCCTTCTCTCTGTCCCCTGCAGCCGGAGTCAGGAGAAGTTGCAGGTAAACAAGTGGAGAAAAGCAAGACCAAAGGAAGGCGCTGCCATTTTGGAGTCGAGCGGTTCCTTTTCCTTTCGAAATCAGTCTCCCGCCACTTTTCTTTCGCACATGACCATCCCCCACCCAGTTGATCTCAAAAGTGCAGGACTCAGCCTTAGTTGACGGGATCTCCATCCACCTGTCACCCAAACTTGAAGGTCAAATCGCCTGCCTCGCTCCCTCAACCAAGGTGCTGGGCATGGTGGTTAAAGACTTAGGCCCTGGAGGCAGGCCGATGTGGGTTTCATGGCCAGGTTGAGTTCCTCCCAGCTGCGCATCCTTAGGCAAGACACTTCCTGTCTCACTACCTCGGTTTCTTCATCTATAAAACGGGATTCACAGTAGACTTAAGTCATGCCGTGGTTGAAAGCTTAAGGGAGATGATAAATGCATGGTCTTGGGAACAGTACTTCAGATATCAAGTCATCAACAAACAGGGCTCTTAGTACATCTCTTACTCCATTTCCATCTACAGGCCCACTCCCCCTCACCTGGACTGTTGCCTCTTCACTGAGAGCCAGCCCATCCCCCACTGGGATTGCCAGAGAGGTGTTCCCACCATGCAAATCTGAGCATTTAGTGAACTAGATCACTGGTCCCAGTTATTCCTCTACTACATCAGGATTATACATCCATATCCTTCACCTTGTAACTTTGCAGGGCCTCCTACTGTAGATGGAGTGTACTTCCCCACCCCTCTGATATTTTTCGTTTCTTTGTTTAATTGTAGTTAAATACACATAAAATTTACCATCTTCTCTTGGTATTGGCTGCTATCAATATTGACTGCTAATAGATTTCACCTCCACCCTGCTCTGGAGAATTGCCATTGGCTAAACGGGATCTGTCAGCTTGTAGCCAGTGATTGATTGACAAGGGAGGGGTGTATCAAAGGGGATTAAGGTGGATCCAAAGCAGAGGTACACGTTTTGCTCCAAAACTCTCCACCGAACCAGCTGAAGCCTCTCTCCAACCAACACCACGTCCTGACTTAACTTTCTTCCTCTGTTTTATTGTGTTTCCTTAGCTTCCCTTCTCCTGAAAGTGGAGAAGTAAACAGTAAAACATGTTCCCAATAATCCTCATGAGCGTAATAAATGGTGGTTGTCTTAAGCCACTGAGTTTTGAGGCGTTTTGTTACATGGCATTAAGAACTGATACAATTAGAGCACGTAACAGGTGGAATACCATCCAGCCATTAAAAATGATGATGGGACTCTGTGTATCGCCTCCAGAACAATGACTTACTCAAAGCAGTGTTGCTTAAGAAGAATCGGTTACAATAATGTATGAACAGCAGTGTTCTTTCTGTTAAAGAAAATTAGTACACGGGTATTCAGGTACAGAGAAATGTCCAGGGGGGACTGCAGTGGTTAACAGTGTCTATCCTTGTGTGGTGGGCTTGTGGACAATATATTATTTTTGTCTTTGCACTTATTTTATACCATCTAATATTTAAATTGAATTTTCTTTTTTATTTGAATTAAAGTTCTTTAAGTCAAAACAACAAAATTATCAACTTAACCATTTTTAACTGTTCAGTCCATTAGTGTTAAGTACATTCATGTTGTTGTTGTTTTTTTAAATTTTGTTTATATTTATTTATTTTTGAGAGACAGAGACAGAGCGTGAGTAAGGGAGAGGCAGAGACAGAGAGAGACAGAATCAGAAGCAGGCTCCATGCTCTGAGCTGTCAGCACAGAGCCTGACGCGGGGCTCGAACCCACGAACCATGAGATCATGACCTGAGCCGAAGTCGGACGCTTAACCGACTGAGCCACCCAGGCGCCCCAGTACATTCATGTTGTTGTACAGTAAAACTCCAGAAGCTTTCCTCTTGTAAAACTGAAACGACATCAATCAACCAACCACTCCCCATTCCTCCCTCCTCTCAGACCCTGGCAACCACCATTCTACTTTCTATCTCTATGAACTTGACCACTGTACGTACTTCATATAAGTGGAATCATCCAGTATTTGTCCTTTTGTGTCTGGCCTATTTCACTCAGCATCATGTCCTCAAGGTGCTCTCATGCTGTAGGATGTGTCAGAATCTCCTTCCTTTTTAAGGCTGAATAGTACTCGTATTGGTGTTGGGCTTAGCCATGTGACTTGCTTTGGCCAATGAAATGTTAGCAGAAGGATGGGACGCATGCAGGATCTTTATATATGCTTGCATAGCTTGCCTTGGCTTCCTGTGCTCCAGACCCACAGAGCTGAGGAGGGGAATCTGATGATTATTCCCCCGCAATCCCATCCCTGCCCAGAGCCCTCTCTAGATGCATTAAATGTGTTCTTCCCATTTAAGATGGAGGCTCTTAGCTTAAGAGAGCTCTTGATAACCCATCTTATCCCAGCCAAAGGTCTGCCTTCTCCTATCACAAGAATACCACCAGGCAATGAACTCACAGGCCACAGAACAGGAAGGCTCACAGACCAAATTGAGATGCTCAAACCATGCTAATTACTAAACCAAATAAGACACAAAGCAAAAAAATCAAAAATAAGACATGAGGTTAGTTGACACATTTGAGATAGGAGTATGTAATGTTCATATGTCCTATGTCCTTCTCTATCACATCAGCCTGCCCCACTGATGTGTGGTTCAGAGGACCAGAGTTCAGGTTTGAGCATGGGGTGTCCAACAGATGGAAGGTGCCTGGGTCAATCATACATAGACTCTACGGAAGAGACAAGGCAAGACCGTATGCCTGGCCACTGCCACAGTCTTACCACTCACTTCTGAACATCGCTGGGTTTTATTCTTATTTCTTGGACAGAGCATAGGTGGGGACAGAACAAGACCAGGATTGGTAACACCAATGGGTGAACAATTTAGGGAGGACCTGTTGGAAATGGTACAATCATGACTTGATCTTTCCACCCATTTCTATTAATAGTACTCTTGTTTGTTTTACCATAGAAACCATTGAATCCATCTCTGACAAGCAGATTGCTAACATTCTTACTATCTATATTCAACACATCTTATGAATTCTGCCGGAGTCTCAGAAGCTTACTCATTGTGTGTACTTAACACATCCTCCAAGTTTTGCCTCTGTTGCATAAGCTAGAAGCTTATGTACTATCTACACCAAACACTTTGGAGAAGGTTCATCCATCTTATTTGTTTTTCTTATCCTTGTTGGAAGAATTACATATTCTCAAGGAATAAACACATGTTACATTTTCCAAACCACCCACATTCCTGTCACTCCATCACCTCCACCTCAGTCCAAGCTGCTACCATCTTTCACCCAATCCACCTGTAACTGGTGTCCCCACTGCCACACTGACCACCCACATGGCAACCAGAGTCCCATCTGAAAGGGAACTCTCTTCCTGCTCCGCCCAGCCATAGAGTCTGAACTGCCAAGTGGCATTAAGGCCTATTGTGTTATGGCCACAACTACCTCTCCTCTCTCTGTGTCCCACTGTTACCATCCCTACACCATGCACTCTCAATTCCAGCCCTGCCTAGAATGAGCTACTTCCTGAGTGCCTGCTCAACTCCTACACTCCAATCCAGAACCATCTCAGGAATCACCCCCTGTGATGGCTAGTTTTATGAGGCAACTTGACTACTAATATGTCCTATCTCCTTCTCTGTCACATCAGCCTGCCCTGCTGATGTATGGTTCAGAGGACCAGAGTTGAGGTTTGAGCAAGGGGGTCCAACAGATGGAAGGTGCCTGGGTCAATCATGTATAGCCCAGAGAGCTGGTAAAACATTATATCTGGGTGTATCTGTGAGGGTATTTCTGGAAGACATTAGTATTTGATTCAGTAGACTAAGTAAAGAGATCTGCCTCCACGAATGTGTGCAGGCCTCAGCCAATCCACTGGGGACATAAATGAAACAAAAAGATGAAGGAAGGGAAGACTGATCTCTCTCTCTCTCGCTGTCTCTCTCACTCTTGCTCTCTCCCTCTTCTTGGGACATCCATCTTTTCCTACCTCACACATTGGAGCTTCCGATTCTCAGGCCTTAGGACTCTAAGACTTATACCAACAGCTCCTCAGTTCTCAGGCCTGTGGCCTGAGACTGAATTATACTGCTAGATCTCCGGGTATCCCAACTGGCAGCAGATAGTGGGACTTTTCAGTCTCTATAACCATGTAAGTCAATTCCTTTAATAAATGTCTCATATCTATCTATCTATCTATCTATCTACCTATCTATCATCTACCTATCTACCTATCTATCCATCCATCTATCTGTCTGTCTACCCATCCATCTATCTACCCATCCATCCATCTAACCATCCATCTATCTACCCATCCATCTATCTACCCATCTATCTATCTATCTATCTATCTATCCATCCATCCACCCATCCATCCTATAGGTTCTGTTTTTTTGGAAAACCCAAACTAACACACCTCCTCTGGGAACCAGTAAATATTTGGGGAGAAAATAAAGGAAGGAGAATGGCAAAGGGAAGGGAATATGGAGGGAGAGAAAGATGAAGGGAGGAGAGCTATAACCATCATGCTATAGAAGGAACTAACCCCAGAAGTGATCATTGTCCTGCCCCTCTAGGTATTTAAGCAAAAGACTGAATGATGTCTCAGAAAAAAAAAAAAAAAAAAAAAACAGAAATCATTCAAACATAGAATGTGTAGTCAGACAAGCTACAGTCTATGATCTTTCCTTGGATTATGGGTGTTCTAATTATCTCTTGATGCAACAAAGTACCCTGATAACTTAGTGGCTTACAACAACAGCCATTTAATTATGTTTCATGATTTGGTGGCAAGGTTCACCTGGACCATTTTTCTGTTCTCTGTGGCACTGACTGTGGGCACTTGGTGGTTGGTATTCAGTCATCTGGGCTGGGCTGGAGGATCCAAGATGACATCACTCACAGATCTGGACATTGGCAAGGACTAGAAGGCTAGACTCAGCTGAGCACCTCCCCTTCTCTGTGTAGACTCAAAGCCTGTCCATGAAGTGTATCCAGAAGTGTGGTTAGACTTCAACAGCAGCTCAGGCTCCAGGAGACCAAGCTGAATGTTGCCAGTCCTTTTAAAAACTAGACTGAGAACTGGCACGGCAGCACTTCCTCCATGCACATTTTTGGTCAAATCAGTCACAAGCCAGCCCAGATCCAAGGGGAGAAAAAATAGACTCCATCTCTTGATGAGGTGAATGTCAAAATAATCGCAGCCATTCATAAATTCCTGATGCAGAACCAATGACCACACCTCCAGAAAGACTTACCAGGACTGGGACCAGTCCAGGGAAAGCAACTCCTGAATCCCTGACCCATGGCAACTGTGAGAGATAACATATGTTTATTGGTGTTTAAAGCCACTTAGTTTGGGGGTCATGTGTTACATAGCAACAGATTATAAAGACGGGTGCCTTCACCAAACTGTCTTGTCCAAAACCGAATCCTGGGTAGAAGGCAACCAGGGACTGAACTTGTGATGTATTTTATAGGATAAGAACTTCAAGGAAATTATCAGACCAGATCTTCAAAATCTGCTATCTCAGGGACAATTCTCATTCATGTATTCATTTAACAAATATTTATGAGTGCCCACCATGTGCCATGCACTAAGCAAAGTGGTAGAGACAGAAGGATGAGTAAAAATAGACATGGTCCCCCAATTTGCAGACCTCTATGAGAATATCCCATTCTGGGCCCTGTCCTGCTCTGTAACCTGGAAGGTACACCCCGCAGGCTGGTACTGGGTCCCCAGGCAGCTTTGATCATTCACAGCCTCTGACTAAGCCCACCTTGCTCTCTGCTCTTCATCCCTGGGGTCATTTCTTGTAAAGGGCCGCCCTCTGCCCCATTGCTTGGACCTAGCTCTCTGACCTCTGGCTTCCCCCCATAGGGGGGAAGAGTCAGGTACGGCAGCACCACCGTGAGCCAGCGCTGTAAGTCTAGGCCACCAGTCTGGAAGTCACTCGGGCCCCATTCTTCCCGGCACCTCCACGGACTGCTTGCCGCCCCAGCTGAACCGAGACACTTATCCCTAGTCTGGGCTGTCTCTTCACTTCCCCTCGAGCCCAGGAGCCATTGTCCCCGGCCAGCGAGGCGCATCTCGGACGCACCATGTCCTCGGGCTCTTTTTCCTGCTCTGCCTGGATTGGGCTCATTTACTAAAAATTAGTTGGGAATGAAAAAAGCCCCTAGTTTATTAGCGTGCTATTATTCCCCTCCCGCCGTCCCCCTGCCACATGATGGATTGCCTGGTGAGGGGACGCAGCCCCAGCCAGGGAGTGAGCGAGCTCGGCGCGGTCCCCGGCGCAGACAGATGGGGAGGCCGAGTCCTGACCATGATTGATTAGCTCCGCAAAGCCTGTTGAGCGGAGTTCCATCAAGATTGATGCTTTCTCCTCATAACAGCATTTCCAAAAAGTTTCTATTACATTTTGATTATGTTTATAGAATCTCGCTGGTCTGGGGGAAGATGCAATCTCGTTCCCAGTGTGTGTGTGTCTGCGTGGGCCGTCGCAGGGCCTCTGCCCAGGGCCCCTCACTTTGCGGGCAGCAGGAAGGACCTCCCTTGCCTCCCAAGATCAAGCTGGAGGAAGCCAGTGTCCACTCTCCCGTTCCCTGAGGTTCAGTCTCACGGCAGCTCTGGTTTGGGAGGGCAAGTCCCACAGGTGTTCTAAGCCCTGGGCCTGAGACCGACAAGAGGGTGGGGAAGGAACTGGGCAGGCCCTCGTCAAATGTCCGGTAAGCTCCGTGTCCAAATATGTATCTGAACGTGTCTATCTGTGCATGTGTGTGTCACACCTTACCCCATGAGGGATTTGGAAGATTAACAGGAAACAGTAAAAAGATAAAATAAAAAATGAATAGAGAACAAGAATGAGGACCAGGGGAATGCAAATCAGCCCAGAACAGCAAGTCCAAAATGAAGAAGTAAAATATGTATGCAGTCAAATAAGGTCCCACAATCTGGTCTGAGTTTCCTGAGAGTGAAAGAGAAAAGGGGAATAAAATCAGTTTACTTAGGTCTTACTGTCCTTAATAAAAAAATGAAAAAATCCAGTTCTTTAGAGGACTCGATTCTTCCATTGAGAGTTTCTTCCATTTTAATTCTAAAACTTTTTTTTAATGTTTATTTATTTTCGAGAGGGAGAGAGACAGAGCATGAGCAGGGGAGGGGCAGAGAGAGAGAGAGAGAGAAAGAGAGAGGGAGACACAGAATCCGAAGCAGTCTCCAGGCTCTGAGCTGTCAGCACAGAGCCCAACACGGGGCTCGAACTCGTGAACCATGAAATCATGACCCGAGCCAAAGTTGGACGCTTAATCAATTGAGCTACCCAGGCACCCCAAAACCACAGTTTTAAACCTGTTTTATCTATCATGTGGGCAAAGATAGAAATGTTTAATAATGTGCTGTTGGTAAAAGCTGGAGGAAATAGACACAGATAGTGCTGTTAGAAACAGGTGCACTGGTGTTCACCCTTGGAAGGCATTTTGGCAGTATGTATTCAGATTTTAAATATGGAAGTCCACGTTGGGTATTTATTCCACAGATATCCTCATCTATGGGCACAAAGATACATCAACAAGACTGTTCATGAAAGCATTCTGTTTATAGAAAAGTTTGTGA
Source organism: Leopardus geoffroyi (assembly GCF_018350155.1). NCBI lineage: Eukaryota > Metazoa > Chordata > Mammalia > Carnivora > Felidae > Leopardus > Leopardus geoffroyi. The sequence goes on along the minus strand of NC_059336.1, from coordinate 19,234,141 downwards.
ACAAGCTGGATGTCCACCGCTACAAACTTCTTACACAGATAATGATACATCCATGAAAAGAAATGCTAGGCAGCAGTTAAGAAATAAGGGATGGCTGTTGAAAATGCAGTGGTAAGGAATGATCTCCAAGATAAGTGAAAAAAAAACAAAGATGTGTAGAGGATACTAAGGCAACAGGGATATACAACTATGCCTTTCATGTCCATATCCTATTTTGCAGAGCTATGCACACAAACCTGGTTATGCGGATTTTCTCTGGGAAGTGACTATAAAGACATGGAATGAAAGATGAAAACAAGACTTACTTTTTAATGAATACTCTTTTGAACTGGTTAGATATTTTTTTATCATGTGCATGTAACTTTTCAAAATGAAATACTTAAAAAATTTTTAATAAAAAATACCCAATTGCACTTAAAGAAATTTATTCTGTGGAATTAACTGGAGTCAGGTGCTAAAATTTATGCTCCAAAATATTTATTATAATTTTATTTCTAATAGTGAAAAATCAGAAATACCTAATTATAGAAGATGGATTTAAATAAATTCTAATATATCCATGCAGTAGACTATTTTCAACCATTGAAAATCACATTCATAAAGAATGACTTAATGGGGCACCTGGGCGGCTCAGTCCGTTAAACATCTGACTCTTGTTTCAGCTCAGGTCATGATCTCAAGGTCATGAGATCAAGCTCCACATTAAGCTCTGTGCTGGGTGTGGAGACTGCTTGGGATTCTCTCTCCCTCTCCTTCTGTCCCTCTCCCCCACCAACGCTCTCTCTCTCTCAAATAAAAATAAAATAAAATAAACTTTAAAAAATAAAGAATGACTTAGGAGGTGAGAAAACGATCATGAGATATTGTGGGGAAAAAAATCAGGTACAAAATAGTATGTGTGGTATGATCCTGATTTTTTTCAAACACACACACACACACACACACACACACACACACATACACAGAAATGTTTATGAGATTGAAAGGGTATTCCCCACATGTTAGAAGCCATGCTAACTCCATACTTCATACTTCATACTGCTAACTTCATGCTAAACTTCATACTTTCTACATATTCCACATTTCCTATGAAGAAATATTAATTTTATAATAAAAAGGCATTAAATGTTATATGAAAAAAACATAAATTTCCACTGGCCCACTAACATTGTATGAAAAAGAAACTGATTTCCACTTAGATGGATACCAAGTTCCCAGACACTCCATGGGGCTTAGGGTCTGCCTTTATTAAATAAAAAGACTAAGTTCTAGTGGGGGATTGTTTGGGGGCCAGCCTAATCTTGGGTGAAAGACTCAGTCATCCCAATTAGAGGCCATGTCTCAGTCCCATGGGAGTCACGTTTCCCATGGGAAAAGGAAGACAGATGTTCTGTCCCCTTGATATCACCTGTAACTCTTCCCCACATGTTTTTGGCTAAAACCACTACCTCTATTTCCAGCAGAAAGCTATAGCAGCTCCTCTAAATCCATCAAGCCTTCAAAACCCACCACATCTAGGCAGCCTTCCCTGATACCACCTCCTCTGCTTTCTTAGGACACGGTGTGGACACCTCTCTCCAGTCTCCAGTTAGCTACTGTACTGTAAAAGTATTTTAAATTTATTAACAACACCTGCCATTCTGTCCCATGCTTTCTGCTAAACCTATTACACCCATTCAGTCACTCAATCTTCACAACAACCCTATGACAGAGCCTTTATAAATCATAGAGTTGAGGGGCGCCTGGGTGGCTCAGTCGGTTAAGCATCCAACTTTGGCTCAGGTCATGATCTCATAGCTTGTGAGTTGGAGCCCCACATCGGGCTCTGTGCTGACAGCTCAGAGCCTGGAGCCTGCTTCAGTTTCTGTGTCTCCCTCTCTCTCTGCCTCTCCCCTGCTTATGCTCTGTCTCTCTCTCTCAAAAGTGAATAAATGTTAAAAAAAAAAAAAATCATAGAGTTGAGCAAACTGAGGCACAGAGGAACCCAGTTACTTACTCGGGATCTTGCAAACAATAATGTTAGCACGAGGTCTCAGAATTAGTTCAGTGATTTCAAAGACCATAATCTCAACTACTATGAAATACTGAACTCTTTCCCGATATGCAACTCAGAATCAGAGAGTCTTTCTCCTGGGCAGATCCAGCCAAGTATTCATTTCTTCTTCTGACAGCAGCAACTGAATATTGCCTTGGGAGACACCTGAACCTCATTGCAGGCAGCATCTCTGGGGCTATCACACAAGGTATCCCACCTTTCCTGGTCAGGGGACCCCAGCTGAGTCAATCGTGCTCATTTCCAGGACTTGGAATTTCAAGTGGATGATACAAGCACAGAAAGGACAGAGTCCCCTTGATCCAACTCATCTTTGATTCCTGATAACTGGACTCTCCTGATAACTCCTCAGGGCTGAACCTATTGACTTTACCTGTACCATAAAATTCCTAGTTTTGCCTGGGTTAGCCAGAGTTTGCTCAATTTAGTTTGCAACTTGACCCTACCTAAAAGGGCCAGTATCTACAATATAAAAAGAACTCTCAAAACTCAAGAGTGAGACACAAAAAAACACCAAGAAAATAAAAATGTTACAGCAACATTGACCAAATGGCACTTATCCCAGAGCGCAAGTTTGGCTGAACTTACAAAAATCAACCAGTGCAATATCATATTAATAGAATAAAAGACAAAGACAAAAACCATATGATCATCTCAACAGACACACAAAAAGCACTTGAAAAATCCAATACCCATTTATTAACAAACTAAAAATATACTTAACAAACCAGTAATATAACTGAAACTTCTCAACCTAATAATGACCATCTAGAAGAAAGAAAAAAAAAACAGCTACCATCATACTTAACAGTGACAAACTAGGTGTTTTCCTTCTAAGATCAGGAACAAGACAAGGATGTCTGCTCTTGCCAATTCTCTTCAGCATTGTACTAGAAGATCTAGCCAGGATCATTAAACAAGAAAAAGAAATAAAAGGAAGACAGAAACAAAAGCCATATTTTCCAGATTGGGAAACAAGAAGTAAAATTATCTCTATGCACAGATGACATGATCTTACATGTAGAAAATCCTAAGGAGTTCACTAAAAATGTGTTAGAAAAAGTAACGAGTTCAGCAATCTTACAGGATACAAGATCAATATACAAAAATAGACTGTGTTTCTATACACTTGCAATGAACAATCTAAAAATGAAATTGAGAAAACAATTTTATTTACAATAGCATCAAAAAGAATAAAATACTCAAGAATAAATCTAGCAAAAGAAGTGTAAGACTCCTATGCTGAAACTATAAAGGTATCACTGAAAAAAGTTGAAGACCTAAATAAATAGAAAGATAGCTAATGTCAATGTATTGTAAGATTTAATGTTAAAATGGCAAATACTCCTCAGATAGACCAATAGGATGCCTGCCAAAACTTTCAGTTGCTTTTTTTTTTTTTGGCAGAAATTGACAAGCTGATCCTAAAAATATATATGGAAGTGCAAGAAAAGACAAAAACAATGGACAGAAGAGACAAAATCATCTTGGAAAAGAAGAACAAGATTGAAGGACTCACACTTCCCAATTTGAAAACTTACACTATAGCTACAGTAATCAGGACACTGTGGTACTGGTATAACAATAGAAGTCTAGATCAATGAACTAGAATTCAAAATCCAAAAATAAACCCTTACACTTATGGTCAATTTATTTTCAAGAATGATGCCAAGAAAATTCAATAGAGAAAGAATGGCCTTTTCAGAAAGTGATGCTGAGACAACTGGGTATCCACATGCAAAAGAATGAAGTTGGGCCCCTACCACACATTCTATGAAAATTAACTCAAAATTGATCAGTGACCTAAATGTAAGAGCTAAGTCTGTAACAGTCCTGAGAGAAAACACAGGAGTAAATCTTCGTGTCCTTGGACTGGGTAATGGTTTCTTCAATATGACACCACAAGCACAAACAACCAAAGAAGAAAAATAGATACATTAGGTTTCATCAACATTAAGAACTTTTATGCATCAAGAGACACTATCAAGAAAGTAAAAAGGCAATGCACAGAATGGGAGAAAATATCTGCAAATCATATATTCGACAAGAGACTTGTGTTTAGAGTATATAAAGAACTCTACAACTCAATGACAACAAAAAAGAGAAACAACCCAGTTTAAGGATGTGGAATAAACATTTCTCCAAATAATTTATACAGATTGCCAATTAGCACATGCAAAGATGCTGAACATTATTAGTCATGAGGGAAATGGAAATCAAAACTACGATGAGATGCCATTTCATGCCCACTGGGATGGCCATAATCAAAAATATGGAACAACAAATGTTAGGGAGGATGTGGAGGGATTGAGGCCTCATACTTTGCTGGCAAGAAGATAAAATGGTGCATCCACTCTGGAAAACAGCTTGGTATTTCCTCAAAACATGGAGTTTTCATAAAACCCAGCAATTCCATTCTTACATGTATACACAAGAGAAATGAAAACATGCTGGCACAAAAATTTGTACACAGATATTCATCAGAGCCCAAAAATGGAAACAACACAAATGTCTATCCACTGTTGAATGGATAAACAAAATGTGATAGATCCACTTAGTGGAATATTATTCACCTATAAAAATGGATAAAGTTCTGGGGTGCCTAGGTGATTCAGTCATTGGAGCATCCAACTCTTGATTTCGTCTCAGGTCATGATCTCATGGTTCATGAGATCAAGCCCACATCAGTCTCCATGCTGATGGCACAGAGCCTGCTTGGAATTCCCTCTCTGCCTCCTCTCTCTCTCTCCCCTTCTCTGTCTCTAAAAAATAAATAAATAAACATTTAATGGGCATTGAGGAGGACACCTGTTGGGATGAGCACTGGGTGTTGTATGGAAACCAATGTGACAATAAATTTCATAAATAAATAAATAAATAAATAAATAAATGAAAATGGGTGAAGTTCTGAAACATGCTTCAACATGGGTAAAACTTGAAAACATTATAAAAAGTGAAAGAAGTCAAATACCAAAAGTTATATATTATAAAATTCATATAGTGTTTGCCAGGGACTGGGGAAAGGGGAATAGAAAGTGACTGAATGGGCATGGGGTTTCATTCTGAGTTGATGAAATGTTCTCAAATTAGATAGTGATGCTCAGTGTACAACTTTGCTAATATACCAAAAATTACTCAATTGTACCCTTTAAAAGAATGAATTTTATGATATGTTAATTATACCTCAATAAAGCTGGTTTTTTTTTTTTTTTAAAAAAAAGGAGGTCAAAACAAACTTAGTCAGAAAGCAAACAATCCAATTAGAAAATGGCAAAAGCTATAAAGAGACATTTTGCAGAAGATGATATACAGGTGGCAGAGAAGCACATGAAAAGATGTTCAACATCATTAGCCATTAGGAAAATGCAAATTAAAACCACAATGGAACCCATTAGGATGACAAAAATAAAAAGTAGTAACAACACCAAATGCTGACAAGGATGCAGAGAAACTGGAACACCCTTACATTGCTAGTGGGACTGTAAAATGATAAAAAAATCATCCTGGAAAACCATTTGGCAGTTTGTTATAAAAAATTAAGCATACAATTATCGTATGACCTAGCAATTTTATTCTTGGGTAATTATCCCTAAGAAATGAAATTTTACTTTCACACATAGGTGAAATGTATGAAACCCTATACATGAATGCTGTGATAGCTTTATTAGTAATAGTGCAAAACTGGAAATAACCCACATAGCCTTCAATGGATGAGTAAACTCTGGTATGCCAATAGCATGGAATACTACTTAGCAAGAAAAAGGAATGAATTGTTGATAGACACAACCTGGATGAATCTCCAGGACGTATGCTGAGTTTTCAAAAGCTTCCCAAAAGGCTGCATACTGTATTATTCCACTTATGTAAGATTTGGGGATAGGGGAAGCTTAGAAATGAAGAATGGATTAGAGATTGCCAGGAGTTATAAACTGGGGGCTGGGGAATAGGAGGGAGGTGGGGATGATTATTTAAGGGCAACATAAGGTATCCTTACAGTAATCCATCTATGTTGACTGTGGTGGTGGATACCTTAACCTACCCATGTATTAAAATTGTAGAGAACTAAAGGGTGGCCCACTCGGTTGAGTCTGACTTGATTTCAGCTCAGGTCATGATCCCGGGGTCATGGGATCAAGCCCCACATCAGGCTTCAAGCTGAATGCGGAGCCTGCTTGAGATTCTCTCACTCTCTCTCTCACTCTCTCTCTCTCTCTCCCCCCTCCCTACCCTTCTCAAATAAAAAAAATGTACAGAGCTAAATACATACACACACACATAAGTACAAGGAAAAGTGGGGAAATATTAGTAAGATCTATAAATTGTATCAATGTCAATATCCTAGTTGTAATATTGTACTACAATTTTAGGATATATTACCACTACAGGAATATGGGTAAAGGGTACATAAGATCTCTCTGTGTTATTTCTTACAACTGCATATGAATCAACAATTAACTTAAGACAAAAAAAAAGTTTAATTTTAAAACCCTCTACCTGATATGGTGGGAGGAATGGTGGAAGGAAAGGAGGGAGTGAGGGAGGGAGGGAAAGAGGGAGAAAAACAGAGGAAAGGAAGAAAAGTAACATTTGCTATGGATTTGCCTTGTTGTAGAATCCAGGCTCTTTAAAACCTGGCTGGAGATACATATTATTATTATCCCCATTTTATAGATGAAGAAACTGAGGCTCAGAGAATAACTATCCTGTTCTCAAAGATACACTTTGAGAATTCAGGATGCAAGCTCTGCTCCCTGGCTCTCCCTCTGCCTGCCTCCATCCGTTAGGCAAATACAGCCATCAATCAAATGTAGGCAATGACTGCATTACTCAAGAGGAAATTGAAGCCAGACTGTAAGATGCAGTCCACAAAATTCATGATTTCTTCCCCCACCCCCGCTCCTTCTACTTGGTCCCTTTTTCATATGGATTGGGTTTTTATTTCTGCATTTATTGCACATGCAAATTACAGATGAGAGCATCGACTACACAAGTCATTACTCAGAGTAGCATCTCCCCAACTGCCACCGGACGAGGACCGAACAGCTTGTGGTTAATTTGCTATATAATCACTGGCTGTGACAGGGGGGCAGGGCTGTGCCTGTGCTAATATTTGGAAAGAGGAAGCTGAGCAGAGAGGACTCCTGGGGCATGGGGAGGGAAAGTGGGATTGGTCGGACCAGGGAGAAAAGAAGAGAGCTGGTGGGGAGCAGAAGAAAGGGGCGCTGCCCCAGTCAGAGGCTTCTGGAGGGTCTGCTCCCCTGCCAAGGAGTACCGTTGCTCAATCCCATTAGTCACATCTCCATGGGGGAACTAACCAGAATCCCCACTCTCCCAGCCTCCATCGTTCCTGGCCACTGCCACTGTTGCTTCAGCGCAGAGGAGGGATATTTGTATGCACAGGCATCACCATGGGAATGGGTCATGGGCTGGAGGAAGTTTACCAACAGGCAAGAGTTACACCACTCTACCAGTGTGCTAACAATCCAACAAGAAAAAAAGGCCAACAGTTTGATAAAAAATGGGCAAAGGATGTGAACAAGCAGTTCTCGGATTAGGAAGCTTATGTAGCCTCTAAACATACAAAAAGATGCTTAACCTTGGGCTTTAAAAAAAAGGAAATACAAATGAAAACCACAGGGAGATGCCATTTTTTATTTATTGAATTAACAAAGATCAAGATGTTTGATCACACACTGAACTGGCCAGAGTGTGGAGAAACCACCAGCCTTTGAGAGCAGTAGATGGCAATTCAGCATTCTCTGTCAAAATGTTTGACGCACATACCCATTGACCCATAAATTCTACATTTCTAGAATGTCTTCCACAGCCATACTTGCATATATGTATGCAAAGTTGGATGTACAAGGCTATTCACTGCAGCACGGTTTATAATAACTGAAGATTGGAGACAGCCTGAATGTCCATCAACTGGGGACTGCTTAAATAAATTGCCATACATCCATACAATGGAAATCTTTACGGCTGTTAAAAAAGAATGAGGCAGCTCTTTATGTACGGATATGAAACAATCTCCAAGATATATTGTTAAGTGAGAAAAAGCAAAGTGCTGAACAGTGTGATTAGAATGTTGCTATTTGTGAGGGTTTTTTAAGGATATAGACACATACACATCTACAGTTAGAGATGCAGAGCATCCCTCTGGAAAGATGACAGTCTTTGCAATGTTTGGTTCTGTAGAGGGAAAAAGGTTCTGGGGGCTGGGAGCAAAGAGGGAGGGAGGCTCATTGTTCACTATTTACCATGTGGGTGTATAATCAATTCTAATTGGTTAGTAATAATTTCTAAAGCCTCTGTTAGTTTCTCTTATCCAAGAATCAGACCTCTTGGCCTAACACCCAGACCTCTTTTGGGTTTGATTTTAGCCTATTCTCCTTGGTCCCCTGACACACCACCCTTAAAACACTCCTCTGTAAACATACTGAATTCTCACTTCTCCCAAATGCACCATGCTTTTTCACACCTCAGGACCTTTGCACTTACTGTTTTCTGTGCCTGGAATGCCTCCCTCACTTTCATTTGCCCTACACAGGCTTACTCATCTTCCAAGACCCAGAACAAACATGACTCCCAGAGTGTAGCCTTCTCTGACCTCCCCAAGGAGAATTAATCCCCCTTCTCTGCCTTCTCATGGCATCCTGGACAGGCCTCCAACCTGGTATAACTGGGATTGCACCTGGACAAAAGTCACGTGGCCCATTTTCAAAAAAAAAAAAAAAAAAAAAAAAAGGCTACTGATTTTGTCCCTACTGGGTGCCAGCATCTGCCAGCATCAGTCCAGTCAATGTGAACGTCCACCTCCTCAAAGAGTGACCAAAATAAGAGAGCTGCATAGCCCAGTCCAGGAAGAAAGATCCTGTGGACCCAGAAGTGGAGATCTCAATGCACATTAACACATTTAAAGTTCCGAGGAGTCCTGCAAAGAAAAAACCTGTTAAGTCTGTTTAGCCAGTGTATCTCTTGCTTTTTAACCGCAGAATCTGTTTCCCTTAAACACCTCGAGAGATGTGGTAGCAGTGGAAAAAGAGCGTGTGTGGTTAGGGTGAACGGTCAGGACAGAGGCCAAGGTCAGAAGCGCATATGCAGTGAGTGACTCGCAATGCACCAAAGGTCCATGCCTTCTGCACAGTGGGGAAACCGCTTCAAGTTGGATCCAGTCTGGAGGTTCATCTTCCCACTAAAACATTGGGGGCATCATCAAACCCTTTCCCTTGGTGACAACTCAGCAGGCAGACACATGGAACAGATCAGAGGGAAGGAGGGAGAGAGACCTCACTCTTGAGTGGAAATAACCAGAGGCAGGTCCTGCCCGCCATCTCATGGGAAAAAAAAGGTTCCTCTAGATTCTTTTTCCATTGAGGGTAGAAATAACAAGAGCCACAGAGATAGTGGTGAAGACGAGTGGGAACAACGAACAATTGCATCTGAGTCTGAGAATCTTCTGCACTGGGAGCTTAATCCCCGATACCACACAGGGACTCCTCTATGCAACAGGTGGGCTGGGACACCCACCAAGGGACACAAGATCCCATCCTGGCATCCATGATAGACAGCACACAAGAGCTGATCTCTGGGGAAGGCCCCACCTGGCCCAGCTCTTCAGAAACCCTGCACCTCAGTGCAGACTCCCTAGACCGTTAATCCCAGCCCTGCAAATGAGACTCAGACACGTCTCCCCTTCTTCACCACCACGTGGTAACATTTTCCCAAACCGCTTCCTGATTCCATCCCTGCCCCTGCTCCACACAGCTGTCAGAGTGCTTAAAAAAATAATACGATCAGGCCATTCCTCTAGTTTTAAGCCATTAAATGGCATTTCCCTTTACTGTTTTATTTTGCTTTGTTTTTAACAGCTTTATACCATACTATTCACCCATTTAATGGTTTTTAGAATATTCACAGAGCTGTGCAACCATGACCACAATCAAGTTTAGAGCATTTTAATCACACCCCAAAGAAACCCCTCACCCCTTAGCCATCAGTCCCCAGCCATCTCACACACACAGCCTGCAAACCACCGATCTACTTTCCGTCTCTACGGATTTTCCCATTATGGACATTTTGTATAAATGGAATCATACAGGAGGAGGAGCCAAGATGGAAGAACAGCATGGAAGTTTTTTGTGTGTCTCACGTCCATGAAATAAATACAGCCAGACCAACACTAAACCATCCTGCACACCTAGAAAACTGATCTGAGGATTAACGCAACAATCTGCACAACCCGAACCACAGAACTCGGCAGGTACGTGGCGCGGAGAGGTGAACTTGGGGAGAGAAAAGCTGCAGAGGGCAGGGAGCCACTTTTGCATGTGGAGAGATGATGGGGGGAGGAGGAAGACAGGAAAAGCACCCCCCCCCAAAGCAGCGGGAGAGAGAGTGGAAAAGTGGAAACAGCCGTAGGGCTGAACTAAAAAGGGAGAAAGGAGAAAGGAGAGGGTTTAAATTCCATGAAGACTATAAACAGGGGGAGCACAGGGTCTGCAGCTCTGCAGCTCGATACCTGGCGGTGCTCTGGTGGGAAGGGCGAATCCCCAGGAGCAGAGTGGAGTCCGGGGGTCTTCAGGCACACGGGGAGAGGCAGTTCCCCTGCTGGGAGGACACCTGGTAGAAGCTGAGTGGGTCCCCCAAAGGCAAGGCCCCAATGGGCCCGGGAGAACAACCACATTCGCTGGTGCTGGAACAAGTTCGCTGGGGGTGAAGCCTGGTGCCAGACGCGTGTTGTGTTTTTCCATATTCCCTGAAGCGCTGCTGCTACACAACCGCGTGAACTCTTTCTGGGGCGGGCTGGCACCTGGCCGCGGTCTCTGGGCTTCGGCAACAGCATGGTCCCGCCAACGTTCCTGGGTGCGGCCGGCATCTGGCCGCTGCTCGGTGAGACCCTCCACAGAGGGGCAGAACGGGTCAAAGCCGCAGCCCCTCAGAAGTAAGGGGTCTGGAAACACAGCCGCATCTGAGACAAAACTCGGAAAGGAGGTGCTGCCTGGGGCTTGGTCACAGACTGTGTAAAAGCGGGGAGTGAATGAAAGCCAAAGACAAGGACAGGTGCGGATTGCTGATCGGAGAGAACAGAGTTCAGATAGGAGAGACGGGAAAGCTGAGTGACGCCATTTTCACCGCTATCGCGCATGTGCATACGCACCTACAAGCGCCACAACAATCTACCCCGGTAAGCTAAGCAGCGCCATCTAGTGGAGAACGGAGCCATTGCACTAAGTCCCTCCCAACTGGGCCAACCTCGCTCTTCAGGAACACAAGTCTCCGCATGTTTAGTTTATGGACGACAAAGCGCTTCATAGTTTGACTTCTAGGGGAAAACAAAGCAATTTCAGTCGTATTTCAGTCTGTTCACTGGTCCATCTATTCAATTTTCTTCTTTTTTTTTTTTCTCTTTTTCATTTCTTTTCTTTTTCTTGAATACAGGAAGAGAAAAAATTCATTTTTATTTTCAATTTCTAATAAAAATATTTTTTTAATTTTTTTCTACTATATTTTTTACTTTGGTGTAAATTTTTTCAAATTCTATTTTACTTCCATCATTTCATTTTAGTCCACTTCAGTGTATTCATTTTTTCAAATTTTCAAATGATTTCCGCTTTTTTTTCTTTCCCCCTTTTCCTCTAATTTATCAAGCCCCTTTCAACACCCAGACCAAAACACACCTAGGATCTAGCATCATTTATTCGATTTTGTGTTTGTGTGTGTGTGTGTTTGTTTTTAATTTTTTTAATTTTAATATTTTTTAATTTTAATTTTTTTGACCTCATTAATTCCTTTTCTCCCTTCAAAATGATGAAGTGAAGGAATTCACCCCAAAAGAAAGAGCACGAAAAAATGACAGCCAGGAACTTAACCAACACATATACAAGCAAGATGTCTGAACCAGAATTTAGAATCACAATAATAATAATACTAGCTGGAGTTGAAAATAGATTAGAATCCCTTTCTGCAGAGATAAAATCAATAAAAGCTAGTCATGATGAAATAAAAAATGCTATAACTGAACTACAATCTCAAATAGATGCCACGGTGGCAAGGATGGATGAGGCAGAACAGAGAATCAGCGATATAAAGGACAAACTTATGGAGAATAATGAAGCAGAAAAAAAGGAGATTAAAGCAAAAGAGCACGATTTAGAGAAATCAGTGACTCATTAAAAAGGAACATCAGAATCATAGAGGTCCCAGAAGAGCAAGAGAGAGAAATAGGGGTAGAAGGGTTATGTGAGAAAATCATAGTGGAAAACTTTCCTGACCTGGGGAAAGAAACAGACATCAAAATTCAGGAAGCACAGAGGACTCCCATTAGATTCAAGAAAAACTGACCATCAACAAGGCATATCATAGTCAAATTCACAAAATACTCAGGCGAGGAGAGAATCATTAAAGCAACAAGGGAAAAAAAGTCCTTAACCTACAAGGGATGACAGATCAGGTTTGTAGCAGACCTATCCACAGAAACTTGGCAGGCCAGAAAGGAGTGGCAGGATATATTCAACATGCTGAATCAGAAAAATATATAGCCAAGAATTCTTTATCCAGCAAGGCTGTCATTCAAAATAGAAGGAGAGATAAAAGTTTCCCAGACAAACAAAAATTAAAGGAGTTTGTGACCACTAAACCAGCCCTGCAAGAAATTTTAAGGGGGACTCTCTGAGGGGAGAAAAGATGAAAAAAAAAATGAATAAAGACCAAAAGCAACAAAGACTAGAAAGGACCAGAGAACACCACCAGAAACTCTAACTCTACAGACAACAATGGCAATAAATTCATATCTTTCAGTACTCACTCTAAATGTCAGTGGACTCAATGCTCCAATCAAAAGACATAGGGTAACAGAATGGATAAGAAAACAAGATCCATCTATATGCTGTTTACAAGAGACCCACTTTAGACCTAAAGACCCCTTCGGATTGAAAATAAGGGGATGGAGAACTCTCTATCATGCTAATGGTCAACAAAAGCAAGCCAGAGTAGCCATACTTATATCAGACAATCTAGACTTTAAAATAAAGACTGTACTGAGAGATGCAGAAGGGAATTATATCATAATCAAGGGGTCTATCCACCAAGAAGACCTAACAATTGTAAACATTTATGCGCCAAATGTGGAAGCACCCAAATACATAAAACAATTAATCACAAACATCAAGAAACTCATTGACAGTAATACCATAATAGTAGGAGACTTCAACACCCCACTCACAACAATGGACAGATCATCTAAGCAAAAAATCAACAAGAAAACAATGGCTTTGAATGACACACTGGACCAGATGGACTTAACAGATATATTCAGAACATTTCATCCTAAAGCACTGGAATATACATTCTTCTCCAATGCACATGGAACGTTCTCCAGAATAGACCATATACTGGGACACAAATCAGCCCCAAGTAAGTACAAAAAGATCGAGATCATACCGTGCATATTTTCAGACCACAATGCTATGAAACTCGAAATCAACCACAAGAAAAAATTTGGAAAGGTAACAACTACTTGGGGATGGAAGAAATCCTACTAAAGAATGAATGGGCTAACCAAGCAGTTAAAGAGAAAATTAGAAAGTATATGGAAGTCAATGAAAATGATAACACCACAACCCAAAACCTCTGGGATGCAGCAAAGGCGGTCATAAGAGGAAAGTATATAGCAATCCTTCCTAAAGAAGGAAGAAAGATCTCAGATACACAACCTAACCTTACGCCTTAAAGAGCTGGAAAAAGAATAGCAAATAAAACCCAAAACCAGCAGAAGACAGGAAATAATAAAGATTAGAGCAGAAATTAATGCTATCAAAACCAAAACAACAGTAGAAAAGATCAATGAAACCAGAAGCTGGTTCTTTGAAAGAATTAACAAAATTAATAAACCACTAGCCAATTTGATCAAAAAGAAAAAGGAAAGGACCCAAATAAATAAAATCAAGAATGAAAGAGGAGAGATCACAACCAACACAGCAGAAATAAAAACAATAATAAGAGAATATCATGAGCAATTATATGCCAATAAAATGGGCAATCTGGAAGAAATGGACAAATTCCTAGAAACATATACACTACCAAAACTGAAACAGGAAGAAATAGAAAATTTGAACAGACCCATAACCAGTAAAGAAATTGAATTAGTAATCAAAAATCTCCCAAAAAACAAGAGTCCAGGGCCAGATGGCTTTCCAGGGGAGTTCTACCAAACATTTAAGTAAAAATTAATACCTATTCTCTTGAAGTTGTTCCAAAAAATAGAAATGGAAAGAAAACTTCCAAATACTTTCTATGAAGCCAACATTACCTTGGTTCCAAAGCCAGACAGAGACCCCACTAAAAAGAACTACATACCAATTTCCCTGATGAGCATGGATGCAAAAATCCTCAACGAGACATTAGCCAACCAGATCCAACAATACATTTAAAAAGTTATTCACCACAACCAAGTGGGATTTATACCTGGGATGCAGGGCTGGTTCAATAGCCACAAAACAATCAATGTGATTCATCACATCAATAAAAGAAAGGACAAGAGGATCTATGATCCTCTCAATAGATGTGGAGAAAGCATTTGACAAAATATAGCATCCATTCTTGATAAAAAAAAAAAAGAAACCTCAAGAAAGTAGGGATAGAAGGAGCATACCTCAAGATCATAAAATCCATATACAAAAGACCCAACACTAATATCATCCTCAATGGGGAAGAACTGAGAGCTTTCCCCTAAGGTCAGGAACAAGACAGGGATGTCCACTCTCATCACCGTTATTCAACATAGTATTGGAAGTCTTAGCCTCTGCCATCAGACAACACAAAGAAATAAAAGGCATCCAAATAGGCCAGGAGGAGGCAAACTTTCACTCTTCGTAGATGACGTGATACTCCATATGGAAAACCCAAAAGATTCCACCAAAAAACTGCTAGAACTGATTCATGAATTCAGCAAAGTTGCAGGATATAAAATCAATGCACAGAAATCAGTTGCATTCCTATACACCAACAATGAAACAACAGAAAGAGAAATCAAGGAATCGATCCCATTTACAATTGCACCAAAAACCATAAAATACCTAGGAATAAATCTAACCAAAGAGGTAGAAAATCTATACACTGAAAACTATAGAAATCTTATGAAAGAAATTGAAGAAGACACAAAAAATGGAAAAAGATTCTGTGCTCTTGGATAGGAAGAAAAAATATTGTTAAAATGTCGATACTACCCAAAGCAATCTACATATTCAATGCAATCCCTATCAAAATAACACCAGCATTCTTCACAGAGCTAGAACAAGTAATCCTAAAATTTGTATGGAACCAGAAATGACCCCGAATAGCCAAAACAATCTTGAAAAAGAAAACCAAAGCAGGAGGCATCACAATCCCGGACTTCAAGCTATACTACAAAGCTGTAATCATCAAGACAGTATGGTACTGGCACAAAAACAGACACTCAGATCAATGGAACAGAATAGAGAACCCAGAAATGGACCCACAAACGTATGGCCAACTAATCTTTGACAAAGCAAGAATGCACATCCAATGGAATAAAGACAGTCTCTTCAGCAAGTGGTGCTGGGAAAATTGGACAGTGACATGCAGAAGAATGAACCTGGACCACTTTTTTACACCATACACAAAAATAAACTCAAAATGGATGAAAGTCCTCAATGTAAGACAGGAAGCCATAAAAATCCTAGAGGAGAAAGCAGGTAAAAACCTCTTTGACCTTGGCCACAGCAACTTGTTACTAGACATATCTCCGGAGGCAGGGGAAACAAAAGCAAAAATGAACTATTGGGACCTCATCAAAATAAAAAGCTTCTGCACAGCGAAGGAAAGAACCAGCAAAACTAAAAGGCACTGACAGAATGGGAGAAGATATTTGCAAACGACATATCAGATAAAGGGTTAGTATCCAAAATCTAGAAAGAACTTATCAAACTCAACACCCAAAAAACAAATAATCCAGTGAAGAAATGCACAAAAGACATAAATAGACACTTCTCCAAAGAAGACATCCAGATGGCCAACCGACACATGAAAAAATGCTCAACATCACTCATCATCAGGGAAATACAAATCAAAACCACAATGAGATACCACCTGACACCTGTCAGAATGCTAACATGAACAACTCAGGCAACAACAGATGTTGGCAGGGATGCAGAGAAAGAGGATCTCTTTTGCACTGCTGGTAAGAATGCAATCTGGTGCACCCACTCTGGAAAACAGTATGGAGGTTCCTCAAAAAATTAAAAATGGAGCTACCCTACAACCCAGCAATTGCACTACTAGGTATTAATCCAAGGGATACAGGTATGCTGCTTCGAAGGGACGCATGTACCCCCATGTTTATAGCAGCACTATCAACAATAGCCAAAGTATGGAAAGAGCCCAAATGTCCATCGATGGATGAATGGATAAAGAAGAGGTGGTGTATATATATATATATATATATATATATATATATATATATACACACACACACACACACACACATATACACACACATAATGGAGTATTACTTGGCAATCATAAAGAATGAAATCTTGCCACTTGCAACTACGTGGATGGAACTAGAGGGTATTATGCTAAGCGAAATTAGTCAGAGAAAGACAAAAATCATATGACTTCACTCGTATGAGGACTTTATAACACAGAACAGATGAACATAAGGGAAGAGAAGCAAAAATAATATAAAAACAGGGAAGGGGACAAAACATAAGAAACTCAAATATGGAAAACAAGCAGAGGGTTACTGGAGGGGATGTGGAGGGGATATGCTAAATGGGTAACCGACATTAAGGAATCTACTCCTGAAATCATTGTTGCACTATATGCTAACTAATTTGGATGTAAACCAAAAAAATAAAATTAAAAAGAAGAAGAAGAAGAAGAAGAAGAAGAAGAAGAAGAAGGAAGAGGAGGAGGAGGAGGAAGAAGAGGAAGAAGAAGGAGAAGAAGGAGGAAAAGGAGTAAGGGAGGAGGAAGACAAGGAGGATGAGGAAGATGAGGAGAAGAAGGGGGAGGAGGAGGAAAAGAAGGAGAAGAGGGAGAGAAGGAGGAGGAGGGGGAGGAAGAAGAAGAAGGAGACTTCTGTTCTGTGGTCAGATCCCATCCCGCTCCTGCCCTCTGGAGACATCCTCACTGCCTCACTGCCATGGTCAACTCTCACATCTATGTGGCACAAGCTGTCATGACACCTGCCACCAAGAACCTGAGGAAGGAATACAGAGGCCAGCTAAAGGGGGCTTGACTTCATTGGAACCATATGCCACAGAGATTATGTGCTGATGGTCTGGGCCTGCATTCTGGATCTCCTGAAAGCCCCCAGTTCAAAAAGTACTCTTCATTCTGCTTGAACTCGCCCACTAGGTGCACGTCTACAACTGAACGCTCCATCAAGACCCCCTCCAGATGGAGGAGATCCAGCCAGGAAAAACCATTTTCACTCACCACAGCCTCCTCTTCCTCTAGCAGGAAGCTTCCAAATGGCAATGGTGAAAATGTATCTCCCCTCTCTCCGTAGCTTACATTAGGGGAATGAATGATGGACCCTTGTGGTTCAGAGACCTGAAGGCAGGTGGAGGTTTTGCTTTATAATCAAAAGCAAGACCTGGTCCCTGTGTGTGAGTTCTCTATGCCAATGGCACAAATATTGTGCCATTTTACAGATGGAAGAATTACAGCTTGACTCTGTTAAGTCAAGAGCATGCGGTTATGGAACTGAGAGGTAGGCTGGGCTCCGGATGGGGGTTCTCGGAGCACTTTGTATTGGTGCCTCAGGCTTCCTGCTCAGAAGTGTTGGGTCCAGTCCAACACACCAGTCTTGGGCCTGGAGCCCTCCCCAGGCTAATCAGGAGAAGTGGCGGGGGGGGGGGGTCTGCAATTGAAAAGCAGCTGCACACACAGCAGATGGTAGCGGCTGCCTCTCAGATGGTTTTTTTTTTATCACGTAGCTTTTTTTCTTTCACATTAGGATTTTTTTTTTCAAAAATCCTCTAAAAACATGAGTTTTATAGCAACAGAGGTGCTGAGTGTTTCTAAGAGATCCAGAGCCCAGACTCAGTGTGTCAGCCTATGGGGGTCTTGGCCTCTGTGACATTTGAATAAAGTAAGCTCAAGTTCATTGCCTAGAAACAGTCCCTGGAGGTGGGCTGCCTCTTCTTCCCCTGTAGCTAGCAAAGCCCTGGAATTCTGGAAAACCATGCCACAGGACCATCTTGTCTCATGCCGTGTGGAGTGATGGCAAGCCCAGAAGGATTCAGTGGAACCAGCCGCTGATGTGGTGAGAGAGTTCTAATCTCCAAACACACGCATTTCCATGGGAAGGAACATAGAACCACACAACCTCAAATAAGTGACCTAACCTCTCTGAACCTCAGTCTCCTCATCTGTATAGTGAAGACAATAATGGTATCTACCTCCTGAGGTTGTTGGGAGGATTGAATGAGGATTGAAAGGACCACGAACATTGCCAAGGAAAGTTAGTTTTGATGATGATTTTCAAGCTACGGATAAGAAAAAAGACCATCAGTGATGTAAAAGCCAGAGAAGATGAGACGTTAAAGCCCAGATGGCGGGGTTATGAATAAGCTGGCTTGGTCAGAGAGGTCTTTGACCTTACCCAGCAGGAAAGAGTGGCTGCTCCCAGGTGAGCAAGAGAAGGAGGAAGGGCTTGGGCAAGTAAGCCCCCAGCCCAGCACGGCTCCTACCTCAGCTCTTGCTTCTACTGCAGAGAAGTCTTCTTGTGCAGCCCACTAGGTTATACTGGGGAAATATCGGAAGACATTCTTATAGGTGTGAGGTGTCCCATCCTTTAAATATGCCCTCTGTTCAGTGATACTGAGAAGAACATTCTTCACACCCCCACCAGGTATATCTGCAGAGGGAGCAGGGCGGGACCCCCTGGGATGTGGTAGTTGGCCACATAAGCACATGCTCCATATCGGGATCACGGCATCACAGCTCCAGGAGGACCTGGGAGTGCTCAGAATTCCAGGAGCCTGGATGCAATTCACTGAGCTGCAGAAGGAGCACAAGGTGTGCTCCCTGGTGAATGGGGAGGAAGGATGCGCTGGGCCCTTAGACAGTAAAGTTCCCTGGGTCAGGATGGGACCTTCAGTTTGAGCTGGACCTTGAACTAGGGGCCTTCTAGAGAGGAAAGCCTCACTTAAATGGAACCCTCCCAAACAACTCAGTGATCTGAAGCTTATAATTCCCATTTTATAGATAAGGAAAAGAAGCTACAAGAAATGAAGTTACTTCATTCATTCATTCATTCATTCATTCATTCACTCAACCAATTACTTTAATATTGATCATATAATATGTGCCAGGTATGGTGCTAAGCACTGAGGAATACAATTGTAAATGGGCCAGGTGTACCCTGACCACACAAAGCATGCAGTCTGGGGGGAAACAAGCAATTAACAAATAATCAAATAATGAAATAAATCATCAAGTATTCAATGTGATCAGGTGCAGGATATGGAGTAGGTTGAATGATTGGCCACAAGTCTCCACTCTTCTTTACGTCAAGACTTTACCATACAACATTGGGGCATCCATGCATTTGGGGCAATATTTTGACCAGTGGAATGTGAGTAGTCATGACATAAGCAGGAATTTGGAATGCGCTTGCCCAATGAGGCTTGTCCTCTTATACTTCAGCCATAGCTGTGAGGACATACCCTAGCTAGCCTGCTGATCCCGGGAGATGGATGAAAGGAGAGCCCCAGCTCATGATTGAGACAAATATTTATTATGGAATACCACTGAAATCCTGTGCCTTTTTTTTTTGTTACACAACAACAGCTGACCAATGCAGAATGTGATGATAGATAACAAGACAGGAAGATAGGCTATAAAGAAAGACTAGATGCAGATAAGAGAATCAAACTCCCTGGAAAAGAAAAATTTAAACAGAAAAATGAGTAACTCCTAGACACAAGAGTACAGAAGTGGTGAGGAGAGCTTTAAAACCAGAGGGAAAAGCATATGCAAAGGCCCTCTGGTGAAAAAGAGCAGAATACACTCCAAGAAGTCAAAAAAGACTGGAAATAAAGGGGATTTGTCAGGATCTGTCAGGAGATCAGATCAGAAAGGAAGTTGAGAAAAAGAATTAAAAAAGAACATGCAGACCTCTTGGTTCTAGGTTTCACATGTAGTGCTATGATTTTTACTGAAAATTCACACACAATACAATTCACCCATTTTAATTGTTTAACAATTTTGTGGGTTTTAGTAAATTTGGGGTTGTACAATCACTGCTACTCTCTAATTCCAGAACATTCCCATCACCCCAAAACAAAACCTCACACACACATTAGCAGTCACTTCCTATTCTCCTCTTTCCCCAGCCCTTGAAAACCATTGATATCCTTTCTGTCTCTACGGATTTGCCCCTTCCAGAAATTTCGTATAAATGGAGTCAAAGCATATGTGGTCTCCTATGTCTGGCTTCTCTCAACTAGCATCATGTTTCCAAGGTCCATCCAGGTCGTAGCATGTATCAGTACTTCATTCTTTTTTGTTGCTGACTAATATTCCGTTCTATGGATAGAGTACATTGTGTTTACCTACTCATCAGTTGATGGACATTTGTGTTACTCCTATGTTTTGTCTGTTATGAATAGTGCTGCTATAATCGTTTGCATACAAGCTTGGTCTTGGACATTTAGGTTGTTCCCATTCATTTGTTTCATTTAAAGACAGTGGGAAGCTATCAAAGGGTGTTGAGCATGGCAGTGACCTGATAAAAATTCCCTCTGGCCTGTTGAATGGATAATGGATTACAAGAGTGGAACTGGACTCTCATACAATGCTGGGAAGACTATAAAATGGTACTACCATTTTGGAAAAAGGTTAGCAGTTTTCTTAAAAAGTTAAACATATACCAATAAGCAATCCTGACATTTCACTCCTACGTATTTACCTAAAAGAAACAAAAACATATGCTCATGCAAACACTTGTGCAGGAATGTGCATAGCAACATTAGTTGTGATAGCCGAAAACTGGAAATAATCCAAATGCCCATCAACAGGTGAATGGAGAAACAGATTTGTAGCATATTTATACAACAGAATACTATTCAAAAATAAGAAGGAATGAACTCTGGACACATACAACGACATGGATGTATCTCAGAATAATTGTGCTGAGAGAGAGAAAAAGAAAGAGCGCATAATGTATATTTCCATTTATATGAAATTCTAGGAAAAGCAAACTATAGTGACAGAAAGCAGGTCAGTGGTTGACTGGGGATAGGAGGAGAGAGACTGGGAGGGGGAGGAGGGAGTATTTCAAAAGAGCCTGAGGAAACTTTTGAGAGCGATAGGAGTGTTCATGGTCTTGAATGTGGTGATGGTTTTCCAGGTGTATAAATATGTGAAAACTTTTCAAATTGTACACTTTATATACATGCAATCTATTGTATGCCAATTGTACCTCAATAAAGCTGTAAAAAATTAGGAGGACTTATTGATGGATTGGATGTGCTGGTGAGGGGAAGAGAAATGTCAGGTGTAACCCCCAAGTCTCTGGCTTCAGCCACTGGTGGGTGGAGTTGCCATGTCCTGACACAGGAATACCTAAGAAAGAAGATGACTGGCAAAGGTAGGAGGGGCCACTGTAGGCAGGCGGGAGGGAGAGAGGTCAAGAACTCGGGTTAAGACATGTTACGGTCGACGTCCCATGGAAATGTAAAGAAGTTGGTTGTGCACATAAGTCTGTAATTGAAGGGAGAGGTCACGGCTCGAGAACAGGGACAAGGCACTCCATGTGGAAAGAACAGTAAGCTAAGGTGTGGAGGATGGAAACAGGCAGGCGAAAATGAGACGGGAACCCGAGGTAGGAGAGGATGCGGGTGGGTGGACAGAAGTGGGTAGGCAGGTGGAGGAAACAAGGCAGAAGTCACCTTAAGTGGGGGACTTTCTGCAGGGCCGGTGGGAGGGTGAGCTGAGAGAGAGGCACCCAGCAGCCTCTGTGGGACCTGCTAGATTCACAGTCAAGGCAGAGAGGATGCTAGAAATTAGGAGCCCCAGAAAGGGGACCTATTTGGGTGTTGGGACAGGACAAATGGGGGAGTCAGTTTGGGGGCTGTGGCATCGGGTGGAGACATTCCACAGGCAGCTGGATTCTTGGATCTGGATGAGCGAGGAGAGGTCTCTGCTGGAAAGAGGCGTTTAGAGCTTCCCTGGGAGTGAAGAGATGGGGTGGAGAAGCAGAAACCCCCAGAGTGCAAGTGAGGCTGGAGATACATTCAGGGCCGGGGGGGGGGGGTCGCTGGGGTGGGTAGGGGTGTAAGAACCAGACCCAGTCCCCAAAGGCCTTACAGAAGCATCTCAGGCCAACGATCCAAAGCAGGCAGTGCCCAGGGCTGGTCCCAAGCCTAAAAAAGGAGATACCCTTGGAAGGAAACTGGAAGGAAGGGGATGTCCTAATCTCCCAGGACCTGAGACATATATCTCCACATTGAATGCTCACAGCCCCCTCATGAGATAGGTGTAATTATCCCCCATTGGACAGACGAGAAAACTGAGTGTCAGAGAAGTCAGAAGACGTCTCTCAAGGTCACAGAGCTTGTATTTAACCCACATCTGGGGGATCAAGCACTCCTTTTGAGCAGCAAGATGCCCAGAATAAGGGTCACCAGGGCTGGGTTTGAACTGAGCAACCACTAACATCCCCCAGGCCACAAGCCCGTCTGGAACAGTTAGCATGAAGGAGGGAGTACAGCTAATTGCCTGTACAAATTAACTCTAATGTGGTCGGCATCGATGTACTGATCTTTCTTTAATTACATTAATCAATTAATGAAGAAGATGGTTTACTCTTATTATGATTTCCAAGGCCCATATGTTCTCAGGAGTCCAGCTGGAGCTTGGGTTTCTTTTCTGCCCTGGCTTCAGTGGACATGGGGCAGGCACCAATAGGAGACCCTGCCCCAGAATTCTCCTCTACCCTGAAGCTAAGCTCCAAGAGGGGAGAAGTGAGAAAACAGAAGCAGTGATCCCAGAAAAGGTAACCAGAGGAAGAGGCCCAACTCCCTAACCTGGCATTCAAGGCTGCTCTCCAGTGTTGTTCATTGCTCCCTTGACCTGCGTTTATCAGCCTGGGCTGATTGATTTTCCATGAACATGCTTCAGCCTCCCCCTCCCCCATAAGTGCCATTTCCTACACTGGGAAGGCCAGCTCCATCAGTCAGGGGTACAGGAGAGGCCAGCAGATTCCAGTCACCTCCCCACCCCAGCGCCATATGCAATGCTTGCCTACAATACCTTCCATTCAATCATTTTTGATTCAATAAGTATTTATGGTCCCTATCATTGTGTGGCTTCCAGCCCTTTGGGACAGACAGACATTAAACAGATCCATGATTACATAGAACAGTGGTTCTCAGTCCATTAGAATCACCGGGGTAGCTTTTGAAAGTATAATGCTCGGGGCACCTGGGTGGCTCAGTTAGTTAAGCGTCTGACTTTGACTCAGGTCATGATCTCAGGGTATGTGAGTTGAGCCCTGCGTCGGGCTCTGTGCTGACAGCTCAGAGCCTGGAGCCTGCTTCCAATTCTGTGTCTCCCTCTCTCTCTGCCCCTCCTCTGCTTGCCCTCTGTCTCTCTCCCCAAAGTAAATAAACATTAAAAAAAGTACAACACTCAGGTCTCACCCCAGACACATTCAAGCAGAATCTCTGTGGGTAGAACCTGGGCAGCAGTATTTTTTTTTAATTCCCCAGGTGATGCTAATGGGCAGGCAGGGATGAGACCCGTACCTGCACGGCTGCCATCAGGGGTTACCTTCCCCACAGGGTTTTGACGGTACGATCAACCCATTGTGCCTTTTATAAATTCTCCGCTTAAATGAGATGAACTCACATTAGAGACTCTGTTTCCCGTGTATAAAGAAGTGACACATCGGAGCACCTGGGAGGCTCAGTCAGGTAAGCATCTGACATCGGCTCAGGTCATGACCTCTCATGGTTCGTGAGTTCTAGCCCCGCATCGGGCTCTGTGCTGACAGCTCGGAGCCTGAAGCCTGCTTCGGATTCTGTGTCTCCCTCTCTCTCTGCCTCTTTCTCATTCATGCTCTGTCTCTCTCTCCTTCAAAAATAAATAAACATTAAAAAAATTAAAAACAAAAAGAGAAGGGACATATCATTGAGAGTCTCTCAGTGCTCCTCAAACTTGAGCACACATCAGAATCAGACACCCGAGGGCCTATGAAGACACAGATCGCCGGGTCCCACAAGTTTTAATTTCTCACCACAAGGTGATGCTGATGCTGCTGGCCTGGGAACCCCTCTGTGAGAACCACTGAATTAGAGCGAGGTTTACCACATTCAAGTGGCTGTGTACTTCTCCTCCTCATTAAACCTCGCCGTTCACAAATTCTCTTTAATCAAACTCTGCTTCTCTCTCCCAGGCCAAAGAAGAAAACAGTGTCCAGCTGCCCCTTTCTAGAGGTACAGGTCCGCGAAGCTCATACTTCCATCATACAGGTTCCTACGTAACTGCTGGGTGTCTGATGACCGAGGTGCTTCAGAACAGGCAATCTCTGTCCCTTGTTTACCAAGTTTGTAGCACAACAGTGGCTCTCAGAATGCACACCAGCTGGGAACGTGTTAGAAGTGCAGGTTCCCAGGCCTGCTGAACCAGAATCCTCTGGAACTGGACCTCAGGCATCTGTGTACAAACAAGCCACCCACGAGTCTCTGGTGAACTCATGAATTTTCAAACCACTGGCTTAGAGAAAGTGTGTCAGTTGACTATTTGAACTATTCAGAACCCTACTGACTCTGATCATTTGTATTTTTTTTTTTTTCATTTAAAAAATAAAGCATATGCAGGGGCACTGGGGTGGCTCAGTCGGTTAAGCGACCAACCTTGGCTCGGGTCATGTTCTCATGGTTTGTGAGTTTGAACCCCGCATTGGGCTCCACACTGACAGTATGAAGCCTGCTTGGGATTCTCCCTCTCTCCCTCTGCCTGTGCCTCCTCCACTCACGCTTTCTCTCTCTCTCAAAATAAATAAATAAACTTTAAAATAATAAAATAATAATAATAATAATAATAATAATAATAATAATTAGCTTCCTAGGTTCCAGGAGCCTCACATTACTGATCTTGTTCAATGATCAGAACAACCCAATACTCGTTTAATCTACTTTATGGATAAGGAAGCTAAAAGGCAGAGAGGTTGAGGATTTCTGCCCACCTGTTAAATGGCAAACCCAGGTGGGTAGGGCTCTTTCCCACCTCCCCCTGCCTTTCCCAAACAATAACTGCCCACGCTTGTGTCGACACCTCCATTGTGTAAGATTTTAACATCTCATCCCTTTTTCCTACCCAGATATTCGCTTTCTGAAGCTAGCATTCGTTTGAAAAAAACATAATAACAAAAAACAAAAAAAAAAAAAAAAAAAAAAAAAACTTGAGCTTCAGTTTTTGAGCTGCTTAAAATTATCTGTTGATGACCCTAACATGTTATGTATTGTCCTTCTGTGGACCTTGTGGAACTCAGTTCACCTGGAAGCCTGGGACTCACAGCTAAAGGTGTTTTAATCATCCAGTCACCCCAGCAGTCCCAGGTGGCTGAACTGGTCAAAACTTGGCTCCCCCCAGAAATGTGCTACAGGACGAAGATTATTCAAAGGCAAGGTGATAACTAGCTGGTGTCTTTAGCAGGAGAAATGATTGATGTGTCTGTGTTCCGATCACACACAAGCAGCCTAGGGTGACAAGCCGTCCCTGCCTGGGACTGTCCTGATGTTAGCACAGGAAATTTTGCATCCCAAGAAACAGTTGCCCTCACGACACCATGCCTGGCTCGCCTCATTGTGCATGGGAAGGAGTAAGAGGCTTCGCTTCAGCCAGCCTCAGGCCTGGTTCTAGGGCTCTGAGAGATGGCCCATGGCTCCGCATGGGACACAATATCCTGGCCAGGACCAGTGTTGAAAGGCTGCTTGCAAAAGGGGTATGTCTTCACTCAGACCATGGAGGTTGGGTTTGCAGAGGGGCGTGGCAGGAGGTGTGCACGGGACTGCCCACCTGGGGCTTGTGTGCCCTGCCCTGGGAGTTCAGACTCTGTCCTGAGGGCAGTGGGGAGCCACGGAGGATTTCCAGCAGGGAGGAGACATAGTCAGCTTATAGTCAGATTTGTGATCTTGACAGACTGTGAAGCATATGCATGAGGATTTGAGAGGACAGGTTGGGACACCCACTGGGAGCCCCTCCCCACTGTCCAGGAGAGAGGCAAACACAGCCTGCGTTAGGAAAGAACTGGGGGGGGGGGGGGGGGGCGCGGAGGGGAATGCAGAAAGGCAGGCCCCGGTGAAGTTTCCAGCAGGGCTGCCTTATGACTTCTGTGGACCCAAGACACTTTTGCTTTTCTTGGCCCCTCCCCCAATAATAGATATTTTCATGGGTCCTAAAAATCGTGTTTCTTTTTTTTTTAAGGTTATTTATTTTGAGAGAGAAAGACAAGGTGAGGGAGGGGCAGAGAGAGAGGGAGAGAGAGAATCCCAAGCAGGCTCTGTGCTGTCAGCTCAGAGCCTGACGCGGGGCTCGATCTCAAGACCCTGGGTTGAGACCCTGGGATCATGACCTGAGCCAAAACCAAGAGTCGGGTGCTCAACCGACTGACCCACCCAAGTGCCCCCAAATCTTGTTTCTGATAAGAGAAAAAAAGTGAAATGTTTTTGTTTTCTCTAAAAGTTAATTTTTTTCTGATTTTAAAAGAAATTTAAAAATATGAAAATCCTGCTGTATGTCAACATGATGACCCTTGGGGACATTATGCTAAGTGAAATAGACCAGTCACAGGAAGACAAATATTGCATGATTCCATTTAATAAAAGGTATCTAAAGTAGTCAAATACATTGAATCAAAGAATGGAATGGTGTTTTCCAGGGGCGGGGTGGGGAGGGAGAAAGGAGGAGTTACTATTTAACCGGCACAAAGCTTTAGGTAAGTACACCTGAAATTTATGCAATGTTATATATCCAATATATTTCAACAAAAAGTTTCAGTTAAGATGAATAATCTCTAGAACTCTACTGCTCAACACTGTGCCTGTTGTCAACAATATATTGGACACTCAAAAATTTGTTGGGGCACCTGGGTGGCGCAGTCGGTTAAGCATCGGACCTCAACCAGGTCACGATCTCGCGGTCCGTGAGTTCGAGCCCCGCGTCAGGCTCTGGGCTGATGGCTCAGAGCCTGCAGCCTGTTTCCGATTCTGTGTCTCCCTCTCTCTCTGTCCCTCCCCCGTTCATGCTCTGTCTCTCTCTGTCCCAAAAATAAATAAACGTTGAAAAAAAAAAAATTTTGTTGAGGGTAGATCTAATGTTAGTGTTATGACCACAGTAAAAAAATAATAATAAGATAAAAAGAAATTAAAACATTTTTGGCCCCTAAGGTATTAGCATGGTGCTCTTGAGCCTAATGGAGAAGTTGGTGCTGGTTTCGAGGAAGGACACATCTTGTGCTTTTGATGGAGGAGGGCGGATGTGAGACACTTCTCCCCCTTCCTCCTTCAGCCCCTCCCACTGCCTGGTGCCCTGAAGGATAATACTAATGACTGCTTATTGAGCACTTACTATGTCCAAAGCATTTTATGTGCCTTGTTCCTTTTACTGCTCACCACCCTTCTTTGAGGTGGGGATGATTATTCTTCCCACTTGGTAGATGCGAAAACCAAGGCCACACAACAATGGGGGAGGGGAGGGCTGCACAGGGGAAAGAAAAGATGGAGGGGAAGGACGATGGACCAGTTCTGAGCAGGCCTGGGTCACAGCAGGCAGGAAGTGCTTAAAAACAGCTAGCATTTACGGAGCACTCACACAGTCTGTAGAGCCCCCTAAGCACCTATCAGGATGATCTCCTCAGCTCATTGTCTGGGCTTCTGTGCCCCTGCCCTTGAGGTGACCATGGCCTGGGTCAGGCCAGCAGCCCTACGTGCTGCAGGGTAGCCCTGCCAGCTCAGAAGGCCCAGGGTATTAGGGCCAGGACGCTCCCCCAACACCTTGCAGCACCTCCTACCCAGAATGCCCTTTCCCCTGCAAACTCCTAGCCATCCTTCAAAGCCCAGCTCCTGTAGGAGCAATACCACATGTTCACCATGTTGTGATTTGGGGTGAATGTGTTCTAGAGGTCAGGGGCAGTATTTCTTTTGTCCCATCCCTCCAACCACCATCCCAGTGCCTAGCTTCCAGCTGGTGTCCAATAGGGTTGGTGGAAGCAGGGATGACTGCCCTGTGGTCACTGTCATCATCCGGGCCCTCCTCTGCCCACTCCAACCCCAGCCCCTGCAGCCCCGTGGTTTCCAAGTGCAGAGGGGCACCCGGTGGTCCTGCCCACCCCTACCTCATCTGGCCAGCTGCGAGTGCAATATCTTCAGGTGCACAGGTGGCCGACCAGCCCTAGATGAGTGAACCTGTAGCCTTCACCAACACCCATTCCAGGAGCACCGTGGGGGAGGCTTGCCACACCAAGAGAATCCCAGGGGCCATGTTTGGAGACCTGGCCAGGGATCAAGAGACCTGGTTCAGCCTTGGTCTGCATGTGACTGTGTACCCCTCTGTGCCTCAGTTTCCTCTTCTGTTAAGAGTGGGTTGGACTAAAGCCTCTAAAGAAAGGCTTCTCTGACTCTGGCCGCTCTTCCAGAGCCTTCCAAGTTACCAACACAGAGGGAACAGTGCCACCTACTGACTCCCAGACTCCCTCCAGGAACACTGAACAACGAACCAAAGCGACCCTCAAAATATGCACCCTTCAATGTGAGCCCTTGTCTGTACTGTCCCTTTGCATAGCCACAGCCCCCTCCCCTTGCATGGGGCCAAGGGACACCCCCTCCAGTCTTGCCAAGGGGCTTTAGCTGCCCTGGTCCCACACCAGCCCCAGCCCCCAAACCTCAGGAAAGCCAGGAGCCTTTGTGCTATCCTGTCCCCCAGTACCAGGGCAGCCCCCCAGCTGCCAGCCCCCCTCGCACTGGGCCGGCGGCTGGAGGTGGAGAACAATGATCTCTATTGTGACTAAATTTCCCCCTGAAGATCTCATTCAAGATGTTAGAGTGAGCGATCATAAAAGGAATTAATAGTTGATTCGCTGTATAATTTCCTAGTTCAATATACTTTAGTGCGGCAACTAAATGAGCCGTCCCGGCCGTTCGGTGGGGCCAGATAGCGACTTTATCACTGGGATCTCAGGCTGAGGAATAAAAGCAATTCTTCTGAAGTAATTGCGTCTAATTAAAAGAAACATTTAAAAAGTGTAACCAAAAGGAATTCATTTCAAATGGAAAATTAATGCTGAAAAATAGCCCTGAGCTCTCTTGTCGCAGCTAATAGCCAGGCAGCCGCAGAATAATTAAACTGTTTTGAGATGTCGATGCCACCCTCCTCGGGAGAAGATGGGCCCGGCTGAGCACGGCTCGGGCACCAGCACACGGGGCGGCTTCCAAAGTGGTGGCCAGCACTGGGACTTGGGGTCAGCCAGGGGCTTCCATGCAGGGTGAGAGCCGGGCCACCTCGGATGGGGCTGCAAGAGGTTGGGGCTGTGACACTTAATGGGGGCATCACTGTTCAGGCATCTCAAATGTCTGAGTGTCCCAGTTAGTCCTCAGGATAACCCTGCAAGTCAAGTCTTAGTATTAGTTATTATTAGGAGCATTATCATCATCCATTCAAAAAGAGGATTCCCGGTGACAAGATACCTTGTCCGACATCACAACTAACAGGCAACAGAGCCAAGACCCCACCCTAACTCCACCTGGCTCTGGTGTCCTTGTTGATTCCTCTACATTGGCTGCTAGGACTCAGCATTGAAAAAGAGGCCCTGTGCTCTCAGATGTGGTTCTCGGCTTTGAAAGACCTGCCCCAGGTTCCACTTCCAGACACGCTGACTTCGTTGGTCTGGGGAGTAGCCTGGGCATCAGTTTCTTTTTAAACTGTCCAGAATTGAGAACCAGTGGAGTAGCCCCCAGTTCTGTAGCACATTTTACCCCGTGGACATTCCCTGGAGTCTTCCTGTCCATTTCCCCGTGGCAGGAGGGCTCACTGCAAAACAGCAATGCAAATATCCAGGATGGAAGGGGCTAAGAGAGACTCATTGAGAGCCGGGCACCGAATAGATGCTAAACAAACGCTAGTTTCCAAATGGAGGGCAGCAAGCAGTAAGAACCCAAGATGAAATGTCTAGCAAGTCTTAACCATAGCTTCTACTCTGTTAAAATCTGTGGGGAAAACTAAATCTGAACAATTTAACAGTGAAGATGCTCTGGTCAAAAGGGCTGTGTTCCAACTTGAACTCAGAATGCAGAGGTCATGCTGGGTTTAGAACCAAATCTGCTTTATTGAATATACACAAAAACCACATTTTTTTCAAGGGCTTTGCAGTTACTCAAACTGAGCTAAGGGTTGCCTGTGATCAGTGATTAGGGGGCATGCTTTAGTGAAATAGAAGACTAATTTGTAATCCACGAGTTGTTTATATGCTGACAAGCAATTCTAAAGACCTTGGGAATGCTCACAAAGTAGGTTTAAAGATGCACCTAAACCTTATTTACACCATTAAGATTCTTAGAAAACACATCCTTTATACATATGCAAAGATCGCTACCCCCCCCCTTTCTGAATTGCAAATAGATTTTCAATTTTCAAAGATCACCAGCAAAGCACCCATCTGCTTTGTTAATGGCTAAACCCCTTAAAAGGCAACTCTGTTCTCTAAGTTTAGTAGAGACCTTTGGAACCAGGAGAAGCACCACCTCACCTTCTGATGAACTGGGACCCCAGAGACACAGTGACCCCAGGATCTCTGCAGGTGTAAGGGACTTCCATGGTATTCTGTTTTTGCCACTTCTTTGCCTGAGGACTTTCCTCTGGCCATTGCATCCACTTTGTCCATTGTGTGACAGGACGGAGGTGACACCCACACACCGAGGACAGCTCTCAATCAAGGAGCAGTTTGAGTAGATTGATAAATACCCCCAGCTCCCTCTGGATAAGCCTGTGGTATGCTATGCAGCTTCCTACAGTCTCACTGGCTGGGAACCGGCATGATCATGCACCCTTCACTGGCCGTCTCCCCCTACCTATCTCACTTCCTCGCCCCCTATGGTGTCTTCACCTCCCAAGTTCATCTCCTTGCATTTGAATCCATGTCTACGAGACAGAGTAAGAACAGCATCTTTGGGGTCAGCAGATTAGCAGTTGTAATGGAGATTCTGGCCCAAACTGGCCCTGAACATGCTGCGCAGGAAAACGTATGGGCTTTTGGAACACACATGCCTGCGCTCCGAATCGGGCCCAGACATTTACCAGCTGTGTGACTCAGGAGCCGTCAGCCTTGCTGAGCCTTTCTTTTATTTACTGTGAAATGGGAATAATAATGGAGCCACTGCACATGGTTGTTGAAAAGAGTCATGACGTCGGGCTCTGGGCTGATGGCTCAGAGCCTGGAGCCTGTTTCCGATTCTGTGTCTCCCTCTCTCTCTGCCCCTCCCCCGTTCATGCTCTGTCTCTCTCTGTCCCAAAAATAAATAAACGTTGAAAAGAGTCATGACTGCATGCAGGTTAAGCCCTTGGCACAAGCAGGTATTTATCCCACAACTTTTGGTGGAAGACTTATTCCAGGACGCGCTCAGAGAATGACACAGTACGGAGGCAGAGTTGCTCCTGGGGAGAGAAGAGTTAAGAAGACAACTCAGTCATGGTGTTGCCATTCACCACGCTGGGAAACCAGTGGGCTGGTGGCAGCTGAGGGGTTGTCCACTATGAAAGCCGGTAATCATATGTGGTTATCTAAATTTCAATTAATTAAAATTAAATACAATTAAAATTCAGCTCCTCGGTCACACTAGCCACATTTCAAGTGCTTACGAGTCACTGCTATAGGCTGAATGTTTGTGTTCCCCCCCCCCCAAAAAAAAAAAACCATTTCATACGGGGAAACCTATTCCCAATGTGGTGGTATTCGGAATGGGGTGTTCGGGAGGTGATTAGTCATAAGGGTGGAGACCCCATGAATGGAGTCAGTGGTTTTATTAAAGAGACCTCAGTGAGCTCCTTTGCCCATTCTGCCAAGTGAGGACGCAATGAGAAGATGGCCATCTGTGAACCAAGATGCAGGCCCTCATCACATAAGGCCAACACCTTGATCCTGGACCTCCCTGTGAGAAATTAGTTTCTGTTGTTTATAAATAGATGCTGGTATTTTGTGAAAGCAGCCCAAACAGGCTAAGCCATGACCACCCTGGGCAGCACAGATGTAGAACATTCCTGTCATTACAGGAAATTCAACACTGGCCCAGAGTCAGATAAACCAGGGCTTAGACCTGGCACGGCCTTTGTAAGATTTGGACAGGGCACCTGACCTCTCTGAGCTTCAGTTTCTCCTTCTGTAAAATGAGCTCTATTAGCCATCTCACTCTCTGGGCAGAGGGGTTATCCCAAGGGGCAACTTAAAAGTTATATATGAAACCACCTAGCCCAGCACCTTGTCTGGCAGACCCTAGGGGCACAAATAATGTTGACCGAAACTACTTCAGCATTTAGTTTTGCCTTTCTTCCTCTTCGATCTTTGGGCCTTAGCTGCACCTTCCTCCCAGTCCATCCCCCATCATCTGTCTCTCTCACACACACCTCTCTGCCCACACCATCAAACAGTCCCTGGGGCCTGCACAGACTGAACCAAAGGCTCCAAAGCATGGCAGGTGGGGTGTCATGGAGAATGGCTTTCCTGGGGTCTGAGATAAGCCTTAAAAAAGGGATGGCCTTAAATGCATATTACTAAGTGAATTATTGGTCCATCTGAGGGGACTACATACTGTATGATTCCAACTGTATGACATTCTGGTAAAGGCAAAATGTAGAAAAAGTAAAAAAATCAGGAGTTGTCAGGGGTTTGGTGGGAAGGAGGGAGGAACAGAGGGAGCATAGAGATTTTGGGGGCAGTGAAACTATTCTGTATAATACTATAATGATGGGGACGGGGCGCCTGGGTGGCTCAGTTGGTTAAGCGTCCAACTTCAGCTCAGGTCATGATCTCATGGTTCGTGGGTTCAAGCCCCTTGTCAGGCTCTGTGCTGACACCTCAGAGCCTGGAGCCTGCTTCAGATTCTGTGTCTCTGCCCCTGCCCCGCTCATGCTCTGTCTGTCTCTTTCTGTCAAAAATGAATAAATATTGAAAAAAATTTTAACACTATAATGATGGACATATGGCATGATACACTTGTCCAAACTCACAGGATGTACAACATGAGGGTGAACCCTAAAATCACCTATGGACTTTGGGTGATGCTGACTGTCCAGGTGGGTTCGCCAATTGTAACAAACCTACCACTCTGGGAAGGGATGTTGATAGCAAGAGAGGCTTCCTTGTAGCAGGGAATGTGGGAACTCTGTATATTCCTCTCTGTTTTTCTGTGAGCCTAACACTGCTCTACAAAGTAAAGTCTATAGAAAAGAAAAGAAAGAAAAGAGAAAAGGAAAGGGAAAAAAAGAAAAGAGAAAAGAAAAGAAAGAAAAGAGAAGAAAAGAAAAGAAAAGAAAAAGAACAGTCTTTCAGTACCTTGGTCCAGAGCAAATGCCAACAACAGTAACCATATTAGAAGATCCATCAAAGGAGTGCCTGGGTGGCTCAGCTGGTTAAGCATCTGGCTCCAGCTCAGGTCATGATCTTACGGTTCATGGGTTTGAGCCCCGCATCAGGCTCTGTGCTGACAGCTCAGAGCCTAGAGCCTGCTTCCGATTCTGTGTCTCCCTCTCTCTCTGCCCCTCCCCAACTTGTGCTCTGTCTCTCAAAAATAAATAAATGTTAAAAAAAAATTTCTTAAGGAAGAGTCATCATGTCAGGAGGGGAGGAAGGACCACAAATGAAAAAGACACATTCTGACTCATAATTGCAAAACTAAGAACAGAGAGAAAAGATCCAACCAGAAGGGGAGGGCAAAAGCACTTGGCTTAACTCCACGGGCCCAGCCCTAAGTACAAGGTGCCCTTGTACTTAGCCATAGCCAGCCCTGGTCCAGCAAAATCAAGCCCTTCGGGATGGACGGTCCCGATTTTCTAGCCCTCGGTCTCTGCACGACACCTTCGTTTCTCTTTATTTGCTCTTTTTCCGTCCACCACAATATGCTCAAATCATCCAAAACTTTCCCTTTATCACTGAGCCTCCCTAATTAAGCTAACATTATTAGAAGGTTGAGAGAGAAAAAAAAAAAACCTCCCAAATTCTCTTTGCGTCTCAGTAGCTCTTTAATATGCGAGGCAACCAGAGATGAGCTGCTTCTAATTGCCAGTCCCTGGAGTAGCCAGTCAGAAAATGAATTGATGCATTTTTTCCTTATGAACAATGCATGTAGCACAAATTGCGGCGGCCGTCACCAGAGATTTAATTACAAAATATCATTACTTTCACACATCATTTCAGATTTGGCCTGATCAAATCAAAGTTAGGGCAAGGGGGAGAGAAAACTGCACCCTTAGCAGGGTCATTCATTCAGGGATGGCTGGAAAGCCAGTGGGAATTGGCACCATGGATACGTCCTCAGGGCCCCTGCAGAGAAAACAGCTGCCAGAGATGCACGTGGAAAAGGAGATTCCCGGGGCCCAGGGGTTCTGCAAAGTGGAGGCTGGGGGCTGCGGGAGGGTCCCCAGGGCGTGGAAAGGACCCCCTCAAGGGAGAGATTGGTGGCAGAGAAACATCCCAGCCTTGCAGTTCAGAGGTGCTCCAGAAAATTCCTCTCAGCTGTGGCTTCAAGCAGCTAACGTCTCCCATTCTTTCCTTCCACAAATATTTCCTGAGCATCTAGTGTGCCGAACATGGTGCTCGACCCAGAGGCTGCAAAATAGTATCAGACAACTGTGGTCCCTGCCTGCCTCAGGTTCACACTGTGCTTGGAGAAACAGATTTACACCAAAATAGTCACAGAATGGTGACCAGGGCAGGAGGGGTAGTGGAGCCAGGCTTCCTGAGTCTACACCCATCCGTGCTCCAGCATGTCAAAGCTGCGTGACCATGACTAAGGCCCTGGACCTCTTGGTGCCACAGCTTCATCATCTGTAAGGTGGAGAGAATGCCAGTACTTACCTTATGGTGGTGTTAAGGATTTAACATTTATAACACACTTGGAACAGTGCCTGGTAAGCTCCATGTAAGTGTTTGTTAAATAAATACAAATTAAAAATTACAACTGTAAGAAGCAGAATGGAGTACCCTGAAAGCCTATTAATAGGAGAAGTCAGTCTAGTCAGGCAAGATGAGAAGAGGTTGAGTTAAAATGTGAAGAAAGGGGAGACATTAGTTAACAGAAACACCAGCAAAGAGTGGTCTTAGCACAGGAAAGCATCATGTGCAAAGGTCCTGTGGCTGGAGGAAGCATTTTAATGGCAAGGTACTGAACAAAAGGCCAATGTGGCTAGAACGGTGCAAACTGAAAAAGAAGCTGGCAGGTCCAGTCCATGTAGACCCTTGTAGGCCTTGGCCAAGAGTTTGGACTATAAAAATTACCCATGTGCACTAGAATCGTAAAAGCATTATTTCTCATTTGTTGCAATTTTTGCCTCAATTTTTTATTTTATTCATGTTTTTATGAGATATTTACTTCAGGGGTGCCTGGGTGGCTCAGTCGGTTAAGCATCTGACTTTGGCTCAGGTCATGATCTCACAGTTTGTGAGTTGGGTTCTGTGCTGACAGTGTGGAGCCTGGAGCACACTTAGAGTTCTGCAACTCCCCCTCTCTCTGTCCCTCCCCCGCTCATAGTTTGTCTCTCTCTCTCTCTCTCTCTCTCTCTGTCTCTGTCTCTCTCAAAAATAAATAAACATTTAAAAAAAGAGAGTGATTTACTTCAATTATTATACTTAAGATGCTAGTAAATAATAATAATACACAGTGTAGGGGCGCCTGGGTGGCTCAGTCCATTAAACTTCTGACTTCAGCTCTGGTCATGATCTTGTGGTTCATGAATTCAAGCCCTGCATCAGGCTTTCTGCTGTCAGCACAGAGTGTGCTTCATATCCTCTGTCCCCCTCTCTCTGCCCCTCCCCTGCTCACCCTCTCTCTCTCTCTCTCTCTCTCTCTCTCTCTCAAATGAAGACACTTTTTTAAAAAATAGTACACAGTGTGAATTTCATACAGTGATGTTGCTTCTCTGTATCATATAGGGATTGCTTTATAGTGCTAAGAACAAACATTGTATGGATAATCAAAGTTGTGATAGATTCATTGTAAATGTGGTCCCAATTTTCCCCCTCCTTATATCCACATCCCTCACAATGTGACTTAATAGCTACTCCCAACAAGGGATGAAGTCCACTTCTCCATTCCTTGAATCTGAGCTGGCCTTGTGACTTGCTTTGCCCAACAGAATGTGCTGGAAGTGACATCATGCCAGTTCTGAGTCAGGCCTCAGGCAGCATTGCGTGCTTCTATCTGTTCCCTTAGAGCACTGCTCAGCCACCATTAAAACAAGTTTGGCCTCACCTGCTGGAGGATGAGAGACCACAGAGACAAAAATGAGTCATCCCGACCAAGGCCATTATTAAATTTAGTCAATAATCGGGGCGCCTGGGTGGCGCAGTCGGTTAAGCGTCCGACTTCAGCCAGGTCACGATCTCGCGGTCCAGGAGTTCGAGCCCCGCGTTGGGCTCTGGGCTGATGGCTCAGAGCCTGGAGGCTGTTTCCGATTCTGTGCCTCCCTCTCTCTCTGCCCCTCCCCCGTTCATGCTCTGTCTCTCTCTGTCCCAAAAATAAATAAATGTTGAAAAAAAAAAATTAAAAAAAAAAAAAAATTTAGTCAATAATCAACTGACATGGAAGGGCCCCAGTTGAAAGGTGTAGAACTGCTCAGCAAACCATCAGCTGACCTGCAGAATTATGAGTTTGATAAATAGTTGTTGTTTTAACCCACTACGTTTTGGATTGATTTGTTACACAGCCGTAGCTTGCTGATATACACACTTGGTAGGCAAGGGAATTGGGCATCGTGAGGTGGGGGCTGCTATAACACGTGCGGTGCTGACAGACCCAAGATATGCACAGAGCAATGGGAACACACAGGAGGGAGGACTTAACTTCTGCAGGAAAATAAAAAGAGCCGCTGTCAGAGGAAGCTTTTGGAAAGAGGAAAAAATGAGTACGTGTTTGTCCAGGGAGAGCAGGTGGGAGAAGTCCACCAGATAGAAGGAAGGAAATGGGCAAAAGCATGAAGTCGTGAAAAGAGAGGGTGTTTGGTCAAAAGCAGGGAGCTTCAGGCTCCCCTGGGACATGCAAGGGGGCAGAGTTAAAGATGGAGCACCCAGCTAGGGAGCACCCAGCTGGAAGGAGGTGCTCCTGCTCTGGCTGCAGAAGACAAGGTGAGGGGCTTGGACGGGGGCTTCACGACTGGTGCTGTCAGGGCTGGAGGGATGGGGGGGAAGCGCAGCCCCTGCACTGGGCTCACACAACTCCTGGAATTGAGGCGGGTCACAAGGTGGATATGGGACCCCAACACAAGACCATTTCCCCCTGCTGTGAGGCCTCAAGCAGATCCGTCCTAGGTGAGCCTGTTTCCTGCACAGCCTGGCTTCTCAGCGGCAAGGAGCTCATGAAGTGACATCTGGGGAGGCGCTTCGTGAACTAGAAAGCCCAGGTACTCGGATGGGGGGAGGGGGAGTATTCTCTTCTTCTCCCAGTGCGTTTCCTTCAGTTTAATCCAGAAAAGGAAATTTTCCCAGAAAACTGTGCATTAATGGGTATGCTACAGGAAATAGATGGTAATCAAGGGGAGTATAATTTTTTTAAGTGAACAGGATATAGAAAAACCAACCGTGGTGACATGCCCCCAAGGATAGCAGCAGCGAGGAGACCCAAGGGACGAGAAGAGAAGGGAAATGGTTACTGAGATAGAAAGGGAAAAGGGGAAACTGATGACAGACGTGGCTCCCGTCCCTGCCCTGGTAGGGACGATGCAGGGGAGACGTGGGAGAAATAAATGCCCCAGCCTCCCGCTCCTCCCCACTACAGTCTCCAGCCAGAATTTCTCATTGGTTGAACCCCTCCAGAGAGCAGATGGCAAGGAACTCCGTGACACGGTCCCTAATGGGTCAGTGCGCAGGGTTTGAGCAGGGGGGAAAGTAGCCAGGGAACCTGGGGGCACTGGGAGATGTCTAGCACCACGTCCACAGAGGCTAGGTGGGCTGCAGGAGAGGAGGCAGAACTCTGTGAGACCTGCCATGACATCCATCGGAGACAGGACTACGACCTCCTCAACCCAACCCCTTCTCCATCCGGCCTCATCCCAGTGGTTCTGAGATGAGTACGGTCTGAGGACCCCTAGGCATCCCTGGGATCGGTTCAGGAGATCCACAAGGTCAAGCCTATTTTCATAATAATGCTAAGATGTTATTTGTCTTTTTACTTTCCTTCACTCCCAAGTATATACGGTGGGAATTTCCAAAGGGTACTTATGTGAGGAAGCCACAATCCCCTGAAAAGTTTACCAAAATACTCCTCCCTTATCCAGCTGTGTATTTGAGAGAGGCATCCTTCATACATTTGAACCAAAACAACTTATCCCCGGGCGCCTGGGTGGCTCGGTCGGTTAAGTGTCTGACTCTTGATTTTGGCTCCGGTCATGATCTCACCATAAGCCAGAAATCTTTTAAATTTTTTTAAATGTTTATTTATTTTTGAGAGAGAGAGTGTGAGTAGGGGAGGGGGAGAGAGAGAGAGAGAGAATGAGAGAGAGAGAGAGAGAGAGAGAGAGAGAGAGGATCTGAAGCGGGTTCTGCACTGAGAGCAGTGAGCCCAATGCAGGGCTCAGACCCACAAACCGTGAGATCATGACCTGAGCTAAAGTCAGACGCTCAACCGACCGAGCCACTCAGGTACCCCTAAGCCAGAAAAAATGTTTTCATGTTTATTTATTTATTTTTGAGAGAGAGAGAGAGAGCGGGGGAGGGGCGGAGAGAGAGGGAGAGAGAAAAGCCCAAGCAGCCTCCCTGCTGTCAGCACAGAGTCCGACACGGGGCTCAAACTCACCAACCATGAGATCGTGACCTGAGCTGAAACCAAAGAGTCGGACGCTTAACCGACTGAGCCAGCCAGGCGCCCCTAAGCCAGAATTATTTTTTAATTTGCAAAAACGTAAAACAATGCCACTCTTCTCGCACTTTCCTTGTTTGGGAAAATACAGATATTTTCTGTTGAAAATGTGATTCATACGGACATGTAACGGATTGGTTCTTGTTACCATAAACGCATTCGAAAAACATTCTTTTAACTTTCTGTTTTAATTTCTAATACAGTAAATAGGGATAGATGTAGACCACGTGAACAAAAGCTCTTTGGGGTCCTCAATCATTTTTTTTCTTTTTTCTTTTTTTTTTTTTTATTTTATTTTTTTTTCTTTTTTTTTTTTTCAACGTTTATTTATTTTTGGAACAGAGAGAGACAGAGCATGAACGGGGGAGGGGCAGAGAGAGAGGGAGACACAGAATCGGAAGCAGGCTCCAGGCTCTGAGCCATCAGCCCAGAGCCCGACGTGGGGCTCGAACTCACGGACGGTGAGATCATGACCTGGCTGAAGTCGGACGCTTAACCGACTGCGCCACCCAGGCGCCCCTCCTCAATCATTTTTAAGTGTGGAAAGGGGTCATAAGACCATGAAGTAAGATCCGCTGCTCTATCGGACGCCCAGGGCAGTGATCTCTACCCACGATCGGAACTGGAACCATTGCGGTCGACCGCCTGTTAGGGAGAAGGATCCTGCAGCTCAAAGACAAGGCCATAGCCACCTGGGCTCACCCAGCTGGTCAGTGGCACAGCTGGAATTTGGACCTGGGCTGTCCATCACCAAGGCTCACACGCTCTCCTTTCACCGCCATGCAGCAGGAAGCTGGGGGAACAGTGAACGATGGAACAGCATCTGTCTTCTGCCACCTCCTCCAAGGAGGGAAAATGACAGGGATTGATTGATCTCAATGATCAGCTATAAATGGTCCCTACATGTGGCCATGTTAATCAGCTCCTACCAGCCAGGATCTGACCAGTTTGAAAGGTTTATAGCAACAATGTGGTGCTGATTTATTTCCCCTTAATAAAAAAGTGATCAAGTGAAACCTGCATCTATCATTCTATTTATCACTCGGGGTGATTTATTAACTAATTACACTTGCAGTGGCCGCGGGCTCTAAGTATGGACGATGTGGGGAGGTGGGGTCAGTGTGGCCATCGGGGCTGCTCACCACCTTCTGCTTCCAGCCTCACCGCTCATCCACAGGCAAGCCCGAGCTCTCAGATGTGGCTCCTGGGGCTCTGAGAGAAGGGAGAGGAGAAGAAGGGGACAGGGGAGAAATGGAGGGGCTGCCTGGTCCCAGCCATTCACTCCTTGTCCCCAGAGAAGACAGTGCACCAAGCATATCTGCTTCCCCATCTTCCTCCTGGTTCTCTGGAGGGAAAGGGAGCCTTAAGACAAGATCCCGGGGGTGCTGATGGCTCAGGGAGAGGACAGATGAAAAGCCAGCAGCAACAGCCCAAAGAGGAGGTCTCAGGCTAGTGAGAACCTGCCAGAGGGCCCTCCTGCCCTTCCTTGCAGCCCAGGTAGAGTTGCAGGTAAAATACAAGTCTGAATCTCAGAAAACAATGAAAAATTTTTCACTGCAAGAACGTCCCAAATATTGCACAGATGTCCTGCAAAATCTGGCACCCCAACCCCCAGGGCTGTGAGGGAGCTCGTAGGGTGTCCAACAGACTAGACTTACAGGAACTCCCAGGGTCCACAACCATGGCCAGCCTCACTCTGCCCACCTGTTCTCCACCTGCTAGATGTCCCTGGGTCCTGAGGGCCTCCCCCTGGGGGCTCCAGGAGGCCGTGACTTTCCAGAGCTACTGGGCAAACCACTCAATCTCGCCAAACCTTATCTGCAAAATGGGGACCCTCACCCTGCCCCTGTCCTTCCCCAGGGGCTATGCAGAGCTGGTGGGGGGGGGGGGGATGAGTCTGAACGATGACTGTATGGGGGGTCCATGGCAGGGATGGGACTGTCACAGGGCTGTGGCTCCCACCCACCCTGAAAAGATAGGTTTCCTTTTAGTCCTCTTGGGGAAATAACAGCTATAACTGCCAACTTTTTTTTTTTATTATTATCTGTCCTGAGCTTTGGGTTTGTGGTAGAGAAAGTCAGAAGCTAAGCTGGCACAGCCTTTGTGGGAGAGCACGGGGTAGTGGTAAAATTGAAGATAAAAATTGAAATTGAAATAAGCACAAGCCACTTCTGGCACACAGAAGTTCCAGGCGAGTACTTGGGAGTCTATCGACCAACAACCAGCTCTTTGGCCAAGCCATCACCCTCTCCGGCGTCCAGAGCGGGAACCCCTCCACTCACGCTGTGTGAGCAAGGTGTTCCATTAATCCAAAAACATCAGAGGCACTCTGAAAGTTGTCAAGACAGAATTAGGTAAGTGGACAGTGATGCTCAGACTCTGCTGAGGTACAAAGAATGAGGGAGAGATACCTACTCACCCGCCAAGATGTGCATGATACAATGTTTTTTAGAAGGAACGTTCTAGAGCAGGGAATTCTCAACCTCGGCACTGCTGACACTTTGGGGCCAGATCATTCCCTGGGCACTGCAGGTGTTAGCACGGCCCCTTTCCTCCACCCACTGGATGCCTGTAGCAGCTGCCCTATAAGTCGTGATGACGAAAAGATGTCTCTAGGCATTGCCAAATGTCCCCTGGCGGGGGGGGGGGGTAAAGCGCCCCCACCCCGCCACATGAAAACCACTGGTCTAGACAGCATCAGGAGTGTGTATGTGAACAAAGCAAGCACCAAAACTATTTCTATGGTTCTGAGTACACAGAGAAAAGTCTGGTTGGCAAGATGGCATCTTGGACTGGCTGGATGGCTCCCTCTAGACAGGGAGCTGGGGTTGCCTCTGGAGAGTGGAGGGGAGAGGAGGGTCAAGGGGGACTGTCACCTGATGTGTTTTGTCTGTTTGCTTGCCAGTGACAGGAAAGGAAAGGAGGAGGAGAGGGAAGGGGAGAGGAAGGGAGGGGAAGAGAGAAGAAGGGGAAGGAGGAGAGGAAGGAAGGAAGGCAGGGAGGGAAGGAGGGAGGAGAGAGGGAAGGAAGGGAGCAGAAAAGAGAGGGGAGAAGGAAGAAATAAGGAAGGGAGGAATAAGGAGAGAGGGAGGGGAGAAGGAAGGAGGGAAGGAAGGGGAGAAGGTAGGAGGGAAAGAAGGAGGAGGGAGCGAAGTGGGGGAAGAGCCCCAGAAGCCGACTCTGGCTGAGGGGCTGGGGGAGTCCTGTGCTACTTGTCGTCTCTGGTCCCCAGCGTCCTCAAAGTGAAACAAGGGGTGCAGGAGCCCCGTGGCCCTCTTCAGCCAGCAAGCCCAAGGTGACCCAGACCCCCCCCCTCCCTCACCCCGGCAGTTTCACAAAAGAAGCCTGAGGTCTGGCTCCCTCTCAGCGGCTCGAACTGATTGCACCTCCTGGGGGAGGCGGGGAGGACGGGGTCTGGTCAGCCGCCCAGCTCCACACTGAGGACTTGGTCGGGCTTGATTAAATAATTGCACAGAACCCAGCGAGTAATCACGCCGTCTCAAGAATCAAGGAGCACCTTCCGAGGGAGGCCCCATTAGTGATGTGGGGGTGTGTGAGTGAGCGTGTCTGTCTCTTGCCTATGATAAAATTATCATCAGAAGACCTCGTTTGCAAAATGCATCCATCCCCCCCATCTGGTCGATTGCCTCCCAAACCCGGGTGTATGCACAGCGTGATCCCTGTTGGACACAAGGCTGGGGAAACCGAGGCGCAGAGAGGTCTGGGGCTGGCTATGAGCCCACCCCTAGAGTGGGGGCAAGTCCTGCTCTGTGTGACCCAGGGGGCTGGTGCCGAAGGAGGTCACACGCCAGGAAGTCCACACAGAGCCAGGCTAGGGCTGGGGACTCAAAGATCCTAAGAGAGGTTTGGGTTTTATTTGCCATTGTTTTGTTTTATTTCCCCACTGGGATTATTTCTCCTCTTGATTTTGGAAAACAAATCCCAAACCATGGGAGTCATGTGAGCCTTCCTAAAATCTGCTGCTGCCAAGAGACTGGCTCAGTGTGTGGGGTGAGAGGTGGAACCCCACTGCAGCTGCCCATGAGCCCCCCCCAGGCTGAAAGGAGGGCTGCTGGATGGTGGGGGGACCCAGCCCGTTCTGGGGCCTCTGTTCTCAGGCTGGGTCCTCCCCGTGCTCCATGAACCACCCCCTCTCCACCAGCAGGCGGCGGCAGACAGACTAAGCACCCTCCTTTCTAGCCAAGGGTCTGGTTTAACTGGGAAGAGAAGTAAATGACTAAAGACAGGCTACTCTGTTGGGTTCTCTGGCCCAAAGGGAGATGCCCACTGCCTGTCCCTTGCTCCTCACGCCATCTGCCCCCAGCCCCATTGGCTCATTTACACTGGAGCAGCCCAAATTCATTAATAATGATTAGTCTCTCCTCGAGAAGAAGCATGCAATCAAAGGGCCATTAAAATTAAGTGCAGGAGGAGGGGGGGGCAGGGGACAAGGAGGGGGAAGGAAGGGTAGAAGGGGGATGGGCAGGCGGAGCTGGGCAGGAATCTCCACCGGACTCAGACACCTCCTTGCTGCAAGACCTTGGTTCAGTCACGTCTCATTGCTGCTGAGACTCAGTTTCCCCATCTCCGAAATGGAGGGGCAGGAGTGACCACGGTGTCGGTAACAATGTGCAATGCAAGCACCCAGTGGAGAAGCATAAGCATTGGCTGACCGATATGAGGCCCCGGGCACCACGACCTTGTGGGGGAGTTATGAGAGAGGGATGATGTCACCTGCTAGGTCAGAGTCCTGAGCAGCCGCTTCTCACTGTCCAGCTGCCCTCATGCTGGTCCCTGGGCACCACACACTGCCTGCCTCACCCAGTCCCAACAGCCCAGGGCAGGGCCACAGCTCTGCCCTCACTTCTGGTCTGTGGGCAGGAGCAGCAGGGGAGGGGAGGGGACAGAGGGGG
The DNA here is from genome assembly GCF_018350155.1 of Leopardus geoffroyi. Lineage (NCBI taxonomy): Eukaryota > Metazoa > Chordata > Mammalia > Carnivora > Felidae > Leopardus > Leopardus geoffroyi. Next base: position 19,190,081 of record NC_059336.1, on the reverse strand, counting down.
AGCCAGGACATCCCCAGACCTTGGAGGGAGCTGGGTCAGACACGGCTTCCCAGCCATTGGCAGCCACTCAGCCCTCAGCTCCCCTCTGGGCCTCTGGTTTCTGGGGAGGCCTCAGGCGCAGAGAGGAAGCTCAGGGACCCCATGCCTGGGTGACGAGAGACCAGACATAGCCCTCTGTGGGGCACCAGGACATCCAACATCGAGGCCGCTGCCCGGAGGCTGGGAAACGCACCCCTCTCGCTCAAGGAACAAAGAAAGGAACCAAAAGAAGTAACCTCCTGGGTCCATGCCCTCCTTGGGAGAAGGCAAGAGGCCAGACCTCCAGAGGTGCTGATCCCTGGGTCTGCGTGGACTTCGATTCCTCTTGAGGACAGGAAACGAGATTTGACAAAGGCCCCTCTCACGTGCCGAGTGCTCAACCTTGTTCCTTCACGCGGCAGCCCCAAGGACCCCCCAGGAATGGTATTAGTCATTCCTGTTTTACAGACGGAGAACTCGGAAAGCCTTGCTCGAAATCCCGTGTCCAGGACGGTCACAGTGCCAAAGCAAGATTCAAGGCCAGTAGCAGCAGGGTCTGAACTGCTTCTTCCACTCTCCACTCGGCAGCCAGGCACCCAGCTCCAGGGATCGGGGCATGCAGGCTGGAGGGAGCTTCACTGTAGGGACGCTCCCCCGCCCCTCCCTGGATGCCAGGCCGCAGCTCCCCAGGTGTGAGTCGCACCGTCCTCCCCAAAACCCCGGAGGCCAGGCCTGTGACACCCATACTCAAAGGTCTAGGGATGTCCTAGGAAAAAGGGACTGAAGGAGACAGCCTATAAACTCCCCAGGGCAGGGCAGGGTCTGGCCCTGTTCCCCACTGGGCCCCACTGACACAGCGCTGGGAGGCAGAGATGGATCAATAAATACATGATGGGTGGAAAGGGGACCCAGTCACAGGAGAGAAGGATGACAGGTTAGCACAGCAGTGGAGGATATGGTCAAGAGGCAGGCGTCCAGAGCCAAACTGCCAGGGCTGGCTCGGGGTTCCGACCCCAGCTTTGTCACTTTTTACGTGCAAGCTTAACCTGTCTCTGTGTCAATTTTCTTACCCGAAAATGACAAATAATAATAGCTATTACCAGTTAAGGCTCTTCAGAGAAGCAAGCGAGTCACTATGCAGCATGGCACCTTGTGAGCGCCCTAGGCCAGTGTGGGTGAGTGGAGGGCAGGCTAAAGCTTTGGACTGGCCCACAGCACGGCCCAAGGCGTCCTGCTGAGGCCACCAGCAGTGGTCAGATTCCACACATGCACAAGCCTCCTTAAGCTTTGCACCCTGGGTGTCTCATCTGCCTCACCCTGGCCCCACCCACATCTGCCAGCTACTTTGCATCTGGGCTCCCCAGCCCCCTAGGGTCTGGCTGCCCCCACCCAGAGGACAGGGGTTTCAGAAACCAACCCCACAAGGGTCTCCAGCCTGGGAACAGTGAGCTTCCCATCACTGAGAGGTTACAGCAAAGGCGGGATGGCCACTTGAAGACCCACAAATAGGATTCCCACTGGGAGGGAGGCTGGAAACCGCTCTGAAGCTTTGCGAGCTGATGGGCTGAGCATCACTTTTGTGAATGATCACAGCACCACCTGGTGGTAGTATGGGAGATGGCCCAGCAGGCCCCAGAGGGCAGAGTGTCCAGGCCACCCCCACCCCCACCCCACTCCATCCCCACACTTCAATGAGTTGTTTTCATATCATTGAATTCTAACAACACTCCAAAGAAGGATTGTCATCCTTTTTACAGATGAAGGCACTGAGGCCCAGAGACACAAAGTGACTTGCCCACAGACACACAGCTAGCAAGTGGCAGAGCCAGGATTTGAGCTTTGGTGCCACAGCCTTCCCTCCTAATCGCTAAGCCTCAGGGGATCCGGTGAGAAAGAAAACAGACCCTCTCCCTCGTCTCATGAAGCTTCCATCCTCACTGGGGAACAGGAATCACAAATGTATTTTTTAGGTGATCTCTGGGCACTCGATGCTGGGCTAGGAAGAAGGTGGCCAGGGTCCCTGCCTGAATGAAGTTTGCGGGGAAGAGGGACAGGAGTCAAAGGATCACACGGATAAATACACAGCAGTGACAAAAGAGGTCACTGGATAGGAATGGGTTCTGAGACCAGATATCAGGGTGCTTACTTACCTGGCCTGGGGGTCCGGGGAGTCTTTCCCGGAAAAGTGATGTATTAAGCTGGGATCCCAAAGGTGACCAGGCCTTAACCAGGCAAAGAGACGCTTATGTGTTCATCAGCAAATGGATGTGTCACATGGCCACGTTTTCACTTTTTACTACACATAGATAAACCCATAACCAGTATGCTGGATATATGCTTTTGCAACACTCCAACTCCATATCCCTCTTCAGATTTTTGCCCGTTGATACATGGAGTCATTTGCTTTAACTAAGGAGGCCATCATACCATTGACACTGGCCACACACAGTTTATTTACCCAAGCCCTGCGGATGACACTCGAGTGGTTTCCAAAGTTTCACTCCTACAAACAGCCATAACCTTCCCGGTGCATATGCATCTCAAAGTGACGCATGTTCGAGCTCCCCTGAGGTATGCGACCGCATTCTTTCAAGGACATTTCACCATCATTTTGATGGGAGTAAGGAGAGCACACGTTTCTATTAATGAAAAATGTATACAAAAACAAATTCATTTACTACTTCATTTACCCTGGCTGAAGCCAAGTTAAGGTTCTGGAAAACATTGGCCACAATGTTACCAGTGTTTCTGTAGATCTTGTTCTTTCTTTCCTTTCCTTCTAGAACTTGTCCAAAACAGACAACTGCTCGGGAGACATACGTAATGGGTTTCAAAGAATTTTTTTTTTAGGTCACTTGTTTCGTTAAACAGAATAACCTTTGCAAGCCTGAGTTCAGGATTTCAGGTGAGTACTCTGGCTTTCAGGTTGGCTGGTCTCAAGGTTGGTGACCGCCTCCACCCCCACCCCCTACACACTCCTCGTGCCCCCACCTCCAACCCTCTGCTGTGGCTATACCACATGACCATGGTCTAGTACCTAGAGATCAGTGGTGCCTGGGGAAGGAGCTTGTGCATTTGCATGTTGGACCCGTTTGCACGGCGCCCAGTCTGTGAGGAGCCGCGTAGGATAACCTGAGTTAACCAGCACCATACTTCCTGTCGATCCCTATCATGAGTCACGGCCCCTGTACGTGGCTCCAGGTGTATGTGCACACTCCATATTGGAGGGTTCTAGAGTGCCAGGTCTGAGGGAGATCTTGAAGTCCATGCTGGTCTGTGGGTGGGGTAGGGGATGAGGGGTGACAGCCCCTTTCCAGGAGACCTGGCATCTGATCCAGAAGCAGTTTCAAAACTTGCCACCAGGTGGAAGCACCGTTCCTGGCCCAGGTCCCTCACTGGCTGGGGGTCCGCTGGGACTCTCACATCGGCACCCAGACCCTGCCTTGTGGTCCCACCGCCTGTCTCAGCTATGTGATTCATTCTGGCCCCACTGGCCCCATCGCAAAACCCCTTTAGCTGGATAAGACAGCGCAGTCAGCTGAGGCACAGAGAATCTCCTGCGCCCCTGAGGGTCTGTTGCAAAGGAGCCTGTTCTGTTCCATCATTTTGGATGCATAGGCCGGGGCTACCAGACAGCCCAGGAAAACCCAGGAGGCCACATGAGGAGGCTCACACCAGCCTGAAACAGAGAAAGGACTTCCAGAGCCCAATAACATCTCTCTCTCCCTGCCCCAAGTTCTGTCCTTTCACCTGTGGCCATAGGGCCTTGACCGTGGCTTAGCTTCACTCCCACAAACAGGGTAGTCTTGAGCCCAGCCTCACCTAGGGAGATAGATAGATACAAGCCCAGGGGTCAGTGGTCTGTGGCCACGTTCCAAGCCCTGCCTTCTTCTCTACCCACCATTCCAGGCAGCCCTGACCTCACCGGCCTCAGACCCCTACACCTTATGCATTAACACAGGCGGGCCCCACGTGTGGCCCTGGATCTCTGAACCAGCACAGACTCATCCGATGGCCCCTGAGAGGCTGTCCCTGGCCTGGCTTCCAGCCCCTAGCCCCCCACTCTCCAGTCAGGCACACCAGCCTGGATGGGAAGGTGGACAAGGACTGGCCACAGCCTGGAGGGCTGGCCCGCAGCCCAAGGTCTGAAGCCTGAGATCGGGCAGGTTCCCAGCTCCACACTCACAGCTGCCTGCACAATCCCTTCGTCACGAGCATGGTGATCGTAACTCCATGACACGCGTGCCTGGGTGACCTTTTAATGTCCTGTGCCCTCCTAACCTGTGAGCTCCATAAAAGGAGGGGCCATGTTCACCCGTATAATCCCTGCACTGAGGACAGGGCCTGGCACATAGTGGGTGCTCAGAAAGTAACTGTGGAATAATAAAAGAATAAATGGATGTCTTCCCAGAAGAAGTACTTCCCACACAGTGATTCCACCTCATCCTCCCCGCCAACCTACTGGGTAGCTTCTGTAACCACCCCCACATTACAGCATATTCATTCCCTATTACTGCAGGAACAGCCATAAACTTAGTGGCCAAAACAACACAGCCTTATGGTCTCACAGTTCGGGAGGTCAGAAGTCCAACACAGGTCCCGAGGGCTGAAATCGAGCTGTCGGCAGGGCTGTGTTCCTTCTGGAGGCTCCAGGGGAGAACTCATTTCTGTGCCTCTTCCGGCTTCTAGAGGCTGCCCACATGCCTTGGCTCTTGGCCCCTTTCCTCCATCTCCAAAGCCAGCAATGTCCCATCGCAGGAAAGGTTCTCTGTTTTTCAAGGCTCGTGCAATTAGATTGGGCCCACCTGTATAATGTGGGATCATCTCCCAATCTCAAGATCTGCAACCTTAAGCACAACTGCAAAGTTCTTTTTTCCATGTGAGATAACATTCACAGGTTCCAGGGATTAGGGCATGGACATCTGTTTGGGGGGTGTGGGGGCAGAGGTTGTTATCACCTTAGCACACACAGATTCAAAAACACAGGTGAATTAACTTGCCCCACCCTCCCTGCTTGTGACTGGCGAAGTAGGGGTCAAACCCAAGTCTTTCAGGCTGCAGAATCTGAGCTCCTTCTCCCCTTGTTGCCTTTCTATGTAACCACCTAGGGCCTCTAGACCCCTTTTCAGGAACCAGAAGGGCAAGACATATCAGCCCAGCCCCTTAGAACAAAAACATACTTCCATTTATGGGCTTTTTTTTTTTTTTAATTCATGCTTGTCTAGGCAGTGGGAACACGTGCAAAACTTTCATTTTATTTCCCTTTATTGTCTTTCTGTTGACATAAACATTTCTTTTTCATCTAGGGAAAGAAAGGATTAACCCACCTTATTGGCTAGGGTGGGGGTTGGGCATGACGCTCCGCCACCGAACTTAATGAGGCTTTTCTCTGCAATTAAACAAATGGCCAGCAGATGGCGGGGCAGGCCCACAGCAGACTTCTCACTCCCCTGTCCCATCCCTCTTACGGGGTGCAAGGATATCAGGTGTAGAGGTCTTTCTCTTCTTTTCTCCAAAACCCACTCTAGGAGGAAATGCCCAGAGGAGTCCCAGCAGGGTAGAGCAAAGGCACAAAGTCCAGAGAGTCACCCAACCTCAGGGAAGCCAGTTTGGGGGCCTGCACTACCTCGTGCCCCATGCCCCCAACCAGGCACAAAGACCAGAGATCAAGTCTCCACAAGTTGAATGGCTTGGTCACAGGGCAGCAGAAGGGAGGCGCAGCTAGTTTACAGGATGCTTCAGATAGCCAGATATCTTACATACTTATATGCACATTTATTTCATTTCATCTTCCCTGTGGTCCCAGCACAGGACCCGGCATTAAAAATCATGAACTGGCTGGGGAGATAGTAGCAATGCCAGCAACTTTTTTGAATCTCTCCAAATTCCCACATAAAAATAAGCAAGGTAGGGGCACCTGGCTGGCTCAGTCAGTGGAGCATGAGACTCTTGGTCCTGGAGCCATGAGTTCAAGTCCCACACTGGGTGTGGATCCTACTTAAAGAAAGAAAAAAGCAGGGCAAATTAGGAAAAGCAAAGCCCACAGATAGCATCTGCTTCAAAATTAGATGGCAAAGGTGTCCCCATGAGCACCAAAAGATGAGTGGGGGAGCACAATCACCGGTAGCCACCTGTATGTTATCAAGATGCCCTGGGGGGTTGGGGGGAGATGGGGTGCCATTCCTGGCTTGGCCTCTGGCCTTTGGCACCCTGTCTGATGGCCAGCACAGGGAAGTAAGAGGGTATCTGATGGACCTGAGAAGAACAGGGAGGGATGATCTGAGAAAAGCAAATGGGACTAAGAGGGGTCTTGCCCCTTCCCATAGTTGGTGAGATCAAGAGGAAGGACTGATGGACCAGAGCGCTTCAACCCTTGAAGCTGACCCACTTGGGTTCCCTCCCAGGACAGGCTCCCATACTGAGGGGAAATTGCTTGGAGCGGGATCAGAATGGAGGAGGACTGATCAAAACCATCAAGAGGAAGGAAGGAGAAGATCCAGATAAATTGGCAGAAGGAGATTGAGCCGGAAACTTCAGGACACCAGCCACCAAATGTGCATACACAGTGTAAAAACAAGAGAGGGAGCTCAGGAGGTTAGAAATGCTGACCTGAACATCCTCAGGTTTAGGAAGGCTAATTTCACACAAGGGCGAACAACAGAAAAGTGTTGAGGTCAGATCCCACACAAACTGAGTTTGAGCAAAAGAAGAGTCAGGAGCAAAATGGCATCTCTCTGAAGAGTAAACATATTCCAGAAAGACATTGCTTCAGAACAGATCGAAACCGTAACCTTTTATTTCAAAACGACCTAAAAGGCATTTTTTAATGATCCAACCCTAGATGAAAGAACAACATTAATCAGAATTAAAACAGTCTTATGAAGTGGCAAAAGTCAAGGAAGACTTAGAAATACATGAAAAGAAATATTTCTAGAAAGTCTAAAATGGGAAAAACACAAGAGCACATTAACTCAACCTTAAGATGATGCTGTTCACAACGGCAAAAAGGGGGGAAATATTTTGAATCAACAAGAAATGAAGGAAGAGATATTTTAAAATATTTGTGAGGAAGGGACAGATATTGAAATCAGGCAAAGAAGTTCCAACACACAAATAATGAGCCCCTGAAAAGAAAATCAGAGCAAGAGAACAGAACAAATACTAAAAAGTACCATTCAAGAAAACTTACTGGCATGTTTAAAAATTGAAATTACATATTGAAAGAACACACTGCAGTACCTGAAAATCGCAACCCAAAATAATCAGACATATTCGAGACGTTTTAATAAAATTACGATACTTTGAGGAAAGAGGAAAAAAATCCTTCAGTCATCTAGGCAAAAATAATACTACCAATAAATAACTGACTGATAAGGAAAATAAAATAGATTGTTACCAGGTTTTTCAAGAGTCATGCTTTATGCCAAGAGAAAAATGAAGTAACATATTTAAGATATTCAAAACAGGAGAATGTAAGTGGGTCGTTTTCTGTCCATCAGAAAATGTCCGTTGTAAGTATAATGGACTCAGACAAATGGTTACTGACTCAGGGAATGTTGCTCTCATGAGCCTTTCTTGAAGAGCCTGCTAGAGAACAAGCTTCAGCCTAAATGACCAGAAAGCCTAAAAGAGAGAGAGACAGAGAGTCAATGAACATGAAATGTACAGTTACTGGTAAAACCAAAGCTAGCCTGGCATCAAAAGGAGGTAATGGTGGGGCGCCTGGGTGGCGCAGTCGGTTAAGCGTCCGACTTCAGCCAGGTCACGATCTCGCGGTCCGTGAGTTCGAGCCCCGCGTCGGGCTCTGGGCTGATGGCTCAGAGCCTGGAGCCTGTTTCCGATTCTGTGTCTCCCTCTCTCTCTGCCCCTCCCCCGTTCATGCTCTGTCTCTCTCTGTCCCAAAAATAAAATAAACGTTGAAAGAAAAATTAAAAAAAAAAAAAAAAAAAAGGAGGTAATGGTGAGGGTGGTCTGACATGTAGCTACAAGACCACGATTAAAATACAGAAAGCTCATATGCCAAGAAAAAAGTGTTTTTAAATGTTCTCAGTAATTGTATTGCTGGTGGTATTACTGTTGTAATTTTGAGACTATCGTGTGTGTAATGTAGGATAAAGTAGATAAGTGATTATGAGAGATTCTAATTCTATTATCCCCCATACCCTTGAGAGCCCAATTCTCAGGGTAGGAGAAAGGAGAGCTGTAATGTAGCCGTAACACACAAGAGAGAAAAGAGAGATGTCATACGAAAGAAATCAAGTAAAAATCTTAAATGCAAATTGAAATTATCGGTATGAACGCAGCGTTCTGTCCTCTTGGTTTCTGGCTGAGGTGATAAAATATATTTCTTCATGGGGCACCTGGGTGGCTCAGTCGGTTGAGCGTTCAACTCTTAGTTTTAGCTCAGGTCATGATCTCGTGGTTCGTGGTATCGAACCCTGCATCGGGTTCCATGATGACAGTGCAGAGCCTGCTTGGGACTCTCTCTCTCTCTCCCTATCTCTGTGCTGCTCATGTGCACATGCCCTCTCTATCTATCAAAATAAATAAGCTTTATATAAAATTCATTTGTATGTATCTATTTCTTCATAACCAAACTGTTAGCAATGTACATCTCTAGCACCCAGACAGTGGTTTTGAAATATCGTTTTCCATTTTTCAAATAACAATAAAAGACCTTGGAGAAAAGGCTAAATCCAGGTCTGGAGCAGAAAATGTGCAGTATGAGTCTGGTCCTTCCTGTCACACAGAAAGCAAGGCACCTCTCAGAGATGATTAGGGTTATATTGAAAGGACTCAAGAGCCAACTTGACGAGGCTCTCGCTGGCATGGTACAATGGAATGGGATCGTTTGAGCTTCAAGAAGAATAATACTTACAACTGATTATTAGCATCAAGTGTGTTTAAATCCTAGCGTTCAAAATGATATTGAAAAGAAATCAATTGGTCTCCTTCAGAGGATGATAAAAAACCAATTTGTTCTTTTGAAAACTAAAGAGAAAGAATGAAGCATGTGCCCTGCTTCATGTGTTCTATGAGCTGTACCATTGAGTAACAAAGAGTAAATGAGGGCAAGTGTCTCTTTTCCAAAAGTCTCTTTCCCACTGATAAATGGGAAAAATGGATAAGATTGGAATGTTACCACTTGCAACCCTCAGTGAATTAATGGACTCACTGATAATCAGCATCAATACTTGCCAAATAAGAAAGAGGGACCACCCAGCATCACATGCTGTCAGACGAAAGAACACAAGGACACCGAGAATCTAGCCAAAGGGATTGAATATTACATCTGATCAAGCCTCTGGATCCGTCTGCCAACTTGCAGAATGCACAGAGGATCCAGGAGCACGTTGATCTGCATGACGAGGGCAGAGTCAGCAAAATCCTGACTGTGGGAAACTCTACAAGTCAGATAGAAATCCTTCAACAAATAGCTTGTAAGGGTGGGGGTGGGGGGTAGGTAGACGGTGACCTGTGGATTAAAAGAGACCGTAAAGATGTATCATTTTCTTTTCTTAACGGTAAGTCTAAGCAATAGTATCTACAGATAACACTTAGGTGATAAAGTACTGCAAGAAAATCATTACAAACTCAGGCTAGTAGTTAATTTGGTGGTGGTGGGGGGGGGGGTGATGAGACGGCTCAGATGGAGAAGGGGCACCTGGAAGGAGTTGGGGAGGGGAGTGCTTGCAAAGATCTATTTCTCGACTTTGGTCGCGGTTACAAAGATGTTTGCCGTGAGATAGCTCATTGAACCATACATTTGTTTTGCGTGATTTTCTGTATCCATGTTTATTTTACAACAAAGAATTTCAAAAGAACAAAAAAGAAAACAAGACTGAAATGACTGAATGAAGAGCCCTAGAAGGTCTCACTGTTCTCTTTTGATGGATGACAACAGGAAAAATCAGAGAGGAAAGCAGTTTGCCAAAGGCCCCACAGCTGCTGAGCTTCCCAGCTGGGCTCCAAACCCCAGAGTTTCATCTGTGCATTGACAAACAGTTGCAGACACCTGCTGAGTTGACTGCAGACAGCTGAGTGACAATAGCCAGACTTGAGGTTCCCCGCGCTGCAAGGGAGTGGAGGGGGGGCGGTTGTAGGGAACAATGCTGGTCTTGGAGCCTGGCTGGGTGGAGCCGTAGCATGCCCCAGGGCCCCTCTCCTGTGCAGGGCCCACACCCACTCACTCCGGTCTCTGAGCATGGAAATGTATTGGACTTCACCTGACCATGTATCTGATGAAGTTTCACTTCTGTTTCTCAACACCTCCCAGATTGTTCTGTCCCCCGGAGAGAAGGGAGGGTCTGGGAAAGATCCTGGCCTGAAACTAAGAGGTCAGCTTGACCCCTCCTGATACTTCGTCTGGCTGGGGAGGGGTCCACCAGTGAGTTGGGGCAAGTGGGCAGAAGATGAAACTGTGCCTTCAGCCCTGCAAGCTGGAGCCCCTCCCTTATCTGCCTTGGTTTCTAGTGCCCCAGGCATCTAACACTCGGTGTCATAGAGGGCAGGAGCACAGGGGCGCCTGGGTGGCAACCAGCTTTTGATTTCACCTCAGGTCTTGATCTCACGGTTTGTGGGTTTGAGCCCCAAGTCGGGCTCTGCACTGACAGCACAGAACCTGCTCGGGATTCTCCCTCCCTCTCTCTCTACCCCTCCCCCTCCTGAGAGCTCGTGCACATGCTCCCTCTCTCTCTCCCTCTCTCTCTCTCTCAAATAATTTTTTTTTAAAAAAAGCAGGAGCACATGTTTGTTGAATGAATGCATGAATTTGACATATCATTTTTTCTTTATTTCACAGAGTCCAAGGTTCAACTAATACTCTAAAAATACACCATCTTGGGGTGCCTGGGTGGCTTAGTCGATCAAGTGTCAGACTTCGGCTCAGGTCACGATCTCGCGGTTCATGAGTTCGAGTCCCACGTTGGCTCTGAGCTTGCTTTGGATTCTGTGTCTCCCCCTCTCTCTGCCCCTCCCCAGCTCACACTGTGTCTGTCTCTCAAAAATAAATAAACATTAAAAAATTTGTCAAAAGATACATCATCTTGGGGCGCCTGGGTGGCGCAGTCGGTTAAGCGTCCGACTTCAGCCAGGTCACGATCTCGCGGTCCGTGAGTTCGAGCCCCGCGTCAGGCTCTGGGCTGATGGCTCAGAGCCTGGAGCCTGTTTCCGATTCTGTGTCTCCCTCTCTCTCTGCCCCTCCCTCGTTCATGCTCTGTCTCTCTCTGTCCCAAAAATAAATAAACGTTGAAAAAAAAAAAAAAGATACATCATCTTTCACTTAAAAATTGGAGTTATGCTAATGCCTCCCCCTAGGGTCATCGAGAAGATTGAATCCGTAAATGAACATAAAACCCTTAGACTAGTATCTGGCACATACTGAGTCTTCAATAAGTTACTCCTGTAAAATGAGAGAAGTTTGTTTAAAGTTAGGATACAGTCAGTGTGGGATTAGTGGTCAGTATGAGGCCAGGGTCAGAGGTCAGGAGGCAGAGAGAGCTAGTTTAGGACAAAGTAGTTAGGATTAAAGGACCACGGGGCGCCTGGGTGGCTCAGTCGGTTAAGCGGCCGACTTCGGCTCAGGTCATGATCTTACGGTCCGTGAGTTCGAGCCCCATGTCGGGCTCTGTGCTGACAGCTCAGAGCCTGGAGCTTGTTTCAGATTCTGTGTCTCCCTCTCTCTGACCATCCCCCATTCATGCTCTGTCTCCCTCTGTCTCAAAAATAAATAAATGTTAAAAAAAAATTTTTTTTTAAAAAGGACCAGTTTGTGGCCAGTGAGCACATACTTTTAATGTTTATTTATTTTTGAGAGAGAGCATGCACAACTGGGGGAGGGGCAGAGAGAGAGGGATACAAAGAATCCAAAGCAGGCTCCAAGCTGTCAGCCCAGATCCTGACGCGGGGCTTGAACCCACGAACTGTGAGATCATGACCTGAGCCGAAGTCCGATGCTCAAGTGACTGAGCCACCCAGGCACCCCAGCAGATTTTTTAATTAGCCATCTATTTGTTTATTTCTCCCCACATTGTTCCAGAAGGACTTGAGGCAACTTTAAGGAATATGGACTGCAGAAGTCAGGGAAGAGAGATGGTTGTGAATATGATCCTGGGCTGGGGCATCCATGCTGCCACCGAGGGCCCTTTCAGCAGATAGCCACGACTGCATAACCAAATCCCAGGACCCTCTGGCGACTCCGAGGTCTACACTACACTGACAGCCCCGGGTTGGGCAGAGCCTGCCTCTCAGGGTTCTGGTGAGAATCCCCTGAGTTAACCCATGCAACATCCTGGCACAGAGCAAGTTCTCAATAAATGTTTGCTAGTGTGGTCAGAACACAGGGCTGAGGTGGACCCGAGGGCCTGTTTGGAAGGGGCAACGAGCAATGTGGACTGGCATTTTCTCACTGGCCAAACCAGCACATCTTTCCCCCATGAGCAGCCCCCACCCCCAAATCAGAGCCAGAAGATGTTCAACCGCATCAGGCTGGGATGGCCACATCCACTCCATCAAAGCTGCCCTGACCAGCAGCTCCAGGGATCACAGAAGCCCGCTGGCTCCAACCCCCTCTCCTTAGAAGGTGCCCGGATGGACCCTGCCAGACTGACCTCAGCCCTCAGGGTGCCTCTTTTTCTTCATACTGCTGAATGTATTCAGCCAGATGAGGAAAAGTCCACAAGACATGATCCACAGTGACCATGCATGGGTGTGTTTGGGGTTGTATTAGCTTTCTGTGTGTATTGTAACAACCGAATCACTTAACGCATAGTATCTTATAGTTCTGCAAGTCGGACCTGAGCTCAACTCAAGGTGTCAGCAGAACTGTCTGGAGGCTGGAGGGGAGAATCTTTTCCTTGCTTCTAGCAGCTGCCTGCATTCCATGGCTCATGGCCCTCCTGCATCTTTAAGCCTGCAATCACAACACATGATTCTCTCTTCCTTTTTTTAGTTGATTTATTTATTTTCAGAGAGAACGTGCATGTGGGGGGGTGGGGGGGACAGGCAGAGAGAAAAAGGAGAGAGAATCCCAAGCAAGCTCCATGCTATCAATGTGAGCTCCATACGGGACTCAACCCCAAGAACAGTGAGATGACGACCTGAGCCAAAAGCAAGAGTCCAACGCTTAACCAGCTGAGCCACCCAGGCGTCCCATAACATGATTCTGTTTCCTGTCTTCACATCTCCTCCTCTGACTTTGACCCTGTCTCCCTCTTATCATAGCCTTGCAATTACATTGGGCCCACCTGGATAATCCAGGATATGCTTTCCATTTCAAAATCCTTAATCACAAAAGTTCCTTTTGCATGAGGTAACATATCCATAGGTTCTGGGGATAAGGACAGGGACATCTTTGGCAGGGACATTATTCTGCCTAGCACAGGAGCCTAGTGTTAAAAGTTCCTAGGATGTTGTAAATCCCCTGCTCTCTGCTCTATCGAGAGGGGAAACTTTGGAACAAAACAAGCCCTGCCTCTCAATTCAAAGAAATTTTGGTAAAATGCCACATGAGAAGATTTTTAAAAAGCGAGAAGGGGGTGAATCACCTATTTGGATCCTTCTAGAGTTTGGACAAAATATTACACCCACTCCCTGTGGTCGCAACATTCACCTGTGGTACCAGCCCAGAGGCGAGGGTAAATGACAGCAATCCGGTATCAAGTTTTCACCTGCTGGGGGAAGTCCAGGCGCTGTGAAAGACTTTGCCATACCTCTTTGCTCACTTATGATTAAAAACATCAGTTCTTTACCAACCGAGATGGCCCAAAGGAACAATGGCCTGTGAGTCATTCTGAGAGGCTGCTTTCCAGCTCTGCAAAAAGTATAAACCAGACCCAAACAAAAAAAGGTGTCGAGTGCCTAGGGTCCCTGATCCATGTCCTGTGTCCCACTTTGTCTGACTTGCTGGCTCTGGGTCTGGACTTCAAGTCACAGTGAAGGACCAGTGAGCCAGAGAGGCTCAGGAGACCCTCCAGCCCCCAGTCTGTGAGAGCCACCACAGCTGGGAACCAATCAAATATCCCTCTCGTAAAAACGGTTCTTTTAGTTGCAAGTCATAAATCTCCTCTTGTTTAAGTGACAGGTTGATTGTTGCCTTGCTCGCAGGAGACACATCTATAGGAAGATCAAGCTTCATGGTCTGAAGGAGAAAGTTGGTCAAATACCAAGATCAAAACCAAACCTATTAATCACTGGTCAGGAGTGTGGAGAGAAGGCCATGCTGTGGAGTGGAGACCCCTTGAGGGACTCAAACCCAGGTTTGACACCCAGAAACTGTCGTGTCTCCACCCTGCTCCAAACAGACTGGGCTGACCCCTCATTTAACTCTCAAAGGCAATCTTGTTACTCTCACTTCCATGTTCTTGAGATGCCCACTTCACCGTGTCCCTCAAGAACCAACAATTCAAGAGTAAAAAAGGTAAAAAAAAAAAAAAAAAAAAAAATTAGGAAGGTGAAGAAATAGGGACAAATGGGAAATGGGAACAGGAAAGTAAGAGCAACCAGAGATGAGGTTAGTACAGACAACACAGCTTAGCATCCTAGGCACTTAGAAAGCATGGGCCACAAATCTGGACTCTGAGCTTCCTAGAAACCATTGTGAAAAGGGAAACACATGATTCATAAGGTCTGTCAACTAAAAGCGAAATCGTTTCCCCCTGACAAAAATGCCTTTTCCCATCATTAAAATGTGGAAGAAATTTGTTCTGGAGTTCTCATGAAGAGGCCACTGTAGACAAAATGAACACTATCCTCAGCAAGATCCTGACCGTAAATCCAGAAGCCGGTTTCCTAGAGTTGTTAATTATAACTCTTCTTCTTTTTTTTATTTTTATTTTATTTTTATTTTTTGAGAGAGAGTGTGTGTATGCACAAATGGAGGGGGGGGGGGGAGGGCAGAGAGAGGAAGACACAGAATCTGAAGCAGGCTCCAGGCTCTGAGCTGTCAGCACAGAGCCCAGCGTGGGACTCAAACCCACCAACAGTGAGATCATGACCTGAGCCAAAGTCAGATGCTTAACCACTGAGCCACCCAGGCACCTCAGATTTATAACTCCTCCTGATGAAGGTCCACAGTATAAAGTTGAAGGATCATTTAGTGAAAAACAGTTACTTCCTGGTCCATCCTCCAAGATTGAGTGTTATGAAACACCTGTTCAGATAAGGGTTACTAAGAATAAGCAGTTAAGTGATAGAAATGGTCCTTTATGAGTTTATGAGTTTGGCAGATGCATAAATGTTTGTCTCCATGCTTCCTGCAAGTTGGAAGCTGGTTCCAGATGCTTGATTAGAGTTGGGTTCAATCCTCTCGGCTACATTCTCAGTGGGCCTGTGAAACAGACACGGATGGGTATGAACTGTCAAAAACCACACAGAAATATGGATGAAGTTCACCCACATAATGTTGATCAAAAGAAACTAGGGGCACCTGAGTGGCTCAGTCGGTTGATCGTCCGACTTCAGCTCAGGTCATGATCTCATGGTTCATGGGTTTGAGCCCTGCATCGGGCTCTGTGCTGACACTCGGAGCCTGGAGCCTGCTTCAGATTCTGTGTTTCCCTCTCTCTCTGCCCCTCGCCTGCTCATGCTCTGTCTCTCTCTGTTGCTCAAAAATGAATAAACATTTAAAAAAAATTTTTTTAAAAGAAAGAAACCAGACACCAAAATGTATATACTGTATGATTTCAAGTACTTAGACGTAAAAAAGCTGAGACAACTAAAATACCCTTTTAGCAGTCAGAATAGTGGATAACCTTGGGAAATAGTGACCAGGGGGAGTGTGAAAGCTTCTGGGATGCTGACAATAGGTGTTTGATACACGGACATGCTTAGTTTGTGAAAATTCTTGTGATAACGGGCACTTCTCTCGATGTATGTTATACCACTTCCATAAAAGGTTTTTTAAAGTGCTCTCAAGTCATTATAGCACAAATTTAACATTAGGGGTGGTGTTTGGGGGGACAAGGCCTCAATCTGTGATCAAGTTTAGAGATCATTCTAGGGCTGAAGTCTAGGCTCAGCTGAGATAAGGTTTAGGGTGGACCCCGGGTCAAGACCCACCTGTGGCCGGATCACGGCTCACCCTAGCATGAGGGCTTCTCTCTCCCTGACATCAGCTTGACCGCTGCCATTCCCAGGTCTGACCACTTGATGTCTCCACTCAACAAACTGCTGAAGGAGGAGACCAGCCTGGATAGAGCTGCCTGGACCCATAATGGCCCTGAGCTGGGCGAGGTTGGAGGCCACGGCACAGAGCATGCCTGGGAAACACCAGAGAATTAATCCAACTAGAGCAGAGCTGGCCAGTCTGGGGCTGAGGTCCAGGCCACGTGGAACAGTGGGCAGCAGTAGAGGAGAACGCAGAGGCAAGTCCTGCTCACGAGCCCTAGCTTTGTCCCCTACCTCAGTCAACGTTATTTCATTCACTCATTCACTCCTTCATTCATTCATTCATTCATTCATTCACTCAACTATTATTGAGCCCCTGCCCTGGGCCCAGCATTGAGGATTCAAGGAGAGCAAATGGGCCACAGTCCCTGTCATCACAGAGCTCACGTGATACTCACACCTCCTCTCTCCTTTCCTGGTCTCTCTGAACACATCTCCCTGCCCAGCGTCCACACTGCTCTCCAAGCCCAGAAGAACTCCTAGTATTAGCATCCACCTGCCAACAAGCTTCTCAGTTCAAACCACCTCTCCCATTAGGATATGTGTGTCTTTCCCATTAGGATACATGTCCAAAGGGCAGCGGCCTCATCTGCCTTGTAGACCCTGGTGTTCTCAGGGTCTGGCCTGGAGTAGATGACCAATAAATATTTGTTGGATGGAAATGGTTCAAATGGTTTCCTGTGCAACCAAGCAGAACAGAGCAGGAGGCATCTTGTGGTCTGGGGAACCAGGCTCCCCAAATCTTGTGATTCTGAAGGAAGCCTCTGACAGGACGGTTCACAGGGTGGGTGTGAGTGCCTGAATAAGACTGAGAGCTGGAGGTTTCCAGGCCACAGAAGAACAGTGCTGTCAGCCTGGCTCACAGACCCTAGGGCAGTTCCACTTCCCCTTTTTCAAAAGTAAACATGGTGGGGGAGGGAAGGGGCAGGCTTCCGCACCACCCCCTGATGGGCCAGCAACCAGGCTGCAGGAACAGGAAATATGAGCCAGCAGAGATTAAGTAGGAGCCAGCTGGGGGTGCCCTGCCTTCCTCAGCCTCTCAGCAGCCTACAAGCCACGTCGATCCAAGCTTGGCAGGTGATAAAGGGCAGATAGACCAGCTGGATTGGGGCCTGCTAGGACCTCGGGGGAAAGACCTGGGGAATGAGGCAGATCATGACTTTGGGGGAAACAGGCCAGAGGGAAGGGGGTGAAGAGCTGGAGCTGTAGGCAGGTGCTACCTAGAAGCGGGAGGAGGGAGTGAGAGCCTGAGACACAGGCTTGGATGGCCACATGGATGCGGGCAGCTACCCTAGACCTTCAGATGACCAGTTTGGGCCTGTTTCCTTGGGCACCGGGGATGGGGGTGTTAGCATGGGGCCTCCAGCATTGGGGTCTTCATTCTGCTGCCCCACGCCTATCCAATCACATCTGCACATGCTGCTCCACAGGGGTTAGAGTGGGCCAACATGGTCCAATGGAACTTCCTGCAATGATGGAGATGTTCTCCAGCTAGGCCCTCCAGCATGACAGCCACTAGCCACACAGACCAGTAGCTACTATACGGGCCAGCACAGCTCTAGACTCAGCGTAGGATGAGCAAAGTCATCTTTTCTCCTTCTCCCTCTTCCCACACTCACGTTCAATTCTTTCTCTTATCCCTCAAGCTCTCAGTCAATAACCATGTTGTAATGGGTTTGAATTTCACAGGCCATGAACAAAAATGAATATATAAAATTCTTTATTTTTCTATAATTGAAGGTAATATCTATCCCAAGTATCCATTCAGGCTAAATGCAGTCAAGTGAGCGTTTCCTCCCTCTTTTCTCTCAGAGTACCTCTCAGTCTCAGGGCAGGACAGAGTGTGTAGGTGGGCCCCAAGCCCTAGGAGGGGGGCAACATTTGGAGCCTGTGGGGGCCATTGTCCATGCTGGCATCCAGCTACTATAAGTCCATGTCTCATTCATTCAATCTCTTCTTTAATCTCCAAACTTCATCTCTGGGTTCTACCATCCCTACCATTCCTGCAGGGGCAGGAGGGACAGGCACAGAATCCCTTCTTGAAATGCATCCCAGCGTCAAACCCAATTGTTCCCACCTGCCCACACACTCTGCTACTTCCTATCCCTTGTTAAGGGTGATTGAATACCTCCTATGTACTTGGCACATTCTAAGCACTACAAAGCATCTTCCCAGCAACTCTCGAAGGTAATTACTGTTATCATGCCCATTTTGCAGGTGAGAAACTGAGGTACAGATAGGAAATGTGAAAAAAACCATGCAGAAAGCATTGAAGGGCCAGGACTTCAAAATAAATTCCGGATAAACTTACCCAAAAACACTACTTCTGGGAGTTGATCCCAAAAGCTATGGACAAGATATAGCTTGTTATAGCAAGCTATAGTAGTAGTAGCTATATTTGCTACTATATTGCTATAGTAGTAATAGCAAATGTTTAGGAACTACCCACATGTTCATCAACAGAGGAGTAGGCAAATAAATAATGGTGCATCTACACAAGAAATACTTTGTGGCTGTGAAAAGGAATGAGAGCTATCTCTATACACTGTCATGGAGCAATCTTCAGAATAC
Organism: Leopardus geoffroyi; assembly: GCF_018350155.1. NCBI lineage: Eukaryota > Metazoa > Chordata > Mammalia > Carnivora > Felidae > Leopardus > Leopardus geoffroyi. The sequence continues at coordinate 19,171,328 of NC_059336.1, read as the reverse complement.
ATTGTTTTCTTTTATCTTTTTTAATGTTTTTATTTATTTTTGAGACAGAGAGAGAGCATGACCAGGGGAGGGGCAGAGAGAGAGGGAGACACGGAATCCGAAGCAGGCTCCAGGCTCTGAGCTGTCCGCCCAGAGCCCGACGCGGGGCTCAAACTCACAGACTGTGAGATCATGACCCAAGCTGAAGTCAGACACTTAACCAACTGAGCCACCCAGGCGCCCCCAGAATACATTGTTAAATAAAAGTATATATGATATGTTACAATTTATGTAAGAAAGGTGGGATATGAATATACATATATACATAAAAACTTATAGAATTTTTAATTACAGAAAAAGAAAACACCTTTTTTTTAAGTAGCCTTCACGCCCACCACAGAGCCCAACATGAGGCCTGAACTCACAACCCTGAGATCATGACCTGAGCTGAGATCAAGCGTTGGACGCTTAACCAACTGAGCCACCCAGGTGCCCCAACAACAACAACAAAAAACTTAAAACAAAATGATTACCAATGGGAGAGGAAGACCTGGAGGGGAGGGAACAGGTATAGAAGCTAGACTTACCTGAATATACCTTATTTTGAAGATTTGGCTATGGAATGGTATAAATGTTCTACATAATTATTAAAGCAAAATTGAATTTTAAGTAAAGTAATCCCTAAAACTTAAAAGCAAAATGAAACAGATGTATCAAACTACGAATTAAATTGGTAGTATAACCACTTAAAATTTTTTTTTACATTTATTTATTTTTGAAACAGAGAGAGAGCATAAGCAGGGGAGGGGCAGAGAGAGAGGGAGACACAGAATCTAAAGCAGGCTCCAGGCTCCGAGCTGTCAGCACAGAGCCCGACGCGGGGCTCGAACCCACAAACCGCAAGATCATGACCTGAGCCGAAGTCGGACGCTCAAACAACTGAGACACCCAAGGCGCCCGGTAGTGTAACCACTTAGAAAAGAATTATTTTGAGTAGCTTTAGACACAATAATTTGATTGTCTATTCCTATCGGAATGTAGTCAAAGGACATGAAGAAGAGCAAAAAAAGAAAAAGAAAAAGAAAGAAAGGTTTTTAATATTAAAATGTTTCCAGTTATCATATTGTTAATAAAATTGCTATTTTTATACATCAGAGGCTAAAGCAAATAAATCTAATGTTTATTGACTTTAGAAACCAAAACTCTTGGGGGTGCCTGGGTGGCTCAGTCAGGTAAGCATCTGACTTCAGCTCAGATCATGATCTCACAGTTTGTGGGTTCGAGCCCCACATCGGGCTCTGTGCTGACAGCTCAGAGCCTGGAGCCTGCTTCGGATTCTGTGTCTCCCTCTCTCTCTGCTCCTCCCCTGCTTATGCTCTGTCTGTCTCTCTCCTTCAAAAATAAATAAAAACATTTATAAAAAGAAAGAAAAAAGAAACCAAAACTCTTGGGCTAAGAGAAAAGAAATATAAAAAGGAAGAAATTTAGTAAAAACTCTGAAAAGGAACTATCAGTGTGAACTCAAGATCTCTTTTTAAAAAATTCTGGGGGCACCTGGGTGGCTCAGTCTGATGAGCATCCGACTCTTGATTTCAGCTCAGGTCATGATCCTAGGGTAGTGGGATAGAGCCCCATGCTGAGTGTAGAAACTGCCTGAGATTCTCTCTCTCTTTCTCCCTCTGCCCCTCTCCCCTTGCTCCCGCTCTCACACTCTCATGCTCTCTCAAAATAAATAAATAAATAAATAAATAAATAAATAAATAAATAAATAAATAATTCTGTATCCACTGAAAAGGCCTAGAAACAATTACCAATATAGTAGCTATAAGCAACCCTAGGTAAAAAAGTGTGAAAGGTCAAAATACCATTTCCCATAAAAGAACCGGGGCTCCTTGGAGAAATGGCTGCCTCGAGGTCTGGGGCAAAAAAATGTACAAGATAATCCTGGAACATCTTGTCATTCCAGAAAGCAAAGAAGCTATAGGGTCATGTCAAAAGAGCTCAGAAGCCAATGTGAAGAAGCTCTAGCTGGCCAAAGATGAGACTATTTAAGCAACAATATGGTTTAAAATCAAACCAGTTTAAAATCCATGAATTCATATGAAAGAGAGAAAGAAAGAAAGAAAGAAAGAAAGAAAGAAAGAAAGAAAGAAAGAAAGAAAGAGGGGAGGAAAGGAGGAAGGGAGGAAGGAAGGAAGGAAAAAGAAAAAGGGAAAGAAAGAGAGACAAAGAAAACCTCACTGGATTTCCCTTGAACATGTTAGGAAACCTACTCATCATTTGAAAATTGGTCAATGAAAGAATCAAGCATTTTCCTACTTTTCCTATATGAACTGAATTTCACTGTAACTGAATCTCATTGTAATCAAATAATTGGTTAGAGAAAAGTTCCCTGATCAAAGTGTTTCTGCTAATAAATGAAAACAAAATTTTAACAATTAGAATTTTGCATTTTGTATTTTGCAAACTTTAACAAAACATTGGATTTGGGCCATGCTTATCAGTCGCTAGGAGTTTCACAGAAAGAAAGATAAATATGTGATGTGTCTCCTGATACAGGTATACAACGTCACCTGTGAGGTATTTTTGCTGAAAAAACACTTAACCTGACCCTAGCAAGAGGCTAGTCACGTGGAATAAAGGGGTTAGGGAGTATATTAAATGATACCACAGGGATACAATTAGCAAAATCCAGAATGTGGGAAACTCCACAGGACAAATACCTCATTCCTTCAAAAAATAAATTGAAGACAAAGAAAGGGAGAATATCTCCAATTCCTGTCTATTCCACTCCCACACATTCCACTTTATAAAGAGAGAGCGTTTGGGGCACCTGGGTGGCTCAGTCAGTTAAGTGAAAGGCTCTTGATTTTGGCTCAGGTCATTATCTCGCAGTTAGTGAGTTCGAGCCCTGGGCTGAGCTCTGCACTGACAGCTTGGAGCCTGCTTGGGATTCTCTCTCTCTCTCCCTCTCCCTCCCTCTGTCTTTCTCTCTCTCAAAATAAATAAATAAACGTTAAAAAAATAAAATAAAATAAAATAAAATAAAATAAAAAGAGAAGGGGAGGGAAAACCTATAGGTTGAAAGAGACTTAAGAGACATATCAAACAATGCAATGTATATATTGCAGTGCATCCTATGTTTTAAACTTAGGCAACAACTGCATATATTTCTACACTGACTGCATGTTTGATAATATTAAGAATTTGTTGTTGATTTTTTAGGTGATAATGATTTTGTGGTTACACGTTTCAAGTTCTTTTATTTATTTTATTTTAAAAAAATTTTTTAACATTTATTATTGAAAGACAGAGAGAGCCAGCATGAGTGGGGGTGGGGGGGCAGAGAGAGAAAGAGACACAGAATCTGAAGCAGGCTCCAGGCTCTTAGCTGCCAGCACAGAGCCTGACGCGGGGCTCGAACTCACAGGCCGTGAGATCATGACCTGAGCCGAAGTTGGACGCTTAACCAACGGAGCCACCCAGGCGCCCCTCAAGTTCTTCTCTTTTAAATTTTTAATTTTTTTTCAATGTTTATTTATTTTTGGGACAGAGAGAGACAGAGCATGAACGGGGGAGGGGCAGAGAGAGAGGGAGACACAGAATCGGAAACAGGCTCCAGGCTCTGAGCCATCAGCCCAGAGCCTGACGCGGGGCTCGAACTCACGGACCGCGAGATCGTGACCTGGCTGAAGTCGGACGCTTAACCGACTGCGCCACCCAGGCGCCCCAAGTTCTTCTCTTTTAGAGAGACATAAGGAAATGTTTACAGATGAAATTATATGATGTCTGATACTTGCATCCAAATAACCCAAGAAAGCAGAGGAACAGATGGGCATATAATAAGTTCATCCCTGGGTTTATAACTGTTGAAGCTGGGTGATTGGTACATTTCATTATATTATTTTCCCTACTGTTGTGTATACTTAAAATTTCCTATAATAAAGTTTTAAGGAAAAAAAAGTAACATTAATTTATTTTTATTCCTTGTGCATTTCTTCTGTCAAAACTACCTCTGAGGCCAAAGGTACTAGTGTAAACCCGAGAAAGGTAAAGGAATAAGAGACTTTGTAGAAAGAAAGAAAGAAAGAAAGAAAGAAAGAAAGAAAGAAAGACAGACAGACATGGGCTAATACTCCAAACATTTTTTTAAATTGAGATGGAGTTCACCTGACATAAAATGAACCATTTTGAAAATATTCAGTTCAGGGGTGCCTGGCTGGCTCAGTAGGAAGAGCATGCGACTCTTGATGTTGGGGGTCGTGAGTTCGAGCCCCTCGTTGGGTGTAGAGATTACTAAAAAAAATAAGTAAACTTTAAAAATACACAGTCCAGGGGCTCCTGAGTGGTTCAGTCGGTTGAGCATCAGACTTCGGCTCAGGTCATGATCTTGCATTCGTGGGTTTGAGCCCCGTGTCGGGCTCTGTGCTGACAGCTCAGAGCCTGAAGCCTGCTTCAAATTCTCTGTCTCCCTCTCTCTCTCTCTCTACCCCTCCCCTGCTCGTGCTCTGTCCCTCAAGAAATAAAATAAAACATTAAAAATTTTTAATTTTATATATATATATATATATATATATATATATATATATATAGTCCGGCAGCATTTAGTATATTCACAATATTGTACAACCACCACCTCTGTCAAGTTCCAAAATATTTTTATCTCCCCCAAAAGGACACCCTATACTCATAGGCAGTCCCTCACTCCCCAGCCACTGTCAACAACCTGTCTGCTTTCTGTCTCCGCGGATTTACCTATTCTAGATATTTCATATAAATGGAATCATATAATATGTGACCTTTTTATGTGAAACTGTGTCCAGCCACACATTTGCCAAGTTCTGTTATGGACCAGGCACTGGCTAAGGACTAGAGATAAGATGGTGAGAGAACAGACATGATCTCTGCCTTCATGGGGCCTAAGAGACTGCCATTACCCAAATAAATACAGTCAACTATCTCATTAAAAATGTGCAGGGGCGCCTGGGTGGCTCAGTCGGTTGGGCAACTGACTTCGGCTCAGGTCATGATCTCGCAGTCGTGAGTTCGAGCCCCACATCGGGCTCTGTGCTGACAGCTCAGAGCCTGAGGCCTGTTTCAGATTCTGTGTCTCCCTCTCTCTCTGACCCTCCCCCGTTTATGCTCTGTCTCTCTCTGTCTCAAAAATAAATAAACGTAAAACAAAAGAAAATTTTTAAATGTGCAAATGTTACAGGGTTAAGAACGGACTCTACAGGGCTGGTAAGATGAGGGGGGCTGGCTACTTTGGGGGATGAAGGAAAGCTTCTCAAAAGAAGTGGCATTTCAACTGATCCCTAAAGAATGCCGGGGAATACTCCAGGGGGAAGCTTGGCAAACCTTCCAGCCCAGATCAAAGGGGCAAGCATCGGAAGGTCTAAACAGAGGACTCGTGAAACTCGATGTGTTTGTCTTTGTTTTTGCGGAGGTTTTTATTGACCGAAGACCACGGTGTACATCCAGTCTCCCTCTTTGTACTGCACAGTTGACTGAGTTTTGGCAAACGCATAACGACATGAGTTCGCCGCTACATGTCATACAGAACAGCTTTACTGCCCTAACAATACCCTGTGCTTGACCTAGTTATCCTTCCCTTGTCCCTCCCAGCAGGTCTTTCCACTGTCCCCAGAGTTTCTTTCACCTCTTCCAGAATGTCATAGAGTTGGAATCAGATGGTACATAATCTCTTCAGACTGGTCTCTTTCATTTAGCAACACGCATGCAAGGTTCTTCTGTGGTTTTTTTCCTCACATAAAGTTTATCATTTTAACCATTTCTAGGTGTAGAGTCCAGTGGACTTCGGTACATTCACACGTCGTGCAGCCACTGCCACCATCCATCTCCAGAACTTAGCTCACTCCCTTTTATTGCTGAATAATATTCCATCGCATGGCTGTGCTATCTGTAGTGCTAGCCGCTTGCTTATGGAGAGACTTTTTTTTTTTTAACGTTTTCTTATTTTATTTTTGAGACAGAGAGAGACAAAGCATGAACGGGGGAGGGTCAGAGAGAGGGAGACACAGAATCTGAAACAGGCTCCAGGCTCTGAGCCATCAGCACAGAGCCCGACGCGGGGCTCAAACTCACGGACCGCGAGATCATGACCTGAGCCGAAGTCGGCTGCTTATAGATGGTTTCTTTTTAAATAAGACCACTGGCTGCCATGTGGAGGACCAGCTGGAGGAGGGCTAAGCAGGGAGGCGGGGAAGCTGGGAAGTGGCTAATGCTGTCGTCTAAGCAGCTTCAACTGGGGTAGTCTCTATGGAAGTGGAGAGCAGTGGACAGATAGGCGAGAACGAGCAGGGTAGAACGGGCAGGATTTGAGGACAGATTAGGTGGGTTAGGGAGAGGGAGGAGTTAGGGATGAGGTCCAGCCTTCCAGCTTGGGTGACTGGCTAGGAAGGTGGTGGTGTCACTGACTGAGATGGGGAAATGAAAAAGGAAGGACAGATTTGGGGGAAAACCGCAAGCTCAGCTCTGGAGGCAATGTTTTGAGTTTGAAGCGTCTGATAGATGTCCGAGTAGAAACGTGAAGTGCCCCATTGAACATACAGGTCTAGGGCTCAGACCTCTGTACTCTCCCTTAGCAGACAATCCAGCCAACTGGCCTTAATTCTATTCCTGAAGAGGCCCAGTTTCCTCCAGCCTCAGGACTATGGTGCTGCTGTTCCCTCTGCCTGGAACACTTCCCCTGAGGCGGCTCCACAACCAGCTCCTTCTTAACATTCCCATCTCAGGTCAAGTATCACCAAATCAGAGAATCTTTCCTCAGATCCAAGCTGACATCAGCATAAGGAGCGAGCTAGGGATCCACGCTAGGGATCAGGTTTTGCTGCAACAATGCTCCATAAAAAAACAGCTTCCAGAAACTCCATGCTTTCTGAGAAAACATTCGTTTCTCACCCAGGGGTCTGCGGGGTGGCCAGGGCTCCTCGGGGCTCCCCCAGCTGAGCTGGGCTGCCTCACCGGTCTTGTCACTCTGGGTCCGGGCTGAAGGAGCCCCTGCTGCCTGGGACTCATGGTTCTCATGGCTGAGGACGGTTGCTCAAGATGGGTGAATGGAATACTCGGTGTCTTGGGGCTGACCTCTGTCACTTGCACACACATTCTTTTAGCCAAAATAAGTCACATGGCTAAGTCCTATATCAACAGAGGGCGGAAGTATATTCTTTCCACACTGAGGAGGGCTGGAGGAAGTAAATATTTGCTCAACAATAACACAAATTACACAGGACCCCGCTTGTTTTCCCCCTAGATGGCCATGTTTATGAGTAATCCCCCCATACTCCTAGGAAATAAGAGTGTGTATGAATGAATGAATGAATGAATGAGGAAATGTACCTTTCAAGGCAGGAAGATTGTCCTCACTCAGTGAGGAACCTGAGGCTCCGATGAGGGAAGTGATTTGCCCAAGGTCACAGGAACCGCCTGTGGTAAGCCCAGCCTGCCTGGCTCCTTAGACTCAGTTCCCTACACAAAGGGAGGGAGCTATTCTCTGGAGCGGGCGTCGTATTACCCACTCCGCCCTCTCGCTTGACAGGGGACAAGTACACCAGAGGGTCTTGCTAATTCAATCTCCATTCTTTCTCTGAAGCTAAGTAGGACCTTGATTCGTCATTTCCGGGTCCCAGATCCCTGAATGATAAGTGTGTGGTGAGAGAATGAGTCATCAGTACAATGGTGGCTTTAATTGCTGATGAAGTGTTCTGTGAAATTCTGTGTCCCGCCCCAACTGTGCCTGCCCCTGAGGTACAGACAGTCATCTCTACTCTGCGGGGGCCTCCCCACAATGTCTGACACACAGTGGGCCACACAACAGAGCTCAAAAACTAGGCGTAGGCATAGGAAAAGTCTGGAAGGACCCACCTCAGATTAACAGTGTGCACCTCTTTCAAAGCAGGATTCCTTAAGACTTTAACTTGCCTGCTTTATATCTTTATGTAACATCTGAACAGGGCACAATGAGGATAAGTTGCTCCTGCAATCAGAGAAAAAAAAAGGAGTCTGGAAATATTTTAAGTTCCTACTAGCGTGCAAAAAGCTGTCACTTGCTGGTTGGTTGGGAAACTCCTGAAAACCGTCTTCCTTCAGAATCCTATTCCCACATATCGTCAGAAGCCTGTTTTCAGAAACACTGAGTCAATTCCCAACCCGTCCTTCTGTCGGCATGCCAGTGAGTGCCTACCATACGGGAAGAGCTGAGTGAGCCCCCAGGGTGACTGGTGACAGGCTGGGGGACAGGTGGCAGCTAGAGTCAGCGAGCTCGGTGTCCGTGCCTATCGTAGCTGCACTGATGGAGCTGGCCCATGGGCCAGACACTGTGCTAAGTGTTCCACGTGGATTATCACATTTAATCCGCATAACAAGTCAATGTGGTTAGGAGCTATTATTAACCTGTCTTACAGCCGTGGAAACTGAAGTGCAGAGGGGCGAAGAAACTCTCCCAGGGTCACATAACAAGCCGATGGGGGAACCGACATTTGATTCCAGAGCCTGTGCTCTGGAACCACTACCCCACACAGCCTCCCACTAGGAACCTGCCCGAATTCCATAGGCAGGAAGTGGAAGAATCAATCAAGCCTCGGTCAGCTTCCAAAAGATATGCTCTCTGTTTTGTTTTTTTAAGTGTATTTATTTATTAACGTAATCTCTACCCCCAGCATGGGGCTCGAACCCATGACCCCGAGATCAAGAGTGGCTCACTCCTCAAACGGAGCCAGCCAGGCGCCCAGAAAGATATGCTCTTAATTGCTAAGAGGTCCTTCTCCCTTCCACTTTTCCCTATTTCTGGGGCCAACACAAACATGTTGGGTGACATGGGTCACCTCCCTGAGACTCAGTTTCCACAGCTGGAAATGTAGGAACATTGCTTATCCTGGGGAGCTGAGAGGACAGTTCCTCCCGTGGAACATGGTAGGTATCCAGTTAGGATGTATCTATGTTCTTCCTGCTTTCCAGGAGTTCGGTGCAGTTGGCCAAGTGGACACAGGAGCAAGCCTGTCCCATGAACTCCATGACCAACGGGTGCATTAAGTGCTGTGGGGCCAGAGGCTGGGCATGGGATGAAAATGTCAGGGGTTACTGTGTATCCAGAAAACTCAGCTGAGGAGAAGCTGAAGTAAACAAGCCCCAGAAGAAGGGGGGGGGGGGGGGTTACTTCGTCATCCTTCCTGTTTTCCCAGCCTGGCACAGTCCCAAAGCCTCTTAATCTTGTCAGGATTTTGGCCCTTTGCCCCAGGAAGGAGCCGCCAGGAGGCCTGCAGTGAGCCAAGTCTTCAAGGAAGTGATGTCTTCTGTGGGTCAAGAGAAGGAAAGAGGCTTTCTGGGAGCAAGAAGAAGGCAGGGACAGGACCAGGGAGGGTCCAGCTGACAGGCCTCTCCTTGAGCCCGTGAAGAAACTGAGGCTTAGAATAGGGCGAGGTTTATTGCTTTGCTAGGCAGGGTGGGAGCCAGCAGCCGGTGCAGTCTTCATTTTGTAGTACCGATTGCTCACTCCCTTCTAACTCTAGGGCCACCCAGGAAGGGGGAGCTGCCTTCACTCCCCTTTCCCCCAACTTTTTCTGGCAACATCTCTCCATCGCTGCATTGGAAACTTCAAAAACACAGTTGTGGGCCCATGGGTAGTGAAGGACAAAATGGCAGCTGCAAAGATCATGGTGGGTTTGACCCTGTAGGAAACAGGGATGATAGACCCTCTGGAACAAAGAACCACACTATTCCCCTAGCACCTTCTGTGTGCCTGTGCAATGCCAGGCACATTCAACATGTTACATCATCTGATCATCACACTAATTCTGGGAAGTAGATCATGTCCCCACCTTGCAATGAGGAACCTCAGACTCATAGGGTAGCTGTTTCGTGTCAACTCTCCTTCACCATGGAACTCCCTTCTGAGCTCAGACCTCGATATCCACTTTGCCTCGGGCATCCCCATCTGTACACCCCCACACTACCCCAACTCAACTGGAATGATCCTAAACTCACCATCTTCCCTTCCCACAGCCTCCTGTGGTCCCATCACCACCTCACGACTCAGAAACTAGGATATCAACCTGGACTCCACCCCTCCCCTGGTCTCATCTCCAAGTAGCAGCCTGGACCAGTGGTCCTAGCTCTGACCCTATTTCCCACACACTGGGTTTCCTTAATTCCATGGTTTGTGGTATAGTCCAGACCTTCATCACCTCCCTCCTAGATGACTCCAACAGCTTCAGAATCAGCCATTCTGCCTTCAGTCTGTCCTTACCCCCATCTATGTCTCATCTAAATATCAGGGAGATCTTTCTAAAATGCAAATCTGCCTAGTCTCACCCAACTGAAAAGCCTTCAGTGCCTTCCCAATGTCCTCAAGACAGACCCCTTACTACAGCTTCCCAGGCCCCCCAAATCTTGGCCCATGCTGCCCTCTCTGTTCTCCACTCCCATGCCTCAGCCCTCCTGGAATACCCACAGTTCCTCTTTCACTTCAAGGACTAGGCACATGCTATTTTCACTGCCTTCCTCAGGCTAACTCCTTCTCATCTTTCAGGTCTCAGCTTTGTCACCACTTCCTGACCACCACCCCCCCCCCCCCCCCCCGCCCTGTAAGCTTTTTGAGCTGTCCCTTCAATGAATTCCCGCAGTTCCCCTGAACTTCCTCCATGACGCTACCAACCCCTCCCCCCCTCCATGTGCCAACTAAGCCTTCATGACCGGCAGGGAAGGCTAGGGCAGCACTTTCCAGCGGAAATATAACGCACGCTGCATGGACAACCATACACTTCCCAGCAGTCACATTTTCGAGAGTAAAAAGAAATTCATTTTAATAATATATTTCAACCTGATATTTCAAAAACAGCATTTTATTCCCACACAGAGTCAACACAAAATTATTGACACTTTGTGTTCTTTTTGTACTAAGACTTCGAAACCTGGTGTATATTTTACACTCACGGCGTATCTCAGTTTGAAGTCACATTTCAAGTGTTCGATATCCCCATGTGCCAGCGGCTACCAGATTGGACAGTGCAGTTCTGGAGAAGGCTTAAAGCTAGCTGGCCTAGGTCCTGTTCTGAGGGACACTCATTCTGAGAAATATGCATAGGCACTCTATAGAAAAGGATTCTAAGGCAAGTAAGTCTTGAAAACACTGACAAAGTGAGACAGTGTTTCTATGCTTCAAGACCTCCCAGAGTCTTATCTGAGCTCATGTAGGATGTGACACTAGAAACAGACCAGAGAGTGTGGAGCTCTTTCCCAACTCACTTGAGCTCAGAGCTCTATTTTCATAAAGTATTTCTGGGGATTAGCATCCACTAGAATGTTCTTTGGTAAATGCTAGTTTAGCCACATCCCTGACTCAGTAAATCCCAGGATCTCCACGGAAAGGATTTGGGGTTCAGGGAGCCTCACATGCCTCTGAGCCTGGCACAGAGAAAGCACCCATATCTGATTACGGAATTGACTAGTTCTGGGGCGCTGCAGAAGGCAGGACTAGAATCCATGAGCAAAAATTGCAGTATATTTGAGCTCAAACAAGAAAGTTTTCCAGAGGCGTGTGTGTGTTTAAACAGTTTAAAACTTACTTGTCAGATCTGCCTGGAATAGGTAAGCTCATGAGATCATGATTTCTCCATCACTAGGAGTGATCAGGCCAGAGTTCTGGAGGACAGTGCTTTCTAGAGTCTCTAATATCCTTATTTCAGAACTAAGAAGAAAAAGGAAAAAGAAAACCAGCAGCAGTGAGCATGAGAGCTTGAACTGTAGAGGAAGTGATCAGGTGTGCGTGCAGACAGGTGCCGGGCCCTTTGTTGAGAACATACTTTGAGATTCTGGAGCCCCAGCAGAGGGTCAGTTTACAGTTAAAGTCCCTTGGAGGCTACAGTCCCTTGGTTCAATTCAAAAGATTCTTGTTTTTGTTTGTTTGTTTTACTTTTTTTCAATGTTTATTTTTGAGAGAGAAAAACAGAGCATGAGTGGGGGGAGGGGCAGAGAGTGAGGGAGACACAGAATCTGAAGCAGGCTCCAGGCTCCAAGCTGTCAGCACAGAGCCCGACACGGGGATCGAACTCACGAACCACGAGATCATGACCTGAGCCAAAGTTGGATGCTTAATAGACCGAGCCACCCAGGCACCCCTCAATTCAGAAGATTCTTGGTCCGTTTTGCATACAGTCAATTTCTGGTCAATCACTAATTGAATCCATGAACCCTCAGTCAATCAAAATGTGTGCCTGGAGGGTGGACAAGAGGATGGTCTGTTTCTTTTAACATTGCTTTTGTCCACAAAAAAGGCAAGACCAACGTGTGCTGTTGGAAGTCATCAGGATAGTGGTTACCCTGGGGTCATGGCAGGAAGGAAGCACTAGGGCGGTTTGGGGGTGCTGACAAATTCTGTTTCTTGACTAGGTGCAGGTTACACAAATGTGAAAATTCCTCAAGCCGCACAGTTTTGATATGTGCACCTTTCTGTATGTATATTGCCCTTCAAGTCACAGTTTTAGAAATTGCTTTTGTGATGGTATACTCCTTTATCATGCTAAGAACAAAAGTATGACTATGATTAATACAACTAAAATTATCAGGCTGCTCTGAGATTTGAACTGAGGAGAAAGATGCAGCAGCCAGCTGTTTCTCGGGTAGGGTCTGAGCAGTGTTTTTGCTGGCTCAGCTGGCAGCTGGATGCTGGTCATGCTGCAGAGGGACCCCTGACCATCCAGAGACAGGCAGTAGATGGATTGAGGCCAATCATCGTAGAGCTTCCAAGTGTCCATCAATAGGACGCCTGGAAACACCCAGAAGCTAGGGCCTTTATAGCTCGGGTTCTGTGTCCCCGTGCCAAGCACAGGCCTGGTACAGGTGAGTTATCAACTAGATGTCCTCTCCCTTCCTCTTACCTGGATGTCAGTTTTGCCAGTCCCAGAAGTGACAAGGCCTTCTGTCAGAAGCGGCTGTAAGTGCTCCATTTAGGGCCGGCAAGGGTCACAAAGGCTGTCACAGCTGGGCTGAGAATGGGAAGGGAAGCGAAACCTTTTTCATGGCTCACATGTGCTCAAGCAACTGCAAAGAAGCCACCTGTGGTCACTTGAAGTGGTGGATGGGGGAGAAAAAGGGAGCTTCCGAGGAGTGGGGGAGGTGATGAAAAAGGTGCATTTCAGGTGGTAAAGACGGGAGGTTTAAAAAAAACCCAGTAGTTAAGAATAACAGGCAACACACCATGGGGTGGGGCGGTGGAGGCCAGCTTCACGTGGTAGAAGGGGGAAGGTCAAAGCAAACAGCAGTTTCTAACAAAGAGGCAACACACCGTGGGGCAGAGGAAAGACACCGTGGACTGAGAGCTCTGTGGGATTGGCAAACGACGTGACCAAGAGTTCTGTCATCTGTAAAAATGGGACAATAATAGTTGCTTCCTCTTGGGGTTGTCGAGAGGATGAAATCAGATGATGCGTGACAAATGTTCAAACCTTGTAGCTGCTGTTAATAACAATAACACCATTGGTAATAATATGGTAGGGAGAAGATTCTGCTTCTGAAAGGAGACTGGGGAGATTGATGTGGAAGCCAATGACAACCAGAAATCTAGAGGGGAGGGGAGAAGGAGAAGAGAGACCATCTACAGGAGGAGTTCTTAACCGGGCTGCACTTGAACATCTATGCAAAATGCTGCATTTAAGAGTACATGGGTTTTGGGGGCACCTGGGTGGCTCAGTCCGTTAAACGTCCAACTTCGACCCAGGTCATGATCTCATGGTTCGTGGGTTTGAGTCCCGCGTCGGGCTCTGTGCTGACAGTTCAGAGCCTGGAGTCTGTTTCGGATTCTGTGTCTCCCTCTCTCTCTGCCCCTCCCTGCTCATGCTCTCTGTCTCTCAAAAAATAAATAAATGTAAAAAAAAAAAAATGTACATGGGTTTTTGGAGGAAGAAGGTCCATAGCCCACACCAGTTTCTCAAAAGGGTCTATGACCCCTCCCCCACAGTTGTTTAAGAATTACAGATCTAGATGGAACACCTGGGTGGCTCAGTCAGTTAAGCATCTGGCTCTTGACTTCAGCTTAGGTCATGATCTCATGGTTCATGAGTTTGATTCCCACATGGGGCTGGGTGCAGACAGTGCAGAGCCTGCTTGGGATTTTCTCTCTCCCTCTCTCTGCCCCTCCCTTGCTCATGTGCTCTGTTTCTCTCTCTCTCTCTCAAAATAAATAAACTTTAAAAAAATTAAAAAAAAAAAAAGAATTACTGATCTAGAGAAGGGGAAACAGATGGGAAAAGAGGCCCACAATCATCCATGGGATGGAGCAAGCCATCACCATGAAGCCAAGACGTGGGTTTGGGGGTTGGAGGAGAATCTGGAAAGAAGAGGCAAAGGAGAGACTTGGAGAACCTACTGAACACACAGTGGGGGGCAGGGAGGAGTGAGGTAAGGGCAGGTAGGGGGTTGGCTTAGATCCGCCCCCCCCCCCCCCCCCCCACCGTAGCCTGGAGAAGGTTTGCGGAGGCTGTTGGCTGAAGGCTGGATGAGTGGATGGATGGGCAGGCAGCCCAACCCAGCAGCTGAAGTTGGGGAAAATAGTAGGGCAGACTGCAGATGTGGGGGGTGGGGAGTGGAACAAAGAGACCTTGCCTGTGTGTCTGGGGAACTGCATAGGGATTGAGTGGAGAAATTCTTTCCATTTGCCTAGTGTGATGGGAAAAAACTGTCAGCCAGTATACAGTGTTCTCCATCTGAAATACTTCTGTTTCTGTGGGTGAGGATGTGTAAGACAGGCACTCTGCCAGGGGAAGGGAACTTAGCTGTTCTGTAGCTGTCTTAGGGACACCCCAGGGCAGGGTGGGTGAGCAGAGACCTGTCTACCTGACAGTTATGGGTTTCTGTCCCGATTTCATTCATGCATGCATGCAACAAACATTTCTTAAGCATCTACTATGTGCCCAGTGCTCTACTAGGTACTGGAGATGCAACAATGGTTAAGAGATGGTCCTTGACTTCAAAAATCTTACAGCTGTCTGGGCAAATGGACCATGACAGTGCAGAACGATAGGTACTGGGGACATGCGCAGGTTGCTATGGGAACAGAGAGGCAGGGCACTCATACCCTCCATGCTTCTGTCTCCTTATCTGCTAAATGAGAACTGTGTTGCTCACTATAAGGGGTTTTGTGGCACATTCCAGGCCCCTGTGTGACACATGTCAGGAGCTCATTGCAACCTGGGATTAATTAATTTATTCCACAAATATTAATTGAGTACCCTATGTGTGTCAGGCACTGCTGTAGATGCTAGAAACTCAGCATTAAATGAAGCAAACAAAAACCCTACCTTCATCAAGATTATATTCTAGGAGAAGGAAAATCAACAATAAGCAAATAAGTAAAATATTTAGTAGGTTCAATGGTGACAAGTGCCTTGGTGACAAATAAAGCCTAGCTTAAAGGTGGGGAAGTGATGAGGGGAGGGGGTTGTGACTTTAAACAGAGTAGTCAGAAAAGTCTCACTGGAAAGGAGATATTTTAGCAAGGATCTGAGAGAGGTGGGAAGTAGGCCGTGGAGATGTCTGGGGGAAGGATGTTCCAGGCAGAAAAGCTCTCAGATGCAAAGGTGCTGAGGCGGGAGGGTGAGTGGTATGTGACAAGCAATGTCAGAAGGCCAGTGTGGCTGGAGAGGGGTGGTCAAGGTGAAGGGCACTAGCAGAGGAGAGGGGCCTCAAGGGCCATTGTAAGTTTTTTGAATTCTACCTTGAATGAGATGGGAGCCACTGGGAACGTTTGAGCTATGGGGTGATGAGATCTGACATTTTCGAAGAGTCAGTTGTTCTGAGGATGTTCCATGGAAAGACAATATGGGGGCAAGGATACCAGTTAGGAGGCCCCTGCGCTAAAGCGGGTGGAGATGATGAAGGCTCCGGCTAAGGGGAAGCAGAGGGAAAAGGGAAAGATATTTAGCATCTGGATATTTGAAGGGGGTGTCCACTAGATTTGATGACAGATTGGAGATGGGAGACCATTAACTGTGATGGGGGCAAACTAGGGAGGGGCAGGTTTGGGAAGAAAGAAGTGTGGTTGGAGGTGTGTGTTTAAGAAGCCCATTGGGGAAAAAAAAAAAGCCCACTGGAAACCCAAATAGTGATGTTGGGTACGCTGCTGGGTATACAAGTACAAGGCAGGGGGCAAGGTCTTGATTACAGATGTGAACTTAGGGCTTCTCCATATGTAATTGCTACTTAAAGCCACCAGGAGAGGGTGAGATAGTGAATGAGGGAATGAAGAGAAGTGTGAGGATTGAGCTCAGGGGCTTTCCAATATCCAGCAATGGTGGCCTCACCTGCTTTGAATTTGGAGGTTCCAAGGCTAGACTGGGACATTCTATAAGGTTTTGTGCAAATGTTTTCCCAATGTTCTGTCTCCCAGTCCTGAATACACATGCTCACCAGAAAGGAAAAGTATGCAGAGGAAAAAAAAAAATCAATTTGAAATAGATTGTGTCACCATTTCCGCCCCCCCCCCCCCCCCACAAATAATAGGACAGCCAGGCTTTGGGTTGGTAGAGGCATTTAGAGTTTTCTACTTTCTGCCATCAAACTTTTGAGGCTGGGCTCCTGTAGAAGAGTCTGCCTGGCTTCCCAGCCCCAAGGACTGTCTCATGAAGCTCTAAGAACACTGTCTTGTAATTGATGCTTTACTTATATATCTCCTCTTCTGGACTGTGGTTCCTCTAGTCCATCACAGCACTACCAGGGGCTGGCACCAAACAGGCATCTGGAAATGTTAGTGGACTTAACAACATCATTGCAAAACCTGAGGAGGAACACCTATCCTCCAAATTGTGGGTATCTTTCTCTAGCTCCATCACCAGAGCTGGTATTTGTTCTGGTGAACCCTTTCCTTAGCACCTGCTAAGTCCTGAAAATGTAGAGACAGATTACGCACCGCTGGACTCTGCCCTTTGGGAGGAGAATATCCCCAGATGCCTGGATGAGCCATCCTGAAAAACGAGTTCTCTGAGTCAACCCTTGAGTGAGTTCTGGTGGGAAAGGGCCCAGAATATTTGAAGCAGCCTGTGGCTTCTGAGAGGCAAAAAGAAGTGTCTCCTCCAAAGGGACCTGCCTCCTTATCTCACCCAGAAAGATAAGGAAGCATATAGGCTCAATTGTGCTAGCATTTTGTCAAAAGGATTGGGACGGTTCAAAAGACCCTGAACTAGAAATAATTTTTTTCTCGTTCTTATTAGATATGAGTATGTTTTGCCCATCATAAAACAAAAAGCCTCTTAACCCTAGATTATTCTAATTACTGTATGTTCCTCCTCCTGTTTATAGCTAAACCTCTTGAACAACTTGTCTAAACTTGCTATCCTCAACTTCCTCACTTTTTATTCACTTCCTAACTCAGACTCATCCCTAAAGTAAGGCTTTCCTTCCAGGTCCTGCCAGATGATCTCATCTAGTCCAATCACTTCAGCTATTGCCATTATGCTGACACTCTCCTGAACTCCAAACCCACATATCCAACCACATAGTAGACATCTTGACTTGGCTAACCTCAGAATTAATGTACAGAGCTGAACTCATTATTTTTCCCCCAAACCAGGTCACCCCTAAGTGTTCCTTGCCTTTGTGAATGACATCTCCATCCATATCCTTGATCTGCCCCTCTCCCTTTGTCTGACATATATAGTCAATTGTTCATACATCACTGCTATGTCATGAATGTCCCTCAGATGTGTGCGCTTCTCTTTGTCCTCATCGCTTTTTGGATCAGAACTGTCATCACCATCATTTTTGCCTACATGACAACATCAACCTTATCTGTGGTTTAACAAGCATCCAATCTCGACTACTTCAATCCATTGACTACCTCAAATCTATATCGTAATAGTATTTCCTAAAATGCATATTAATTACATTCTTCCATTGCTTAAAACTCCTCAGTGGTTCCCCATTGCTCTCAGGATAAATTCCAAATTCCTTCACCAACACGAAAGACCCTGCATGAGTTGGGCCTTGCCTAGCCCTCCAGCCTCATCTCTCAACACCCTGCTATACTCTACCCCTCAGCCATCCTGAATCATCCAAAGTTCCCCCAGTGAACCATTCTCTGCCCAGTTTCCAAGTCTTTGCCCATCTGTTCCTTCACCTCCAGTGCTCATCTCCAGTTGCCTTCTTTATCCTCCCTAACCTTCACCTAGCCAACTTCTGTTTCCACCTTTAGGCCTCAGTTTAAATGTCGTTTCCACTGAGAAGCCTTGTCTCCTCAATTCTAGCCTGGAAGATCCTTTAAAGGGCTCCTACAGCAAACATACTGTACTTTATCCCCAAAGCATTTATCATAGTAGATGGCAATTACTTGTCCTCTTGTCTGTCCCACTTACAAGGCCCCTGAGGGTAGGAACCATATCTGTCTAGTTCACAGCTGAATCCCTAGCACTAGGCATGGTACCTGGCTCATGGTGTGTGTGTGTGTGTGTGTGTGTGTGTGTGTGTGTGTGTGTGTGAGAGAGAGAGAGAGAGAGAGAGAGAGAGAGAGAGAGAGAGAGATGCAGTGAAGGGGCAGATGCCATAAGAACCCTGGAGAATGAGGGACAAATTATTATAGGGCTTGGCTGACTCTCAGAGATTATAGCCATTAATGGGATGTGGAGGACAGGATCAACTCAAGAGGCTCCCATGGTTTGAGCCTGAACAACTGGGAGCATATGGAGCTATTCACCAAGCAGTGACCATAGAAGGGAAAGGTAGGCTCAGGGAAAAGTTGAATTCAGGAGCAGGGGACTGTGGGGGCTATGAAACACACATACCAATAGACAGATGGGTAGATATTTTTGTAGCTCCAAAAAGAAGTCAAGACAAGAGACACCCATCTGAGAGGCTCTCTACAGAAGTCAATATAGAATCCATAAAGCTTTCAGGAGGAGGGTGTAGAGAGAGAAGAGAGGTTGGTGGCAGAAGCCTTGGGGATGCTTACAATGTGCTGGGAGATGAGGAGGAGGCAGGAAAATGGCATTTGCAGAGGTAGGAGGGAAATCAAGAGAATTCACGGTCATTGGAGCCAAATGGAATGGGCCCAGAGAATGTGCCCATCCACATCACTAAGTGCTACAAGAAGGTAGAGGAGAATATGGCTAAATTATTTGGAAACTAGGAAGTCTCTGATTAAAATGGAAGCCAGATCAGCAGTGTTTGAAGGATGGGAAATAAGACAGACAAGGCAGCAAATGTGGACTAGCCTTTCCAAACATGTCAACCCAGGCGAGGGGAACAGCGACCTAAGAACTGAGATAATGGAAGTGAAGCACTTAGCAGAGCAAGTAACTTGCCAATTGATGTAACACGTTGTCTTTAACAAGGTGGTAGTTGGGGTGGGGGGGAATGGGAGAGGAGAAGAAGTGGAAAAGTTGCTGTGTGAGGGGGAGAGAAAATGATGGAGTGAGCCAGACTCTGGCGGTGGGGGCGGGGGGGGTGGCAGTGTTGGCATTGGGACTGAGTATTCGGAGGACTTGCTAGGGAGCACAGGGAGGTAGATCTTGTCAAAACCTGATTTGGGTTAAGCTGTCACCTGCTGGTTGTTAAGGGAGGCTGCTGCTTTTGTTCCATTTTCTTAGAGAGTCATGCTGAGTCAGCCTGGGGTGTCTCTCGCTCCCAGAATTTTCCAGAATGTCCTGGAGCCCCGGGTTTCTGCCTCTTTGCCTCCCCCTACCTGCTGTTCTTGAGTTGGAGGCAGCTGGACCTGAGCAGCCCCAAGATGTCCCCAGCAGGCATACACTGTGAGAGAGAGTGTCAGAGAGAGAGAGAGAGCACTTTCACAACTTCCCCGTGGGTTGCCCTCTTTTAACAGTCTGCACCTTCACCCTGATTCCATGTGACCTGCCATGGTTAATGACACTTCGGAAGCACTTGCAAGGGTTTCCACGGGCCCACTGATGAATTTGCCCATCTCCCGGGTCAGCTCTGCCAAACTGTCCCCACTCTGCTACGCATGGTTGTTCTCACCCCTGCTCCAAACCCTGTCATTTCTCACCCTGAAGTAGTGCCACGGTCATGGGAGAGGCCTCCCCACCCTCCCAGCCTCCTTCTCTGGTGTATTTCACATTGTACCCTTTGCTTCATTCTGACCAAACCTACTCTCATGCCTGTGACTCTCCACCTCTTCATAAAGTGCTCTTCTTGCTGCAATGCCCTCCCTTTTTTCCACAGGCCAGCCCCTCCTCATCTTTCAAGAATGGCATTCATCTGGAAGCCTTTCCCAACATTGCCCCTACTACAACCACTGGTGAGTTGGATGTGCTTCCCCCACCCCCAGCATTCCCATAGCAACTGGTGGCTGGCCCCCTCTTCTCTGTTATTCCTTGTACCTAATGGTAACAGTTGGGGAATGTCTGTCAGATTAGGAATTCCTCCAAAATGAGGATTAGGTCTTATTAATGTCTATGTTCCCAAGGAATAACTAGTTCCTATCTACCACATAGTCCTCCTTCATTCCTCAGTGACCATTGGTTGAATGCATAAATGTCCTCATTACAGAATGGATGTCTTCTGGCAGTAAGATAAAGGAGGCATGTGAAAGTAAACTCTCCTCCTTGCCCTGAGACACATAGCCAGTCTCCTCCATCCTTGTCACTATCCTATCCTTCCATGACTCAAGAGTTGCCAGTTTTCCTGTTAGTTCTTTTCTTTTTATTCCACAAATTTCAACCTTTGCTGAGATGTTTAGTTACCAGTAGGCAAAAGGGTGTTTCTGGTTGTTACTGGGGTTGCTAGTCTGAGTCTCCTTCCTGTGTGTCAAGTAGACTCTTTTCTGAGGGTGTCCAAATCTCAACAGGGCAGCGGGTCCTTAGACAAGGTGCCACAGGCAGGGGGGACTTCCAGAAGATACCGCTGCCCAAGAATTGGCAGAGTTGAGACTGTGTCAGCATCCATGGTCAAAATGCTGGTAGGTGTAGCCAGGTGCCATAACAAGAGGGGTCCAGAGCCAGGTCCAAAGGGTGACAAGAGGGTTTGAGAGTGCCCAGGAGTCAAATGTAGATTAGGACTGAGGACTATTCAGAACTCTTGGTCTTAAGTGACCCATTGGAGCTCAATTGAACAAAAGGGGGGAATTTATTCAAAGGTACAGGAACAGGAGTGAAATAAGGGCTGATGGAATTCAGGGCCTTCTCTTCTCCTCCTCCTTCTCTCCCCCTTTCCCAGCTTTCTTGGGCCCTCTTGACAGAAAATGCCACCAGGGCAACTCCCCAGTGTACATCCTATACATCCATCCACAAGAAGAGAAACCACTCTCTCCTTCCCAGTTCCAAAGTCTCAAGGAAGTCGATCTGAGTGACTCATCTTGAGTCAGCCTGGGTCAAACAACCGCAGCCAGAGGGACAGCAGCACATTTGTTGTATACATGTGTACATTGTGCAGAAGAACAGGTCCCTGAAAAGCAGAGGTTGTTCAAGACAACCTCATAGGTGTTCAGTTCTGGAAGCCAAGAGTTGGGCCAAGGTGATAAGAAGAATCCCAAGAGACTGAAAAGCAAATAAGTACAGGCTGGATCTTGGGCGACAACCTAGATCAGGTGGCCTAAGGTCTGATCATTCCAAAGAGCCCAGTCTCAAAAGGCAGTGTGGAAAAAAAGGTTTCTGGGCTTACATACATTTTGGAGATATTGCATTTCATTTCCCTCTATTTAAGATTTGCGTATGTATTAGAATATTGATAAATCTGAGAAGTCCTGTGAGAAAAGACCTGTTTCACTTTAAATCATAACAACGTGTATGCAGCCCTTCTTTTACTGGGATATCTATAAATCGTCCACCTTTCACAGTGCATACTTTGGAAACAGGCCCATAACATCAGCTGTCATCTGCTAGTTATTTTTATAGGGATTGGGATGGTCCATGGGCCTTGATTTAAAGCAGTGTTTCCCAAGCCACATTTATTTGCCTATGACCTCACTGGAGTTTGTCTTATATGTTCCCTCTTGTTATTATTTGATATATGTATTTTTAACGTTTATTTATTTTTGAGAGACAGAGAGAGAGAGAGAGAGTGCAAACACATGTGAGTGGGGGAGGGTCAAAGACAGAGGGAAAGAGAATCCCAAGCAGGCTCTGTGTTGTCAATGCAGAGACCGTTGCGGGGCTTGATCACATGATCCATGAGATCATGACCTGAGCCAAAATCAAGAGTCAGACACTTAACCAACTGAGCCACCCAGGTGCCCCTTATTTGATATTTTTATCTAAATCAACTGACCAACTTTTTAGAGGTACGATTTTTTTTTTGCATGTTTATTTATTTTTGAGAGAGAGAGCATGAGTCGGGGAAGGCAGAAAGGGGGACACAGAAACTGGAACAGGCTCCAGGCCCTAACCTGTCAGCACAGAGCCCAACGCGGGGTTCAAACTCCTGAACTGCAAGATCATGACCTGAGCCAAAGTCAGATGCCCAACTGACTGAGCCACCCAGCCTCCCCAATCAACCAACTTTTTAAAAGCCTGATCCAAAACAGTTATATCCTTAAAATCATGGATTTGATGTGGTGGTTAAATATTTTCCCCCCATACACATGGAAATACATCCTTAACAATTACAGTAAAAGTGTTTGTCCATGCATTATCTATAATCTTCTCAAGTACTAGGGGTGGATGGACCACATTGCAGAGACACTGATTTAAGGTGTCAAGAGTCAGGGTGGCTATGTGACAAAATGCCTGCACACCTGCAGGTTTGTGCATGGGACCATGCTTACTGTGCGATTTTGGAGTCTGTGATCTGTTTTTATGCCTACCCAGATCTTCTTTGGAGGGACCTGGAAATCAAATGCAGATTCTCCTTTGGCTTCGGGGGTTGGCAGTACAGTAGTAGTAAGAGACTCTGTTATTCCTTAAGGCGGTCTTTGAATTATCTTGGCCTACCTGCAGCAAACAGATAGTATTGAAATGTCTCACTTGGTGGTCTAGGATTGATTCTGAGATGGGAAGTCTATTGAAAGACACCATTAGCAAGGCGAAACTCGTTCTGGCAGTTTGCCTGAGAGAAAGAGCATAGCTTTGGGGTCAGGCCTATCGGAGTTTAAATCCAAAATTCAGTACTTACTAGCTGTCTGTTCTCAAGAAACTTTTTTTTTTTTTGTCTAATAAAATTCTACCATTATCGTCATTGTCCAGATGAGGAAACTAGGGCTCAGAGAACTTAAGCAACTTGTCTGAGGTTACACAGCTAATTAACAGCAGAGCAGAACTCACACCTAGATTGGTTTGACTTCCATGTGTGCACTCCTAACCACTGTATTACCCTGCTTTCATTCATTTATTGTATGCCTCTTTGGTAGGATCTGTTGCTAGGTGCTGAGGATCAAGTTTCAACAAAGATAGACCTTGGGTTCAATAGGGGAGACAGACATAAAATCACTTATTGCCCTCCTTAGCAACTTAATAACAATTGTGATAAGTGTTACAAAGGAAAAGACACTCCATGAAGGGCACTTGATCCCAGTGAGGAAAGAGGGAGTGAGAGAATGTGGGGGAAGGGGATCACTTTGAAAAAGTGGTATTAATGTTGAGCTTTGGAGCATTCACAAGAATTAATCCCAAAGTGTTTACCACTAGATGTGATAGAGATATTTCAGTGGTCTATGGATGGACACTTTTTGTATTTATTTGTAAATGGCTTCATAGACATTATTATTTCATAGATATTATTATTTAGGAGGAAGCTAAGTAAAGAAGGGGATTGATTAAAATAGTAAGTAAAATAGTGGAAGTGGTAAGTAGATATGGCAAAATTCACAGAGGTCACACTTGAATTAAGCAGGCTATGTGGCACCCTGGGAGCTACTTTAGGAAATTTGAGCTTTATGCCAAGAGTGATGGGAAGTATTGTGGGAAAGGGGTAAGGTAGACCCGCGTGTTGAAAAGTTCACTTTGGCTCCTGTTGGCTATCAGCTTGTGAGAGGGCCAGAATGGAGGCTGAGACCCTTGTTAGGAGTGTATTGTGATAATGCAAGCAAGAGATAGTGCAGACTTTGACAGATGTGTGGGCAGAAGAGGTAGATGGGTTGAAGAGAAGCAACTGGTTGGACTAATGAGAAAGGAAGGAGGAAGTTGTCCAGGATGGAGCTTTTCTAGCTGGGTGGAGGAAGGTGTTGAGTTCAGCCCTGGAGAAGCTTGTGAGGTTATCCAAATGTAGATGTCAGGTAGAAGGTTGTAGGTCACTTATCTCTGACACAGTTTGATAAAATAGCCCCACAGAGCTGTCGTGTTGGATTCAGAGCAGAGAACATAGTAGGTGGTCCCTAAATGGCAGTTCTTTATCCTGTGCATCTCACTTCTGCCCTATAGTGTGCTAGGGATGCAACGATGGACAGAGCCAGGTCGGGTTTACCCTGAGGTCCCATTCCCTTTGGCCCCCTGCACCACCACCCCTTTTCAGCACAATTCCTGACTCACAGTAGACGCTCAATAAGTGTCTGTTGAATTAACGAAATAAATTAGGGCCCTTGTGACCCAGGACTACATGTACTCGTTTGGAAACTGGAGCTGCACCAGACCTTTGGTTTGTTAAAAAATTAAAATTAATTGGGGCGCCTGGGTGGCGCAGTCGGTTAAGCGTCCGACTTCAGCCAGGTCACGATCTCGCGGTCCGTGAGTTCGAGCCCCGCGTCGGGCTCTGGGCTGATGGCTCAGAGCCTGGAGCCTGTTTCTGATTCTGTGTCTCCCTCTCTCTCTGCCCCTCCCCCGTTCATGCTCTGTCTCTCTCTGTTCCAAAAATAAATAAACGTTGAAAAAAAAAATTAAAAAAAAAAAATTAAAATTAATAATAGTGTGAAATAATTCAGAAGGTTGAAAGGCATGGACAAAGGCTAGGGCGGGAGCTCCTGTCTCCTGGCGGCCTCGGCGCCCGGCTAGCGAGCAAAGAAGAGTTGGTGGAAGGGCTAGAGCCCAGGCCACCAAGATATTCCCTGCTACGAAAAGGAGCACGAGGACAGCAGCTCGGCCGGGGACTGGCGCGGTCCCGCCGCGGCCTTTAAAGGCCCACCACGTGGCCGCGCTGCCGGCCACGGTCCGGGGGCGGCGTCTGGGATGCGCCTGCGCACTGCCTCGTAGAGGAGTACGACGTTCCGAGAAAAGGCGCGGGGAAAGGAAAGGAAGGTTGCTTAGGGTGGGCGGCCCTGGGAGGAGTCGACTCCTTATGCAAATCACAGCGGCGCGCAAGGGCCAGGAGGCGGGGCTTGCGATGCAAAGCCTGGTCCGCCTTTGGAAGCGCGAGGGGGCGGGCCCGCAACCCTCGGCCTCCTTCCGCGAGTCTCTGACGTCGCGACGTCTCGTTTAAAAGCGGCCGCGCAGGCGCAGTGAGCCGAAATGCGAACTTAGGCTGTTACACAACTGCTGGGGTCCGCTCTCGCCGCCCGCCCGGCAGTCAGTCAGCGTCGCCGCCGCTGTCGCCGCCTTAGCGGTTCCGGGAGTCTCAGGCCCGCAGCCGCCGCCGCTTACCCGCGCCTTCGGGAGCCTCCGGGAGCTCCCGTCCGCCCGCATAGGCCGGTCTCGACCGTCTGCGTCTCCTCGGCGCCACTCGCCGCCCGCCGCTCTCACCGCTCCGGCCGACATGAGCGGGGACCATCTCCACAACGATTCCCAGGTACAGTTCGGCACGGTCCTCTCGGCGCCCCGGCCCCACCCCGGCTCTCCGCGACCCCCAGCGCAGGCCCCGGCCCGGCCGCTTTGACAGGCCGGAGCCCCAGGCCAGGGGCGGCCGGTCGGCGGAGGTGGGCTCGCTAGGCCTAGGACGAAAGCCGCCAAGTTACATATTGGGGTGGCGGGGGTGGGAATGGCTGCCCCTTAAAGGCCGTTCCCGGGGGTCCCTTTCTCTCTGGGGCGCAGGGTGGGCTAGGCCCCCGGCTCCGCGCGCTCGCCGCCCGCGGGGTTAAATGTGCCTGTTTTGTTCATCTTCCCTCCTTTTCTTTCTCCAGATTGAAGCGGATTTCCGATTGAATGGTGAGTGTGCCCCCCGCCCCGACCCCAGGTCCTCCCGCCGCCGGCCGCCTACCCCGCGCCCCGCTGGAGCCGGGCAGAGGACAGACATGGCGTCCCAGAGACTAAGTCCCGGCTCCTCGCTCACCGGCCCCATTGTTCCCATCGGGCCGCCTCTGGACCCCCTTTCCGGGGACCCCAGCACCCCCAGATCACAGCCCTCCCAAGAGGGGGCAACGGAGACCCGGCGTCGCCCGCCGCCGGGCTTCGGGCAGCCTTTCCCGGCCCGGATTCCTCCCGGGAAAGTCGCCTTGTCGACAGTCGGGACTTAGTCTCTGCGCCATTTTCTTTTTCTCTCTCCTCTCCTTTCTGTGCCTGTGTCTCTTTCTCTCCCTCCCTCGGCTCTTTCCTTGAGCTGCCCAGAAAGAGCTTTCTGCAGAGCAAAGCCGTATAAATCATAGACTTCACCAGAGAGGGAAGGGTGGGAGACTGAATTGTTACAATTTTTTCCAAAGAGAACTTTATTTTGGGGGTTATTCCCTTTCTGCTGCTTGTTTGTTTCCTTTTCTGTTTCCAGAATGAAAGATATCCTCCGGCAACTGTTGAATTTGGTGGTGGTTGGGGGTGGTGATGGTGTAAGTTGTTTGTGATGGGAATTATGGTTCTAAAACTAAAGCTGCCCTTTGTGGAGTTCTTCATATTTTGAGATTGTTTTTCCCAAGTTGTGTTCTTTGCGAAGGTAGTAGTCCCTCCCTTCAGAAAGTTTGCAAGTGTGTGGGCCGTCCAATGTAAATGTTGGACCCAGGGAGATAGATTTTTTTTTTTTTAATTAGAGTATTACTAGAACTTTTCATTGTGGCTGAGGTTCCTAAGGCAGCACTTTTCCCCCTTTTTTCTTTCTTCCTTTTTTTTTATTTTTTAAAGAACCTCAGTTTAGTGTACTTGTCAGGAGGAAAGATTGTTGAGCATCTCATCTGGACTTGGTGTATTGGCCTTTTCTTTTGGGCTGTAGGGAAGAAAAAGAGATTTTATTTATTGAAACAAAGAGTGACCAGCACCCACCCCTGCTTCCTGTTCTTTTTTAGAGGTCTCTGTTTTTCAGGAATCAAGAGCTAGCTTGCTTTTCCCAGAACTTTATGATTTTGACCCCTTTTCAGCCAAATCGAGGCATTTATTTATCTTTGAGTATTTCCACTTCACTTAATGAAGAGTTCCCCCAATAAAAAGCTCACCCTGAGGGCTTTTCAACAATCTTATTGAAGGAGAAAAGTACCCTCTGTAGTGTGCTGGGAATTCCCACTGATTCTGATGGTACATAATCCTGCTCAATTGAGTTTGGGTTCCGGGAACCTCTCCAATGGGAGAAGCTGATGAGTATGTTTTCTGATGTTGTAATCAGCAGTCCATCGTGTTAGCCTGGTATACTGAGAGCAGCCTTATGTTCAGGTTTTGTAATGGGGCATCTAGCAAGAGATGGGACTCTGAAAGGAAAGATTCTGGTTAAATTCACATGTTGCATTTCTTGAGCACCTGATATGTGCCAAACACTGCGCATAGTGCTACAGCTGAACCTTTGGCCACAACGCTTCTCTTGCCCTCAATTCCGTCTATCGAGAGAGACATAATTAGTTAATTATAAGGTGGGTGCTAAGGCATATGTATACCCAAAATGCTTTGAGAAACTAGGGGACTTAATTTTTTCTGGGGGTGGGGAAATTTCTCAGAGGAGGTGACTTCTGAGTGTTGTGCAAGACTAGGTGCTGAGTGTCAGGGGTTGGAGTATTTCTTAACTATGTTGAGCTAACCTATCAGGGTTTTAAAAGGGAGATGAGGCCCCTGCAGTTCAGAAAACCGAAAAGAGTGTAGATGTTTCTTAGGGATGTGGGAGCAAAGAAAGGACGTGGCAGGTGAGGATTTGTAAAGAGTCCTTTGACCTCTTCAGGGAAGGTAGGAGCAAAACACAGAAAAAGTGTTCTTTTGACTTTAAGACCAGGCTGAGTAGGTCATGTATTTAGTAGTGAAAGAAAGTTTAGTCCTTTCTCATCAGTGTTATTCTCCATGTTGCTCACTTAAATTATACAAAGGAACTATTGAGTATATGAATGATTGTGGGCTGGGTGGGTTGTTGATCTTTAATGCTGTTTTTATAGAGATTGAAACCGACTATATTGACTTCTAGAATGTGATCACTTGTAATTGCAGTAATTGTTAATATTTGTTGAATACTTACTGTCTGCCTGGCACGAATCTCAGCTCTTTGCATGGATTATTTAATTCAACTTAGTCCTTGGAAGGACCTTATGAGTTAAATACTATTATCTCTGTTTTATGGATGGGGAAACTGAGGCTTAGTATGTTTACTAGCTTTCCCAAGGGCAGGGAGTGGGGCACTCCAAAGCTCCCAGGTGTAGCCAGTATGCTATATATATGATTGTAGTATGACAAAATTAAAAGCTGAACATCTCTATTTTCTTACAGAGCTGAAAAATGTGGGAGGGAAGGATTTGCTAGTTTGTCATTTGCTTACTTTGAGAAAAAGCATTTTAACTGCCTCCCTACCACCGTAAGTGTCTGACACTGGACTAATTATCTTTGTAAATATTGTTCAGAAGAAAGGTGTAGTGTTAGTAACTGTATGCTTGCTCTATTAAGTAATAGCCTGGTAACAAGTGATTGATTTATGTAACCGTGAAAGACTGTTTTTAAAAAATAAAAATCAGTGTTTAATTGTACACAGACATGTCATTATTGATCTTTGTATTAAGAAGAGTTTGCTGTAGCATGATTGTAAGTGGACTTAGCTGAACTTACAGATTAACTGTGGAAGTTCATATATACTAACATCCCTCATTCTACCTGCCCTCGTCCCTTAAGATCCGAAAGGTTTTATGCCCTTTGGAGTTCATTCTTTACAATAGGTAAAACTGTTGCTGTTCATTTGATATTCACAACATTCTGGCCCATGCTTAACTGCTGGGAAAATCTGTTATTTGTGAAATGCTTTTATATTTAAAATATTGATGGTGAGCTTGGAGTTTCAGTAGTAGAAACCATAATCTTTTGACTACCTTTTTCCTAGGTGTTGGTAGCACTAACTGTGGTGGGTCTGAGTCATTATTACAGTAACTGCCAGGTTATCCGCAGAGTTGAAAATGGTAACATCATGTTGGGGGTTAGTGATCCTTCTGCTGTTTCAAGTTTTTGCCCATCCACTTTGCATATGTGGGGTTCTTCCCTCCTTAGGATGAGCAAAGTATAATGCTTGATTCCATCAGTGACTGACTATTCTAAGCAATATTATATGGGATCATAATTTGACATCATCTTGTGTTGATTCTGGTTTAGCTTAATAGATTCAGATTGTATGGAAGAATTAAATATAAATTGTTTCTGATGCAGACAGATGTATTTCTATGCTGTTAGTTGCAGGTTGAGGTGGGGGGTGGGAAGACTGATGATGTGGCTATCTGAAAGTTACCATCACATTTTTAAAACTGCAAACTGATGGCGCCTTCAAATGACATCTGGCACATCTTCTTGCTCAATCCAGAAGCACTTAAGTATCAGACTCCAGTGTTTTTCTTTCTACAGCTAGACTCCTTGGGGCATCTTTTCAGAATTAGTGACTACTGTAGCATCTTAATACTATTTATACTTGAAACAAAGTTGCTTGTCAACATGTGTTTTTTAGATTACTAGCATATCAGAACTTCCAAACAAATTTCAGATTCCGATGTTGCTGGTAAAACGAGAAAATCCAGGAGTTATTAAAGGAATCAGAAACACCTCATAGTTCGAAAGGTGAAACTAGGTAATATTGATGACACCAGCTCCTACTTTTCTACCAAAGTAGGTAAAATGGAAAATACAAACCCAGAGTTAGTCCCCAAATCTCACTTACCAATTGTAGTAAAAAAAAGAATTATCTGACTTTTTTTAACATCAGCATGAAAATGAGGAATTGTGAGAGTTTGAAGGAGTGATTCATTAATTTGTTCTGGGTCCTAGTGAATTGGTATCCATTTATACCATGTACAAGAAAGAGCCAGGGATTCTTCACATGTTTTAACTCTTTTATTCCAAAATTAGGCCATTGGGGGTTTTTTGTTTGTTTTCAGCATGTGTGTGTGTGGGGGGAGGGGATGCAAAAATATCTATGTTTTAGAAAGCTTGGTGTCGTATATCAATTATAACAGTTATCCTCTGCTAAGCGTATGCGAAATAATTCTATTTTACTTCATGGATATATTTCATTTTAGGAGGCTTCAGATTGTACTGAATTTGTGCGTGTTGTATTAATTGGGTATTAATGCATATGTATGTTATGGATCTTTAACAGCTTTAGCCACATTTTTAGTACAAAATAAAACCTGATTTTTATCAGATGCAAAGTTCTTTCCCCAGAAGTATGTTTTTGTGAGGGATTTCATCCTTCCCATATGAAACTATGTCGAACTCCAATAAAGTTCTAGCTATATTTGGAAAAAAGGATTCAAGTGTAATTGTTTAGTTTTGAATGAGGCTATGGAAATGCTTGAATTTTGATATGGGACCCTGAGGTTAAAAAAAAAAAAAAAAAAACCCTTTTGAAAGAAGGTAAAAGGTAGTCAATTCATCGCTTTTGTATATGGGAGAGTCAGTTGAGTGACTTTTCCGTGTCCTGTGGTTTAGATAATCTGCCTCTTAAATATTTAGAGCCATTAACTTTGCATAACAAGGGCATTTGGGCTATTGAGAATTGGCTTCTTAAGGTAAAAAGGTTGGGATGGGAGAAGTTCCTAACTGGATTTTAAGAAGTGAATGAAGTATTGTGTTTAAAGGAAGCTTTCAGATGTGATTAAACTTTGAGTAGTAATAGTTGGCACAAGTCTTTTCTCTATTTCCTTGTCTTGTAAATCCAAGTTTGAGATACAGCTTTCTATCCCTATGGCACCAGACCAGTCATCGAAGTGGGAAATCTAAAGAGAGGCAAGGAATAATTAGCGTTTTGCCAGCCTCTGCCCTTCCCCCACAACCTGCCTATCTAGGTGTGCCTTGTATGTATGCTCTGTGTTGATAGCACCAGTGCTTGGGTACTGTGGAGGGGGTTAAAGATTGCGGGGGGGGGGGGGGGGGGGGGGGGGAGGACGGGTAGCATGGAAGCCTGGGCTTTATTATTAGGTGGAAAAAAGCTTGTAGAATATGTTAGATATTAATGGTTATTTTTGGTAGGGTTATAGGAAATGACAGTATGCTTAGTAGCAGGTATTATTTAACATGATTTTTATTCTGTATGTTCAAGAAAGATGCTAAGTATTTTTCAAACTGAGAAGTGATTTATTATCTCAAGTATATCTTCAGGTATATAGATTGTAGTATCAAGCTATTAAATGTCTTTGTCATTTATGTCTCTAAAATTTTAATCAAGAAATTCAAAGGGACATAAGCAACTTAGGTATTAAATTTCTTTTTGGATGGTATTCTTTTTAATTTGTTGGCTTAAGTTTTTATATCTAAGTTATCTCACTGCCACCTTTACCTTTGTATACTGTTCTTGGTAATTTTTCTGAAATTTATAGTAGATATTTTTATTTACATCTCCTTCCATGCCCGCTTAGGATAGATTTAGGGTAGAGGTGCATTAGATTTAGGGTAGAGGTGCAACTCTACCAGGCTGTTCATTCCTCTCTGAGCCTTTGAAGTTAACTTTGTTTCTGTGGATTGGAGGAACCAAAGAACTAGTTCATTAACATTCCTGAGATATACCTAGAGAAGCTCCAACAAAAGGTGTTAAAGCAGTCAGCATTACTGGGGACTTTAATTCTCTTGTCTTTGTTGATATTGTTGAGAACAGGTTTAATAGATCCCTGGGTATCTGACATTTTCCTATTTTTTAAGAACAAAAACAAATCAGCCAACTCTTGGTCTCAATATTTGCATTTTTCTTAGCACAGCCTAGCAAAGATAGATGCTGGGATCTTTCTTGGAGAAGATATCTTTGGCTGTTTGGAATTCACCTTCCCCCATCCCCCTGAAAAGTTTTAAGTTGTAGGTTAATCCGCACTAGAGTACACTAGAAATGCACCCTTTGGGGGTGCCTGGGTGGCTCAGTTGGTTGAGTATCTGACGTTTGGTTTTGGCTCAGGTCATGATCTCACAGTTCGTGAGTTGGAGCCCCGCGTTGGACTCTGTGCTGACAGCACAAAGCCTGCTTGGGATTCTCTTTCCCCCTCTCTCTGCCCCATCCCTGCTTGCACTCTCTCTGTCTAAATAAATAAATAAACTTAAAAAAAAAGAAAAAAGAAATGTACCCTTTTGCTATTTTGTAAAAAGTCCAGATTTTAATCTTACTACCATACGAATGCCTAGATTTAGAAAGGTTTGTAAGCAGAATACTGGCTGGGCAGAACTTAAACGGCGCAGGTTTCAAGATCAGTGGATTAGGGGATCTCATTGGCTAAGACCCTTTACTTTACCCAACTCCTGTAAGATAGCCTCTTCATTTGTAGTGCGTTATCTGAGCTCTTGCTAGGCAGTAGAAGGGGAAGTGGAAGGAAAGAAACACATTTTGAGAGCTTAGTAGACATCACATTTTTGTATTCATTAAATGGGAATTTAATGAGAATAGTACAGATTGTATAAGTTTATGGGAGAAGCTGAGACCAAGAAGGGAAAATTTTGCTTTTTACACCTACTCAACTCCTCTTTTTGGTAGCATATTACCTGGTCTAGATTATGGAAATCCCATACTGTAATTGGTAAGCTTCTGGTATAGATGTCACAGCCTTCCCTTAATTATGTGATGGTAGAGAAAGGTTAGACCCCTTGCACCTGGAGGGCTAAGTCTTCAAGAGATGATTTGGTGTAAAGGCTGGAACCAGAGTGCTACTGAAGGGTATAAGTGATGAAGAGGGAGGCTGTGGGGAGTACTTTCTTGAGCACCTGTGGTAAAATAGAAAATTGGAGTAGAAAAATCTAAGTAAGTCCCTATTCTTAGTATGAAACTTAACTCGGGCTGCCAAATTTTGTTTTGTTATCTGTAGATAAGGATGGTATTTCTATGCTTCACAAGCTATTGAGAATTTATAAGTATATAATGTGCCTCTTTGTCCATATTTTACAATTTAAGCTTTGGTCAGACAGCTTCTATTATGAAATAGATCTTTATTTTGAATGTTAGGTTTGACATACTGTTGTTGGTGACTCCTTCCTTCCTTCACTGGTATTCCCTGATAACCTTTTAAATCTTCCTGACATTTACACAGTGAACAGTAGCATATACCTAGAGTTGGTTGGGTCTTTATCTAACTGAACTTCACAGCCTACACTGATGTCTTCTGACTGTTAAGCAACCACTATAAAAGGAAAGGTGGTGTATCTATATGTAGGTGTGGGCTAAGTAGGAGCCAAATGTGTATCTGGTTCCTACTTTTCTAAGAATAAGGCAAGGTTGTCATTGCTGAAAGAACTACTTTTTCAGGGGAGATGGGCTTAGACATGAAAAAAACATATTGCTGTAGCTAATTTCTCAACCCTTTAATAGAACTATGGATTTTCTATTAAAGATACCCAGAGCTTATATATCAATTATATTTCAATCTTAAAAAAGGTACCCAGAGTTTTATCTTTATTAGATGCATTTAATAAGTGAAATGCCAAGTTCATTGTTGATGATTTTATTTATTTATTTATTTTAGAGAGGGAGTGTGTGAGCAGGGGAGAGGGGCAGAGGGAGAGAGAATCTTAAGCAGCCTCCATGCTGAGCATGGAGCCCAATGAGGGGCTTGGTCCCATGTCCCTGTCGGGATCATGACCTGAGCTGATATCAAGAGTCAGATGCTCAACCGACTGAGCCGTCCAGGTGTTCCTGCGATTTTTTTTTTTTTTCTTAACAACAAAACTCAGTATTTCTTGTGTCAACATGTTTTTTTTTCAAATGCCACTATTTTACTTCTTGCCCCAAAACATTTTAAACTCAGAAGACTGAAAGTGTCCAAGAGTTACCTACATTTTTCATTTATTCACATAGTGCTTATAGTGACCAACTCAACTTCCTGTGAAACAGTTCATTCTTGGCAACAGAATGCCTTAAATAATAAAACTTAAGGGGTGCCTGGGTGGCTCAGTCGGTTGAGCGTCCGACTTCAGCTCGGGTCATGATCTCACAGTCTGTGAGTTCGAGCCCCTTGTTGGGCTCTGTGCTGACAGCTCAGAGCCTGGGGCTTGTTTCAGATTCTGTGTCTCCCTCTCTCTCTGACCCTCCCGCGTTCATGCTCTGTCTGTCTCTGTCTCAAAAATAAATTAAAAAAACGTTAAAAAAAAAAAAAAAAACTTAAGTATGAGAACTTAAATAGTAAACTCCATGTTAAGAGTTACGCAGGAGTATAAGCATTTGGGAGAGTCCATGAAAAAGTTTATTTAGTAAGCAGAAATTTCGATAATGGCTCATAAGTCTAGCTAATGCTAATTATTGAATTGCCTTGAATTTGTTACTTGGAAAGTGCTCCTTAAAGAAAATAAACCAAAGTCAGTTGCAGATATGTTTACAAATGTCCATTAGATTCAGCCAGATGGATCTTAGTAGATACACCATTGATAAAAAAGGAGTACCACAGGGGCGCCTGGGTGGCTCAGTCGGTTGGGTGTCAGGTCATGATCTCACAGTCTGTGAGTTTGAGCCCCGCGTTGGGCTCTGTGCTGATAGCTCAGAGCCTGGAGCTTTGGAGCTCTGCCCCTCCCCTGCTCATGCTCTCTCTCTCTGTCTCAAAAAACAAAAAAAAAAAACCCCAAAAAACATTAAAAAAATTTAAGAAAAAAAGAGTATCACAGAAGCATCACAACAGGAGCAGACTTCAGACTTAATATTCAGTTAAACGTGGGCCAGAGAAAATAATTTTATAGGAGAGAAATTACAAAATAGGGTCTTATTTTATTTTATTTTATTTTATTTTATTTTATTTTATTTTATTTTATTTTTTTAAATGTGTGTTGATTTAAAGAGTCTTCAAAGATAAAATTTTCAGGATGTCTGGGTGGTTCAGTCAGTTAAGTGTCTGACTCTTAATTTCCGCTCAGGTCGTGATCTCATGGTTCATGAATTTGAGTCCCATGTCAAGCTCTGTGCTGACAGCATGGAACCTGCTTGGGATTCTCTCCTCTTCTCTATCTGTCCCTCCCCTACTCACCCCCCCCCCCCAAATAAATAAACATTTAAAAAGTTTTCAAAAGATAAACGTGTCCGGAACATGGCTTTTTGTTGTTGTTGTTGTTTTGTTTTTTAATGTTTATTTTTGAGAGAGAGAGAGACAGAGTGCATGAACAGGGGAGGGGCAGAGAGAGGAAGACACAGAATCTGAAGCAGGCTCCAGGCTCCGAGCTGTCAGCACCGAGCCCAATGCGGAGCCTGAACCCACAAACCACAAGATTATGACTTGAGCTGAAGTCGGTCACTGACTGAGTCACCCAGGTGCCCCAGGAACATATGGTTCCTAAAGTATGTGAAAAAAAATCCTAGAGTAAGTGACTGTTTATTAATACTGCATGGCTCTTTTGCCCTCGGTATGTGAGAATGTCCAAGATTGGATTAAAGTCTTCAAAGCTTGGGCTTCTTTCTCTTACCTTTTTTTTTTTTTTTTTTTTTTCCTGATTCAGAATGTGAATGGTTGGGGGAGGGGGGTGATTGTGTCTATCTGTGTGATGTGTGTGTGTCCCCATCAAATCATGATAGAGTGTAAAGGACAGAGATTGAGTCAAGGGGGATTTGAATTTAAGTTCTTGTGCTTCAATAGTGAGATCTTTGAACAAGTTAATCTCCAAGCCTTAGTTCCTTACCTGTAAACTAGGTCTAATACTTAACTCAAGATTGAGGATTAAAGAGCATGTGAAGATCACTTTAGAAAAGGTGACACTTAAAACAATCTTAGTTCCTTGCCACATCTTAAAAAAGAAAAATCCAAAACCCAGACGTTTTTCAGAGATTTCTTTATTTTAGTCTTTTGTGCAAAGGGAATATCTTTAATTTTTAAATTGGGGTACCCAAGGGGGAGGGTCACCAGGGAGCTTTGAATATGATACTGTTGCTGTGAATCCAGATGGGCTCAGGACAGTAAGACTTTGTGTACAAACCACTTTGTTTTTCAGAGTTAAATTGCAGTTTAAGAATCTTTGGCAGCCAGTAACTTTTCCCCCTTTGCACTTGGGATGGTGCAATATTTATAGATCTACTCAGAAAACTAAAAATTTCATGTTTAATTGCAAATGGAAAATTTAAGCTGCCATATTCATTTGTTCAAACATTCGGAAAGTAAATACCAGTAACGACTAGACACAGATGAACGAGACAAATCCATATGGCTCTCAGAATGAACATTTTGAAGTGAGTACTTGTAGGTCTGTACACTCACTTCCTCTGTTGAGATGCCATCTTTTTCATGGGGCCACAGTAAAAAGGCTCCTGACATAGGTTAAATGGGATGGAAGGTACTTTCTGTCAGTGAATACTTAACTGTCAGTGAAAGAGGGACATCTCTATTTGAAGTTTTTTTTAGGATACCTGTAAACTCATTAAATCCTTTCACCTGGAATAGAAGAAGTTAAAAGTTCTGTTTATGGATTTCTCATTATTAGACAACAGTATTGCATGAGTTGTAGAGAAGTAGTTTTCAGGTTTCCCTAAACTGGTAGATTTATCAGTGACTAGCAATGTTCACATTGTGTGCAAGAGATCCGTGTGACAATAGCCAATCCAAGTATTTGCTTGAAATGGTTAAAATTCTTGAACTCAGTTGCCTGAAATGAGTAAAATCACCATCTTCGGAAACTTGAAGAACTAAGATCTTTGAGATTAGACTTAGTACTTAAAGTCCTGGGAAACTAATTTTGTGAAGCAGTTTAAATATATTACTATTTTTACTGCTTCCTAATCCATGAAGTGTCTTGGTATGAAAGCCATTAAACTCCTCAGAAGAAGGTTGAGCGTACATAATGGTATTACTTCTAGTGATCTGAATACTGGAAAAGTGATTGAGACTAAATGTTAGACTGACCATGCTTATTCTTACAGTGAGTTTTCACAAGAATGAATGCAATGTCACTAGTGCTTGCTATTTAACAACAGAAATGAAGAAACAAGAGTCTCTCAGAGAATTGAGACTATTTGTTAATTTTTCATGGTTCCAGTTAACCAGAAAAGAAAACAAAAGCAGGGAGGAGGAACAGAAGTTGTCTAGGCTTTGTAACTGCTGGCTTGTTACACTTGACTTCCAAGCAGAAAGCTCTCCAAGGCCAGACCCCCAGCTCTGAGAGGTCTCCAGTTAGCTTCCTCAATGCAAGTTCAGCTGGTGGTAGTTTGACCATAATTATTACCTTTTCCCCTTAAAAATCAAATCACCTCCTTTCTCCCTTGAATGCAGTGTGATATAAAAATAGACACTTAAGCAGAACTTTATAGTCCTTATAAATGTTAGCATCTTCCTAATCTCAGAATGTCAGGAGAGTTGTATATTAGCAGAGAATGCTTGTTTGCTAGCAAACTGTAGAAAAACAGATTCTAGTTGGGCAAACAAGCTGAAATTTTTCCTCCTATAGTCCTGAAAACACTATAGCACTTCTTTAGGACTGGAGCTAATCTGTAGAATTTAGATGTCAGATAGTGTTTGTGCTAGGCTCCAGTTTTTAGGGGAATAGTTTAAAGTTACAGTACAGTGTGATTCAATTGGGTCCATAAGAGACTGAAAACAGTAAAAGTGTTTGCATCAGTAAGACTACCAGTACATTAAGCAGAATCCATACTCACTGCACATATGTAAATATGCATGCTAGTCAGTGCTATTGTACAAAGGTGAAGATAATTTTGTTATTGAAAACTTGATTTGGAGTGCCTGGGTGGTTCAGTTAGTGGAGTGTCTGACTCTTGATTTCAGCATTGGTCATGGCTCTCATGGTTCATGGGATTGAGCACTGCGTAAGTGTGGAGTCTGCTTGGGATTCTTTCTCTGTCCCCCAGCCCCCTCGCTCCCCATAAAAAAAAAAAAAAAAAAAAAAAAAAAAGTCGTTCCACAACAACTCTATTTCCCAAAAATTACGTTCAGTGTGTATTCTTCTCCCACAAGTCTATAGTCCTGTTTTGTTAAAGTATTTCTTTTTACCCTGGAATACCTTAGTCTTTAGGATTTGGTACAGTTGGATAAGTGTCCCCAGTGTGTATCCATTTTACTACCTATTTGGGAAGGCACTAAGTAATAAAAACTTCTTGAAGGTTAGCAACATCTCCGCCTATTTTAGTACTGAAGGCATAGTTTTGGATACTCCTTTTCCTTTCTAGTGCAGTCTGTCTGCAAACACCACTTAATACCAAGCCATAAGTAATCACTTTTCTCTGGCTTGGAGCCTTTCTTGTCCTCTTTTTCCAATTTTTTTTTTTTTCTAGACTGGAGAAATTTACATGTTTTGCTTATTTACTAGGAAGTGTGTAAGAGCACGATCTCCTCCTGTGTGGACAGTACAGATGCTTTCAACAAATGTTTAAATTGTGAAGTGGGAACCCCTCTCTCTCCTAGCTTATTTGCTGGTTGAAAATCCAGTGAGAAAAATTGAGAGTTTTACACTAAGTTTTCTTTCTTTCTTTTGTAAAGATTTTATTTTTTTAATTTTTAAAAATATTCATTTTTGAGAGAGAAAGTGAGAGCGAGCACGGGGGAGGGGCAGAGAGAGAGGGAGACACAGAACTCAAAGCAGGCTCCAGACTCCAGGCTGTCAGCCCAGAGCCCAATGCGGGGCTTGAACACAATGGTGAGATCACGACCTGAGCCAAAGTCGGACACTTAACTGACTGAGCCACCCAGCCACCCCTAAAGATTTTATTTTTAAGTAATCTCCACACCCAACATGGGGCTGGAGCTCACAGCCCCAAGATCGAGTCACCTGCTCCACCAACTGAACCAGCCAAGCACACCTGCACTAACTTTTCATTGTTGTGGAGCTAAAATGCTTAAGAATCACCTGGGAGTACTTGGTAAAAATACATATTTCTAGGCCTAAACCTCTTAAGTTGATTCTGTAGTGGCACAGACTGAGAAATCTGCATTTTTAATACATATCTAACAATCCTGGATGATTCTGATTAATACATGAGACCACAGATCATCTTTGGAGAAACTGATCTATCTGGACTTTACTATCTTACTTGCGTAAGATGTATGTTTTTGCTTCATTTGTTCAGGGTACTCCATTGGTTAAGCTATTCAGTTTATGGGATTTTTTAAGGACCAGAACAGTGTTTTTCAGTATATGTTTATAAAAGGGTTATATTTATCCTACTCTAAATACCTTCTTTCAACGAGTAATTCACCTAAATAGTAGAGATAGTTAACTGACTTTGCAGCTGTTTTCCTATTTATCTCATCAGAATCCTAATCCTTTCTCCTCCTTCCATGTTTAACAAGCCATTTGATCCTGATGTCATCTTTTAGGATTGGGTGACTAAGCAAAGCACAAAGAGCAAGAGGTTGTTTTCATACTAATATCCCCAGAATGGTTAAGACAGGGACTTTTAGAAGGTAAGTGGAGGTATGGGTACAATTTAGTGGTCTTTAGTTACTGATGGCACTGATTGACATGGGAGGATGTGAATAGAGCAGTGGTTCTTCTAGCATGGTTTCCTGATCAGCATCAGCATTGTTTGAGAACTTGTAGGAAATGTAAATTATTGGGCTCATCCAGACCTACTGGCCTAAATTCTTGAGAGTGGGGGCTTAGCCATCTAGGTTTTAACAAGCCAATCAGGTGATATGATATACATTAAAGTTTCAAAACCAGTGGAATAAAGTAAGACTTAAAATTCACCCTTCTGTTGAGCCTCACATTTTTATTTTATTTTTTAACTAAAGAAAAAAAATTTTTTTTAGCCTCACATTTTTAGGAGGAATGAAAGTTGACAAAGTCCACATGCTTACATGCTTGAAATCTAGACTTTGGAGTTAGATAAACTTGGTTAGCTGGGTGGCCTTAAGCAAGTCACAACTCTGATCTTAGTTTCTCATCTGTAACAGTAGGGATAATAGCTATCTCAGTCATATGAGAGAGGACATTTAATAGTATCTGGTACTATTATATCCCCAAGGTCAAATAATTGACAAGAATAAGATAAGTTGATCAAAATAAGCTTTTAGTCTTGACATTCATATGAAGCTTAGAACTAGTTTTGTGTAGTAATTCATCCTCTTAAGCAGTATTCCATTTTTTTTTTTTTTTTTTTTTTTTTTTACAAAGCCCATGGCTAGGCCTCCGTACTTATTCACGTGCTTCCTTATAGTTTTGAAGTTGGAGTAATTCATAACTGAAGCGTAAAAAGGAGCCTGTTAAATGATTAGCACTAGAAAGTGTTCTTCAGAAGAAGAAATACATGTATTCAGGCTTAGTCTTTCTCCAGCTAGTTGCCCAGAGAATGGCCTGTGCATTTCAAGCGTGGTCAGTAGTGATACTCTAGACAAAGAGGGCCCCTTAGTTGAATTGGTAATAGGATGCATGAAACCACTGCATCAACACCCTTGACTCCTTTATGGGTAGACAAGGTGTGGACTTGTGCTTCTTGGTTGAATTAGTAATAGGATGCATGAAGCGGTGCATCAGCACACTCAAGGTGTGGACTTGGGTGCATTTTTTAAAAATGTATTTATTTTTTAAATTTATATCCAAGTTAGCATATAATGCAACAGTGATTTCAGGAGTAGATTCTTAATGCCTCTTACCCATTTATCCCTTCTCCCCTCCCACAACCCCTCCAGTAGTCCTCTGTTTGTTCTCCATATTTAGAATCTCTTACGTGTTTGTCCCCCTCCCTGTTTTTATATTATTTTTGCTTTCCTTCCCTATGTTCATCTGTTCTGTGTCTTAAAGTCCTTATATGAGTGAAGTCATATGATATTTGTCTTTCTCTGACTAATTTCACTTAGTATAATCCACGTAGTTGCAAATGGCAAGATTTCATTCTTTTTGATTGGGACTTGGGGGCATTTTGAGGCCCATGCCTGTTGTAAACAAAGGCAACTTAGGCTGAGCTGTGGATTCCTATGTAGCATAGACAGGAGGTTTATAGTCACTTTTACTATTTCCCAAGCATTAAGAGCTCACTTAATAGAAGCAAAGGAGGACAAGCCTGCAGGAATGGGCCTGTCCTAATTGAGTTGCCTGAGAAGGTACATTTTCAGGTTAGGCAAGTCCTTTTTCCCTTTTAAGTTCTGCCTCTTGGGAAAGAAGAAGCATTTTCAGTGCAGGGATGTCCTTGTGAAAACATGACTCACTGCAGAAGAGTATATGAAATATAAATGCCAATTTTAAGGGTCTTGTAACTGGTTAATTACTTTCAGAGGCAGGAGTAAAGCTTTCTAACTTTGTCTTGTATTTAGACAACAAAGGTGAGTTAGTAAAATGGGATTTGTTTGTCATACTCCTTATGCTTAAAATAATAGCTCTATCTAGCTTTGATTTACACCTCAGTGGACTGATCCCTTAGTTGAAATCTTCTCTAGGCAGCACTCATTGAGGCCCTGATTCTCCAGGGACTCTGCAGAAGTGTCCTGCTTTTGAGATGGCCAGTTTAGCCAGGAAAACTTTTGGCTGGCCTTAAGAAAACTACACAGTATAGTACCTTGCCATGTAGGGAAAAGGCCCTTGATTGGCCTCCAGCAGAGGACTTGGTGGTGGGGTAGTGTTGGGACAAGGAAGTCTTAATCTTGGCCTTGTCAGGTGTGACCAGAGCAAATCACACAACATGGTGCCTTATGTTCTTCCTACCAGTAAAAGGAAGAAGCTGTTGACCTGGATTCAAGCTTTTCAGTTAACACTGTCCAGTAGAACTTGCTATCATGATGGAAATGTTCTGCATCTGTGCTGTCCCATATAGTAGCTGCCAGCCAGATGAGACTATTGAGTCCTTGAAATGTGGCTAGTGTGACCAAAGAACTTAAAAATTTTTTATTTTATTTAAAGTTAGAATAGCTACATGTGGCTAGTGGCTGCCATAATTGGACGACACAGCTTAATTTTTTTTAAGTTTATTTATTTTGAGAGAGTGCTAGGGGGGAGGGGCAGACAGAGGGGAAGAGAGAAAATCCCAAACAGACTCCGTACTGTCAGCCTGGAGCCTGACTCAGGGTTCAAACCCACAAACTGAGACCATGGACCTGAGCTGAAATCAAGAGTCAGACGCTTAAAACTGACTGAGCCACCCAGGTGTCCTTAACAGCACAGCTTCAGATAAAATTTAGATAAGAGCAAAGAGATTCAGGTTTTCCTTGGAATATAGGTGATTGGGGCACTTGGAACTTAAAAATCTGAAAGTGGTGTGAATTTGATGAGCGTGAGTAACAAGTCTTCCTTTTGGATATCTACATTGCCTTATCCTGGGTGACCTAAGAGGACTTAATGACTGGTACATACAGTTGTGTTTACAAGAACAGCTGGGAGTTTAGGCAGCTTTCTATTTTACTTGACCCCTTTAGTGCTACACAAAGATGAACATTTAAGGTCCTTTGGATTGAATAAATTCTCATTTTATCTCAGCAGCCTTATGAGATAAGTCGTGTCTATTTTTGTAGTTAACAAAACAGATTAACTTACATTTTATATACACCTTTATGGATCATTATTCTTTAAAATGGTTGGTATTCAACTTAATTTGAAATTGCAAGCTTTTAGCTTTTCTTGTTATAACAAGAAGTTAATTTGTTAAATTGTAGTCAGTTAAATAAGTGAATGACTATAAGTGGTGGAAAATCTAAAATTGTACAGATAGGAGTGCCTGGCTGGCTCAGTTAGTAGAACATTCAACTATTGATCTCAGGGTCGTGAGTTCTAGCCTCATGCTGGGGGTAGAGTTTACTTTAAAAAAAAAAAAAGTACAAGCAAACAAATAGCACCAAGAGGTTAACTTACTCAAGGTGTTGGCTATAGTAAAAACAGATCAAAACTCAGTTTCTACAACTTATCTGGGAGTCTTCCTCTCATTTTCATGCTCATAGTGAATGTAGACTGCATCTCACTTAATACGTACTCTGGCCCGCAGTCAGCTAGACAATATTAGTCCGAGGGCTCAGAGTGGGGTTGTAGCCTTGGCCACTGTGAGGACCACTGACAATAGTGGACGTGTGAAGTCTCAGAGAACAACTTGGGTAAAATGCTTAAAAAGCAGGGACAGATCCATTTTCCTTCAGCTTTAGCTTCAAATTATGGTCATTTATTTTTGAAGTAGGAAGAGGAAATGGACTAGGGATGAAATAAATAACAGATATTTGAACATTTACTGTCTCCACTTTACTTTTGAAGAAACTGAGACTCAAGGCT
This sequence comes from Leopardus geoffroyi, assembly GCF_018350155.1. Lineage (NCBI taxonomy): Eukaryota > Metazoa > Chordata > Mammalia > Carnivora > Felidae > Leopardus > Leopardus geoffroyi. The sequence goes on along the minus strand of NC_059336.1, from coordinate 19,128,090 downwards.
GTGTAGTTTGTATGAAAGCCACAGAGCTGGGAGGCTAATTTAGGCCTACCTGATGCCACAACCTGAGTTCTTAAATGTGACAAAAAAGTAAAGGGGAACCTGGGTGGGTGACTCCATTGCCTGCTGGGAATTCTGGGCTGTAGTGGAGCTACCCATATAGTATCAGACTGTGGGCTCTCAAAGCACTCCCCTTAATTTACAGTGGATTTTTACCAGACTAGTATCATTGACTAGTAGGCTTTGCTGAACTTCCCTATTAAGGAAAGTCTGCCTGCCTGTGCAGCAAAGACCCCGTGGTAATTTCTTTTTTAGCAGATTGGCTTGTACTTGGATCCAGTTATTCCAGAAATCAGTAAAACTTCTTTTTATCTGAGTACTAAAGAAAAAGGTTCTTTTTGTTAGCCAAGGATTAACTAGACCCCTCACTTCCACCCGCCCCCCCCCTTTTTTTTTTGAAGGATCCTGAAGTCTGCTTATTTACAAAGGAATTTCATCAGAGTTGGTTAGCAATATGTGAACAAGTTAAGATGTTCCCACTTCAAGGGGGATAAATAACAAATCAAACTAACTTGCTGTTCAAGAAGCAGGATTAGCAGTGGGCTCAGCATTGGCCTCCCCTTCAGTGTTCTCATTCATGCAACTCACTTCATCTAGTTATGCAGAGCGGGAGTAGATTTTAACCGCTTTTAAATCATATTGCTAATGACTCTTAGCCCATTCATGGACTGTTTGAAGGAAGGAGAGAGGTGGGAGTGGGGTTTAGTGTGGATATCCTTTAGGAGAAAGCTTAGGAATTAGAGAGAGGTTGCAAGTAAAGGTAAGGAGGATATTCTTCACTTACACACTGACCTTGAGAAAGGCACCTCTCTTCACAGGGTATGTTGGAGCTAGTTTCAAAAAGAATTAAATACACCTGAAACTAATTTTATTTATTATATTTATTTCTTCTGAGAGAGAGTGTGAGTGGGAGGAGGGGCAAATAGAGAGAGGGAGAGAATCTGACAGCACAAAGCCTGACGTGGGAGTTGAACCCATGAACCGTGATCATGACCTGAGCTGAAATCGAGTTGGACGCTTAACTGGCTGAGCCACCCAGGCGCCTCCCCCCCCCACCTTTTAAACTTATTTTCAATTTATTTTATTGAAACTAATTGTATATGTCAGTTATACCTCACTTTTAAAAAGAGGTTATTTCATGACACAGGAAAATTCTATGAAATTCATATTTCGGTGTCTATAGCTAAAATTTTTTTTTTTAATTTTTTTTTTTCAACGTTTATTTATTTTTGGGACAGAGAGAGACAGAGCATGAACGGGGGAGGGGCAGAGAGAGAGGGAGACACAGAATCGGAAACAGGCTCCAGGCTCTGAGCCATCAGCCCAGAGCCCGACGCGGGGCTCGAACTCACGGACCACGAGATCGTGACCTGGCTGAAGTCGGACGCTTAACCGACTGTGCCACCCAGGCGCCCCTATAGCTAAAATTTTATTGCAGTCTGTGTTCATCCATTTACATATAATCTGTGGCTGCTTTTGTGCTACAGTGGCATAGTTGAGTACCTGTTGCAGGAATCGAATGGGGTGCAAAGCATAAACCACTTTACTACCCATCCCTTTAAAGAAAAACTTTGCTGATTGTTGGATTGGTGAGTAGTCTCAGATGCTTACCTGACTGAATGTATGTATCACAGGAAGCTCACAAGACTCTTTCCATATTACTTGGTAGCCTCTAGCCCCCAAAGAAATCTAAATAAGCCAAGTGTCAGAAGTTTACTGTGAGCTTGCAGCTTCTTTAAGTCTTAATCCATTTTTTTCTTACTCATTTTCCCAACAGAGTCCTACTGGCCAGACTCAGGTTACCTGTTTCTCTAAGCATGGCTCTGCCCAGTGATGTCTAAACAACAAAGAAAATTTCTGTTCTAAAGAACTTGACTGTCTTACTCCTTATGTAAGCTGTGTCACCCCTTATGTAGCTCTTCTTCCTCTCAAATAGGGGCTGGGAGAGTAGCAGGTGAAAACAGACTCTTTACTTCCTCAGCTGTAGAGACTCTGTATTCTTAGCTGCGAATGAATGAATGAATGAATGAATGAATGAATGAATCAAGTCCCCAGGGACTGACTCAACATCTTGTGCCTGCCTTTTAAAGGCACTGAAACCCAATTGAAACAGAAACTGGAAATAAAATCAGTAGCATGTCTATTATTGCAGGTGGCTGGGGTTTGGTATTAATTATTGCTCAAAGGACCAAGAAACAACAAGGCAGAATTTTTCAAAATAGGATTCTGGACAATGTAGATGATAGTCACCTGGAGAGTTTGTGCTAAACTCTACATAATCTGGGGATGATATAAGTCCCGGGTGTTAGGAAAGTTTGAGAACCACTGCTCTCAAGCATTCATTTTTTTTCTTTTTACCTTAATCCGTTTAAACTAAAACAATTTTTAAAGGTCATAGAATTCTTTGGACTGCAAGTGTAGGCGTCAGTAGAGGTCATTTTACAGATTGGGAAACAGACCAAAGCAGAGAAATAAATTAAGGACCCCATTAGGACATTGCATAAAGGACACTCAGAGTTGCTCTAAGAATTGACTTTTTAAATATGTCGTTTAGTTCTCGGCATAATAATATGTGAGCAGCCTGTTCTGGACCCTGATTGTGTCTAGAAACCACAGCTCAGAAGACCTTATAGTTAATTAGGTAACATACTTTTTTTGAAGACAATTTGGTGGTCCTATTGCTGAAATCTGAGTTCTTTTAAAAAAATTTTTAATGTAATTAATTGGGAATGAGAACCAGAGGAAGAGAGGAAGATGAACTTGAATTTAAGGAGCATAATGGAAGGAAGGAGTAGGATGGGAGAGAAGGTTGTAAAATAAGTTAAAATAGGGTGCATAGACAGGAAGAGCCTGAAAAGACAGATTAAGGTAATTGTAGTGTTGTAAACGCATAAAAGGAGTCCAAGAAATTTAAATTCGGAAGTAGACTGACTGGAAGAAAAACATCCTCTGACCATTTAACCCCTTTTTTTGTGTGGGATTGAGGCCTAAAGCAAACCAGTTGGATGCTTCATTTGTGTCTTTTTCTTGACAAGCTCCTTAAAGGCAACATCTGGCCACTAACAGAGTTGCTGATGTTTAAGAACCACAGCAGGTTCTCTTAAGGGTTTTTAAGTCAATGTGTAGCATTTCTTCTGAATATGTAGATACTCTGGGAAATGTGAAAGGTTTTAGAAATTTGAAGTTGTGTTGCTGATGAAAGAAGTTGAAAATACGAGATGTCTATCTTTGAGCATCTCTGAGTTATTTGTTTATTTTTTATTAAAAATTTTTTTTTCCTAATGTTTATTTTTAATCTTTTTTTTTTTTTCAACGTTTATTCATTTTTGGGACAGAGAGAGACAGAACATGAACGGGGGAGGATTAGAGAGAGAGGGAGACACAGAATCGGAAACAGGCTCCAGGCTCTGAGCCATCAGCCCAGAGCCTGACGCGGGGCTCGAACTCACGGACCGCGAGATCGTGACCTGGCTGAAGTCGGACGCTTAACCGACTGCGCCACCCAGGCGCCCCCCTAATGTTTATTTTTGAGAGAGACACAGAGCTAGAGCAGGGGAGGAGCAGAGAGAGAGGGAGACATAGAATCTGAAGCAGGGTCCAGGCTCTGAGCTGTCAGCATAGAGCACGACGCGGGGTTTAAACTCACAAACTGTGAGATTGTGACCTGAGCCGATGTTGGACGCTTAAACAGACTGAGCCACCCAGGCGCTCCAACTGAGTTTTTTAATGCACTGTACTTCTGAATTTCTGATGATGAAATATTACCAAGTATTGAATATTGAGGAGAAAGACACAAGCAATTTGCAAAATAATCGGTAAGATTTATTTAAGTTTGACCCAAGTCTGTGACAAAAGGTCTTGTATATATACAGTACACATTTGGGGAAAACAAATACAAATGATAATTTGACTTTAAAAATTGGAAATGTTACTAGTCCCTTCCCTCATTCTTGATTTGCTTTAGAGCTGAATTCTCCCAACATTTTCTTTTAAATTCCAGAGTTCTTTGAGCTTTTAGCCAGAACACCATCTGTCCTCCTTACTTTGAAAGGCTGTTAACTATGCCCTGGAATTTTGGAAATGTTCTCATTGAGAATTGCTGTAAAATAGTGATAAGGACTCTTCTGTGGGCTACAGATTTAAATCGGCCACTATTAGGATGGATCACAGAGCAGGTTTCCCAGGTTGAAACCAGATTACCATTGGTAAAGTCTGAATTTAGAGAGCTGGGGGGGGAGGGAAGGGTAGAGTTCTTGCACCCCTCAGTTATTTTTCCTTCCTGCTTTTAGTTTGGCATTAAGTTCCTGGGGAGATTCACACACCCTTGATACTGACCACACTCCCGGATACCAGTCTTTTATCACCAAAACCAGTTTGTTATCTGTCCTAGACAAACTTTCAAAGTGCTGGCACATACTGGGTATAGAGTATTAAGTAGAAGTGTTGATTTTATTTAAACTCCAGCTTCTGGGGATGTGGTATCCATAGGTTTGAAAGTGAGGGAGCAAGGAGAAGATGCAAGGATTTATCCCAGTAAACGTGATTTAATAAATGAGCAGCAGGTGATGAATATCTTCTTTAGAAAATTAATTTCTTTGGGGCGTCCGGGTGGCTCAGTCAGTTAAGCATCCAACTCTTGATTTTGGCTCAGGTCATGATATACTGGTTCTGTGAGTTCATGCCCCAAGTTGGGCTCTGCACTGAGGTTCAGTGCTGAGCCTCCTTGGGATTCTCTCTCTCTGTCTCTCTCTGTCTCTCTCTCTCTGTGTCTCTCTCTCTCTGCCACTCCTTCATGCTCACTTGCATGTGCGTGCGCACTCTCTCAAAATAAATAAACTTTAAAAAAATTAATTTCTTCACCCCGTGCTTTCACCCAAATGATTCCAGTGCCCACCTTCCTAACGCAGTGGTTGTGTATTTATGTATCATCTCTGATGAGGTTATCTTTGGCAAAGTTGTATTGTGACTGCCTCCTTGGGGAGGGCAGCTTTTGGTTGAATAGCTATTCCTCATCCCCATCCTTCATACACTTGATGACTGTCTTTGGAGGAGGAGCCCATCATATTATACAGCTGCATTAAGTCTCAAAACTTGTCATTAAAGGTCATCGAAAATGAGGTCTGGCTCAAAACATGGCAAAGAGCTCTTTATACCAGAAAAGTCTCTGCCTTTGTTTACAAGGAAGCAGAGGACTCTTCTCTCCTGCCCTGATCTGATTACCCTAATAGTTTAGGAGAATGGTGGAGTGGCAAATGCTTTTGAAGGTCATGGAATAGTTGACAAAATGATCAGTAACATTTGCCAATTCCTTAGCCTTTTCTCATAGTGTAAATGTTTATGCTTGAGTTGAATAGTGATTGCATTAGAGACCCTGAGCAGAATAAGCTTGGCAAATACTGTTAGCCACCTACTGATTGCAGCTAAACTAATGCAAATGTTTCCATGCAGGTGGTGTTAACTGGTGTTAACATCCCTTAAAACTTGTAGGTTTTTTAGACTTCTGGGTACAAGACTGTTAGAGCCAGTCGGTTTGTTATTTCTTCATAAGTGCTTTTCTTACCTGGATCTGTAGACAGGTAAGAAAATCAGATAAGCTTTTATTTGTCATTGGCTTGTTGTGCAAGATGAATGGGCATGATTGCTGCCTTAAATGCATGTGTAGAACCTGAACTCTGAGTTATTTGGAATGATTGAGTAGGCTTGATTTAGTTCTATGTAAATTAATCATGAAGAGGGGTCAGTAATAGTTGTACGTAATTGACAGTTTGTAATTTTGTGGCGCTTAGCCAGGAATTCCATTACAACCATACACAAGGAATTTGACTGACTTTTCAGATAAAATAAGGTCACTTAAATATTCTGAACCCCAGTTTCTTCATCTGTAAGAGAGGTGAGTTTATTTACTAAGGCTACAGGTATCTGAGTTGATGATCAACAGAGATTTGAAGCTCTTAATCATTGACCTGTGCTGCCTTCTTATAGACCCAATAGTCAAGTGATGTAAAAAAATATATATTTATTTATTTATTTATTTTGAGAGAGAGAATGAGCAGTGAGCAGGGGAGGGCCATAGAGAAAGGGAGAGAGAGAGAGAGGGAATCCCGAACAGGCTCTGAGCTGTCAGCACAGGAGCCTTCAAACTCCTGAAGCGTGAAATTATGAACTGAGCCAAACTCAAGAGTTGGACGCTTAACCTGACCTTGCCACCCAGGCGCCCCTAGTTAGGTGACTTACCCCAGGTCATACAGTAAGTGGACAAGAATTTGAATCAGCTATTTTTCATTCTGTTAAACTGGTCGGCTTCCTCCAGCTTCCTTCAGAAGTTGTCTTCCAGCATTCTGTGCTACTCTGTAACGTCCGTAATCAGCATTAGGGTTTAGCCATGATTTTTTGTGCTTACTGCATCATTCTTGAAAATATTTAACCAAAGTCTTTTGGCTTTGTTTTTCATCTAATGTGTGTGTGTGTGTGTGTGTGTGTGTGTGTGTGTGTGTGTGTGTGTGTATCTGGTTTTCTTAATGGGGAATGAACTCTTTCCTTATGCCTGGTTTGACACTGATTTGACAACATGGAGCTGACTCTCTACCTGGTTTCCAAACCTGCAGCTTCATTGTGAGCCTGGGATTAGACCAGCTTTCAGGGACTTGATAAGAGTTGGATTGAATTTTGCTGGACTTACTTGATACTGAAGTTTCTTATTCTTAGGTATTTGGTTTCCTTTCTATCTAAGCAGAAGATTAGAACTCTAAAGCTACAAGAAGTAGGAGTGCATCTATATCTTTTTTTAAGACACTGCTTTTGGAACACATGGCTTTCGAGAGGCAAATTAAATATAACTCTGGAATTTTATTTTTTTAATATGCCCCTTGCAAGAATCAACTCTGTCATTTCCTAGCTGGCAGAAAGTAGATCGCACTTAATTTTTGCTCAGTCATGAAGAAGATGAATTTTTCAGCAAAATCAAACAGTAATAATTGACAGTTGACTTCAGTTGTTCATCTGCCAAGAATGCCCTCTCTCCTTCTACTTTGCTAACCCTTTTGCCTTTAGTAAGACTTAGCTCACACACTGCCTCCTCCAGGGAGCCTAAGTTTACTCCTCACTGCCCTCTTGGACCCTGGCTCTTTATTTCTTCTTGTTCTCTGGTTGTTTCCCCTCATCATTCTACTTTTCACTTGGAAACAAAGGAGTCATTAAGCCTTGTTTCAGTTATTTTTACTCTTTTTTTTTTTTTTTTTAAAGTAGAGAAATAGCACATGTGTTCAAGCTGGGAGGAGGGGCAGAGGGAGAGAGAGAGAGAGAGGGAGGGAGGGAGATTCTCAAGCAGGCTCCATGCTCAGCATGAAGGCTGACCCGGGGCTCCATCTCATGACCCCAGGATCATGACTGGAACTGAAACCAAGAGCTAGATACTCAACCAACTGAGCCACCCAGGCACCCCCAATTATCTTTACCCTTAAGACTCTTTTCAAAATGTCCATAAATTAAGTAATTCTACTGCTTTACTACCCTTAATGAAAGATAGCAGGAGGGCAGTAAAGTAGAAAATTCTGCCATCAATTAAGAGATGGGGAGGTCATGACATCCATATGTTTCATGTGTAGACTTGGGAAAATGTCTACTACCTTTATAAAAAGTTTGCATAGTTTCTGAATATGAGCATCATGATGCAATAAAAACACTGTTGCTTTAATGTTAATCATTTGACATTTGAGATTTTGGGGGTTAAACGAAATTTAATCTATTTTAGCAAGTCTCAAATTTAAAAAGGTTTTCTCTGCCTTCACATATGCATGGAGCAGCATAAATTTTCTTTCTTGGGAGTGTGTCTTCAGGCTGAATTCCTAGATACGGGTTGCTGGGTTAAAAGAAGTTGTGTATAAGTTAGTTTTGTTAGACATTGCCAAATTCCCCCTCCACAGAGGTTAATGAACTATGTGCACTTTTAAGATGTTAAAAGAGGCAAAAATGTGTCTCAGATTTGAGGAAATTGGCACCACCCAGAGTTGTAAAAACCAGAGATGACATGTGAAGCCTACTAACTTGCATGGAGAACTCACCTAATAGGAGATAGCTATTAATATTATCTTCTGTGAAACGGCGAGAATATTTTTTTAGAAGAGTCGTAAGAAAATTGAATAAAACTGTGTTTCTGAGCACTCTAGCATGGTTCTGGCACATATGTTAGTGCCCCTTTTTTCTTGCTTGCTTTGGGCCGTGGTTGTTTGGCTCCATGTCTTAAATATCTTACTGGATTGTAAACTCCTTGAGGGTTGAGCTCATGTCTGATGAATCTTCAGCAGGGACGCTTTGGATTTAATAATATATTAAAAATGGTTGTACCTGAATTAACCCTAAGAATATAATTCTGAATCTAGTAGTAAAAGATTTCCTTTTCTTTTGCACACGAACCATCAAATCCTTATGTTATGCTAGCCAGCAACTTATCCTGAGAATTATGTCCTGAGGACACACAGGTACTTTCCTCTTTCGTCATTTGGAAGTGTCTTTACTTAAAATCTTTATTAACTTTAAGGAACACCTTAGATAATATTGGCAAGAGATGTTGATTGCTATTCTGTTTGTTCATTTACTTATCTGTCTTTATAACTCCAGTGAAGTCAGTGAAAGGAATTAGCAGTTAGCCTGTTTCCTCAAGGCTGCCTTCTTTCAGGGGTCATCCCCCCATGTCTTCTCAAAATTTTTAATGCTAGCCTTTGGAACAGTTTTTGTCAAGTTATTAGGTGACCTGAATTTACAACCAATGAGGTTTTCTAGGGATTTTATATGTAGTGGTTTACATCTTACATTTCTAATCTATCAGTCAAGTTCAACACCATTCTTTTTGCATTAACAGATGCTTAAAGTGGCAAGATCCTTTCTCTAAAACATTTTAACAGTATCTATTCTTAGATGAATTTCAGTTAAGGGGAAGGGGTACATACTTATTGAAGTGATCTTTAAGGCCTTTAGTCTGCTTTCTATAAATATTTTCACCATGAGGGACATAGATCAGTTTGCCCTTATTGGCTTCACTTTTTCACTTACTGGCTTCTCTTCTGACCAACATCTGTAGTTGGTCTACTGTTACCCTAAGTATAATATGACTTGAGTTAGTTTTATCATTTCTCCATTCTTCCCCCTGACCCCCATCTTCGTTCTGCACAGCTTTCCTGTGTCTGTGAAAGCACCTTGTTCCCCTAATCACCTACACCCAGTCTTTGAGTTCTCTTTGACTCTTCCTCTGAATGTATTTACTGTACACAATCTGTGGAGTTCCTGGAACTGGGTTCTATTTCCATTTTCTTCAGCATGCTTTTACATTTTCCCTTTCTTTCTCCACTCCTTGCTATCACTTTTTCCTAGACTGATTAAAAAACCATTAGCTAGTTATTTTGATTTTACCTTTCCATTCATGTTGCCCTTCAACTAATCTTCTTTAAGTATGGCTTTTATTTTGTTCCTTTTCTGCTTGAAGTGGCTCCCTGTCACCCTTAGAGTAGGACACCCTGGCTCTTGGGTTAATGTTATCTATCAAACTTTTCTCTCTCTGCTCCTTAACACAAATCCTTTCTTGGGCTACGCTAGTCTTCTCCTTGTATCCTTATGTCACAAAAAAGTAAGGGATTGGAAGGGAAGAAGCTTAAAGATAGTGTTCAGCTTTTTATTATTAAAACTTTCAAACATGAACAGCAGTAGAGAGAGTAGTATAATGAACTCCATGTATCTTACCCCCCCCCCCACTTCAGTAACTCAACTTTTTGCCAATCTTGTTTCATCTTTCCCCGTATCCCCCTGATTTTTTTTCTTGCCTTGAGCATATTTTAAAGCAAATTCCAGATATCATTTACCTGGAAGTACTTCTGTATGCATCTGTAGAGGTTATTTATCAATTTACCTGGTGTAGATCATCTCTATAGTTTCTCTGTCAGTTGGTAATTGTGTTTGTTTATACACTGTTGGTGTTCTGCAGGTGTCTCATTTTACCTCTCTGTCAGTTCTCCTCGGAGGACCCAGCCTGCCATGTGGAGCTATACTATAGCCATTCACATATTTGAAGTTGTCATATATTAATTAGAGTTTCTGGTACCTGTCATGTCACACATAGCACAGTTTGAGCATATGATCGATACGATAGATATGTAATAACGTCTTTTGAAATTAAGGCACTTGGTTTTATATCTTTGACCTGAGTCTTATTTATATTATTGGATTATTAGCTACAGCCTTAAGTTTCTTACCAGACATTTTAGTTACGAGTTTATAGATTAGCAATTGCTTTAAAAGACCTGACCTGGCTTTAAAATCAGTTTTGAAGTTTTGTGCCCTTAAAAAGATAATGTTATTGGCAGAATAGTTCCCTGAAACCTACCTGGAATTACTTTCAGTTCATCTTTTACTTAGTTTCCTTTTTTTTAAGTTTAGTGCTTTTTAATGAATTAAACTACTTTTTCCTTGTGTATATGAGTATTTGGCAAATCTTGGTGATTTTTAAAAATAGCTTTTATTATATAAGTGATTCATCATGGGCAAAAATTGGAAAACAAGGCAAAGAAAGTAACACAATCTCAGTTTTCTCATAAATTTACCAACCACAGAGAGATACTTTTAACATTTGGGTGTCTGTCTTCTAGTCTTTTTAATATTGTTTGTTTAACAATGTATGTGTTAACTTATACATAGAGCAATTAAAAAAAAAAAATATTGTGTCCTTGCCATTACTCTGGCCATAATAGCAGATCCTAATGTTCTGTTTCTTATTTGTTAAATCTGACCCGTAAACAAAATCAAAACACACAGACTTCATTCCAGGTTGTAGTGCTGGTGGCATGTTTTGTTATTATTGTGGTTTTAACCGTATGTTGTTAGTTTGGGGCAGACATAATGTGGGTATTTATTTTTGTCGTAAACAGGGGTCACCACCTTTGTGTATTGGATTGACTCAGCATTTTATAATTCTAGTCTTGAGACTTCGAGAAGTTAGAGGGTTCTGTGTGCTAAGTGGAAGATTGGGTTTAAGTTCTTTTTTTTTTTTTTTTTTTGGACACCGTATGATTTTATTTTTCCCATCTTTTTGGGATGAGAATTCTTATAGCTAGGGATATGGTCATCAAATTTTTGTTTCTCTAGGGCCTGGCACAGGATAGCTGCTTAGTGGATTATGCCAAATGTGGCTTTTTTTGCTGTGAGCCAGGAATGGGATGAGCATGCACATTGCCTGCACATTATTGTTTGTTATCTATTGTTACACAGAACATGTGTTACACAAAACATGTTACCTCAAAGTTTATAGCTTAAAACAACAAACACTTGTTTTCTCATGTAGTTTCTGTGAGCCTGGAATCCGGGAGCAGCTTAGCTGGGTGGTTTTGGCTCAGGGTCTGTCATGAAATTGGAGTTGTCTGGAGACATAACTGAAACTGGAGGACCTACTTCTGAGATTGTTTTCTCCGATGGCTGTTCTTAGAATTTCAGTTTCTCACTGCATGGGCCTCTCCACTAGTGTTGCTTGAGTGTCCTAACAGTATGGCACCTGGCTCCCCCCAGAGCAAGAAGAAAGATCCAGCACCATTCATGACCTGGTGGTAAAAGTCTCATACTGACATTTCCATTTTATCCTGGTTTTTAGGAACGAGTTACCAGATCTAGCCTATGCTCAAGGAGAAGAAAATTAGGCTACACTTCTTGAACAGAGAAGTGTCAGAGAATCTGTTGGACAGATTTTAAAAAACCACCACACATGTTTTGGGTACATAAACTTCCAATTGATTCATATTCAGCATTGGTGAATATGGTGGCCCAGTGAGCCACATTTTTAATAGGCCCTTGGAATAATTCTCATACACAGTAAAATTTAAGAGTCACTAACATAAATATGCAGAGAGATACCATGTTCACAGATCAAAAGACCTAATGATTTTTTTATGTCACTTCTCCACATTGTCCTGTGAAAACAAACTTCTCAGCTGTTTTTTTCTTCTTTTTGGAATTTGGCAAACTGAATATAAAACTTTCATGGAAATGCAGAAGACGTAGAGCAGCGAAAACAGTTTTGAAAAAGAACAAAACTACTTTTATAACCCGATATTAGAACATACTGTGAAAAGAAAATTACTGTGAAACTATAGTAGTCAAAATAGTGTGTTTGTGTCATAGAGTCCAGAAATAAGACTTAAGATTATGTGGTCACTTCATTTTCAACATATAGGTCAAGGCAGTTCAATGAGGAAAGGGCTATCTCTTTAAGAAACGGCGCTACAGCAACTGGATATCTTTATAATTTTAAAAATGTGCCCTATCCTTTACCTCTGTAAAATTCCTAGGAGAAATTTACAATACATATATCCAGCCAAAAAATTGTAATCTAAAGTGTATAAAGAGCTCTTATAAAACTCAATAAGAGGACATACATGTATATATATATACATACGTGTGTGTGTATATATATACATATACATACATACAGATATGTATGTGTATATGTACGTGTGTGTGTGTGTATACATATTTTTTTAAGTTTATTTTGAAAGAGAGAGCACACGTGCACATGGGGAAAGGAGAGAGAGAGACAGAGAGAGAGAGAGAGAGAGAGAGAGAGAGAGAATCCCAAGCAAACTCTGCACTGTCAGTGTGGAGCCCAGTGCAGAGCTTGAACCCACAAACTGTGAGATCATGACTTGAGCTGAAGTCAGACACTTAACTGACTGAGCCACCCAGATGCCCAAGAAGACAAATGTTTTTAAAATGAGGGAAGGATTCGAAGAGATACTTCACCAAAGAAGATACATGAGTGGCCAGTAAGCATGTGAAAAGATGCCCGTTATTTTATTAGGAAGCTGGATTAAAACAACAGTGAGATACCACTACATACCTGCTAGAATGGCTAAAATTAAAGACAGTACTGAGTGTTAGAGAATTTATAGCAGTTGGAGCTCTTAACGCATATTGGGGGAATATATAATAGTACAACCACTTTGGAAAACAATTTGGCAGTTTTGTATTAAGTTAAACATATACTGGGGTGCCTGGGTGGCTCAGCTGGTTAAGTGTCTGACTTCAGCTCAAGTCATGATCTCACGGTTCGTGGGTTTGAGCCCCACTTTGGGCTGTGTGCTGACAGCTTAGAGGCTAAAGCCTGCTTCAGATTCTGTGTCTCCCCCTCTCTGTGCCTCTCCCCCGCTCATGCTCTGTCTCTTTCTCAAGAATGAATAAATGTTAAAAAAATTTTTTTTAAGTTAAACATATACTTATATAACCCTGTGATTTCACTACTAAGTATGTACCCAAAAGAAGTGCAAACATGTCTACAAAAAGACTTATATATGAATGTTCATAGCAGATTCATTCATGATAACCTAGAAACGACTCAGATGTACATCAACAAGTGAATAAGTAAATTGCAGTATATCCATAACAGTGGGATTCCACTCAGCAGTAAAATCTTAACCAGCTGCTGATAGATCCAGCAACATGGATGAATGTCAAAAGTATCATGCTAAGAAGTCAGACACAACAGTAAATCCTGTATGATTTCATTTATATAAAACTTTAGACATATCCATAGTGCTAGCAAATTAGTGGTTGCTTTCAGCAGGAGGGGCCTGGGGGGGGAAGATGGGGATTGACAGGGAATGGATGCAAGGGAAACATTCTGGGGGTGATGGGATTGTTCTAAATCTTGATTGTGATGGGGATTACACCTGTGCATATGTTTGTTAGACTTACCACACTGTATCTTTAAAAGTGTATGTTTTCTGCATAGAAATTATACTTTGTTAAAGTTGATTTAAAAGCATATCTCCTAAGGTTTGTATTTTCCAGAACTTACGTAGATTAGCATCTCGAGAGTCAGTGTTCAAGATTTATCCTTTTGTATCATTTATGACTTAGTCTCAATACTACCAGATACAGGGAAAAGAATGCCAAACTGTTACATCCTTTTATAGTAGAATTCATTCCCATTTCCCCTTCATGTTTATAACACATGTCTTGGTTTTATTTTTTTAAATTTTTTTTCAACGTTTATTCATTTTTGGAACAGAGAGAGACAGAGCATGAACGGGGGAGGGGCAGAGAGAGAGGGAGACCCAGAATCGGAAACAGGCTCCAGGCTCTGAGCCATCAGCCCAGAGCCCGACGCGGGGCTCGAACTCACGGATGGTGAGATCGTGACCTGGCTGAAGTCGGACGCTTAACCGACTGCGCCACCCAGGCGCCCCACACATGTCTTGGTTTTAGAGGCAGGGTAATGGGATGCCTTGTCTGGGCGGCTTTGTGAAATCTTTCCTTCCAGTGGAGTGTGCTATTATGGCTACCTTGAGTCGTGTCATTGTGCTTCTTGACCAACTTGTCAAGATAGGTGGGCAGGAGATAGCTTATGACTCTTCTTAACTGACTCATCTCTTACGGTTGCAGATTCTCATAAACACAAAGATAAACATAAAGATCGAGAACACCGGCACAAAGAACACAAGAAAGACAAGGAAAAGGACCGAGAAAAGTCCAAGCATAGCAACAGGTAAGGGTTAAACCAGCAAGTCCTTCATCATTTGGCAGTGGGTTGACTGTGGCTTGGCTCACCTGGAATAGGCCTTAACTTGAGCCATGGGTAAATAGCATGGATAGCAAAGTAAGCAGAGACTGCATTTGATTCCAGAGTTGCTAAGAGTATAGCCTTGATAATTCGGCCTTACTGGGAAGGCTATTGTTCACATCAGGGTTTACAAAGCAAGTATGGTGAATCCTCTTTCAATATATATTTCATTAGAAATATAATTTTTAACTAAGTCCGCTATGGATTCATTGTAACACATGAGGTCCAGAGAACTTTGCTTGATAAAAAGGCATGACTAGATTGGAGACTCTCTATATATTCTTTCTGTACTTTAAACAGGCATAAATTAAAATTTCTTACCTTGAGCATCCATGGTCTATGAGCCCCTGAAATCATTTGCAAAGGTTGGATATATGAGATTTTCCTGGAGAGAGCATTTTTTAGTTTCATGAGATTATCAGAAGGGTTCAACTCTTACAGAAGCCAGTGACCCCCAATATAAATGAAACTCAGTAGTGCTACCTCAGGGATTCAAGCCTCAGAAAGATGTTTTCATTTTTGCTTTGCTCCCATTTTTTGATGTAGGAAGCAAGTGGTTAAGTCCAAAGACTTTGCATATCTTTGGATATGGGACCCCTTGTTGAGGACTTATGCTTCCATTTTAAGTTAAAGGCAGTTGTTGGGGAACAGTGCTATATGATATCCTCAGAGTGGCCTAAGTTTTGTTAAAAGGGAACATAAAGATCAATTGTGTGTTGGAATAAGTACCTCCAGCCTAGAGTTTCTTAGAAGTGCATCATTCTTGGCATATTGTCTGCAGACAAGTCAAAAGTGAGAATTGTTTTTCCAAGTCTGTTCTTTATGAGCCACTAAAAAATGTTAAGATATTTCTAACGAATTCCTTTTATGAATAAGTCTATGAATCATTAAAAGTACCAGATTAAGGGCGCTGCCTGAGTGGCTCAGTCGATTTAAGTGTCCAACTTCAGCTCAGATTGTGATCTCTCAGTTCACGAGTTCGAGTCCTGCATTGGGCTCTGTGCTGACAGCTCCAACCCTAGAGCCTGCTTTGGATTCTGTGTCTCCCTCTTCTCTCTGCCCCTCCCCTGCTCGTTCGTTCTCTCTCTCTCTGTCTCATAAAAATAAATAAAAACATGTAAAAACTTTTTTTTTTTAAATAACCAGATAAATTTTCTCTAGTGGGGACATTGCTTTTATGTATCATCTACCACTCCTGTGGTCTTTTTTTCCCCCACCACTCACTAATTTCTTACCATTCGATCATCTAGTTTCCATTTTCATTACTCTGGTGAATTTAATATCAGTAGTTGAATCCAGTCTCCATTCACGTGTATCTTTTCTTCTCCAGTTTATAGTTGTTCAGCCCGTATTAACATCTACCCAAGTAGATTTGAGAGCAGAGAGTATTGCCAAGAATAAGGAAGTTCATTTCATAAAGATAAAAAGGGACCAATTAGAAGGGCATAACAGTTATAAATGTTTATGTATGAATATCAGAGCCTTAAAATACACAAAATAAAAACTGATGGAACTACAGAGAGAAATGGACAATTTATAGTCAGATTTTGCTAAGTC
Organism: Leopardus geoffroyi; assembly: GCF_018350155.1. Lineage (NCBI taxonomy): Eukaryota > Metazoa > Chordata > Mammalia > Carnivora > Felidae > Leopardus > Leopardus geoffroyi. The sequence goes on along the minus strand of NC_059336.1, from coordinate 19,111,883 downwards.
TTTGTCAATTGATAGTGTAAGCGGAGAGAAAAATCATTATGTAGAATACTTGAACATCACAAACTAACTTGATTTGATTGGAATTTATAGAATATTCCACCAACAACAGCAGAATACAGATTCTTGACACCTAGAGCATTTTCTGAGATACACTATATTCTGGGCCCAGCCCTCCTCCTTAAAACCAGCTTCCTTGCTTTTCATGCATCTGTCCTTTTCCACCTTTCTGGCCACCTTTCTCCTCTCCTTCCAGTGCACGTAGCAATTCTCTGGCTCTCCATCTGCTACTTCTCTTGCCAGTTACCCTTCTCTCATATTCCATATCCAGTCTTGGGAAACTTTTTTTTTTTTTAATGTTTAGTTTTGAGAGAGAATGGGCACGTGCAAGTGGGGGGAGGGCAGAGAGAGAGGGAGACAGAGGATCTGAGGCAGGCTCCATGCTGTCAGCGCAGAGCCCGGTAGGGGGCTCAAACTTAACGAACCGTAAATCATGACCTGAGCTGAAGTTGGATGTTTAACCAACTGAGCCACCTAGGTGCCCCTAATCTCATTTGAATTTAACGTGCTATTAAAATATGCCTTAAAATATGCGATTACTGTTTCTGGGTTACTCTGTTGCCCTCTTAATATCATTCTTTTAGTTACAACTTAGACTTTACTTCTTTCAGGTATCCTTTCTGCCCATCCCCTCATATTGAGTGTGACTTCAGTGTCCTCTCTGACACCTTGAATACATTCCTATCACAGTAATTGCCAAGTTGTGTTGGTGTTATAATTGTCTCTTTACTTCTTTGTATTACCCATTAGACTCTTAAAGTCTCTCAGAAGAGAGCTGAAGTCTGTTTTGTTCTGCATTCTCAAGGCGTTGTATAGTCCCTGGTGGATAGCTGGCACTTACCTAGCATGTATTGGATCAGTGCATGGATGACCTGTGGGTACACTAGTTGCCATCTTCTCTTCTTTTCACATACTCTTAATCTTCGACGAGATAGTTCCCTCTGGCGCTTCCATTTTTCAAGCAGGTTTTTTCTGTGTTTTTAGTAAAATATACATAATGTGTTTTGCGCTTTCAAAATGGCATTAAGTATATTTACAGTATTGTACGACCATCACCAGTGTTCATCTCTAGAACTTTTTCATTATCCCAAACCCACTAAACCATTCCTTCCCATTCTCCTCCAACCCCCATCCCTTGGCAACTTCTTTTCTACTTTCTGTCTCTGAATTTGCCTATTCTAGTACTAATGTAAGTGGAATCACAAAATATTTATCCTTTTTGTGTCTGGCTTATTTCCCTTAATCTGATGTTTTCAAGGTTCATCCATATTGTTGCATATCAGGATTCCATACCCTTTTTTATTTTTATTTTTTTAAATTTTTTTAGAGAGAGAATGTGAGAGGGAGAAAGAGAATCCCAGGCAGGCTCCATGCTCAGCTCAGAGTCCAACACATGGCCCGATCTCGTGACCCTGGGATCATGACCTGAGCCAAAATCAAGAGTCGTACGCCCAACTGACCGAGACACCCAGGCGCCCCTCCATTCCTTTTTATAGCTGAATAATACTCCCACTGTGTGTCTGTACCACATTTAAAAAAAAATCTCTTCCTATGTTGGTGGATACTTGGGTTGTTAGTACGTTTTGGCAGTTGTGAAGAACACTGCCGTGAACATGGGTGTACAAGTCTCTATTTGAGTCCCTGCTTTCAATTCTTAGGGTAAATACTTAGGAGTAGAATTGCTGGCTCATGTGAAACAAGTATTTTTATCCTGCCTGCTGTGCTTCTCTTCTGCTGGTTGATATGAAATACCAAAAAAAAGAAAAGAATAGAAAAGAAATCCTTGACCACGAAGAACTTCATCCTGAGGAAAATTTTCGCTGTTAAAGAATGCTAATTTCTATGTTAGCATGAATCTGTCCCCCCTCTCCCCCCCACCAACAAATCTTAAGAGAAAACGGAGGTTAATGTTTAAAACAAGCTTTTTAAGATGAATCCCTTTTTCTCTGGTACATCTGACTTCACCAACCAAAATTTATCCTTGTGTGAGAAAAGATTAGATAGAAGTGGCATAAAAAGCTTTGGGACATCCGTTTGGCCCTGCTCCGTTTTACCAAAACTTCCTTTCTAAAAATAAAAGATATTATTTTGGTGTCCTTTTTCTTGGAAAGCCCAATGTAGCTTAATTGCCTCTGTCTAGAAGAAGGCCTCATCCGGGTCCCTCTGCTTAGGTCTCCCATGACCTTGCTCATTAGGTCACCTAACCTTTCTTAACTCCTCTTCAGTTCCTGTGCATCAATACACATTTCAGAGGGGACTCAGAGGAGTCAGGAGGAGTCTTTAATTGTGAGAGCTCTTTAACTGTGAACAGTTTCACAAATAGGAGGAGGTGGTATTTTGTACATCTATCAAGCATACTTTTCCAAGATTATAGCATAGGCAAATTCATTGAATATTTCATTTAATTCATTTAATATTTTCTTCATTTTTATCAAAATACTTAAGAAATAATAGCCTGTATTTGCCAAGAGGCATTGAAAAACCTGGCCCAAGTTTCTGTTTACTAAATCTAGTAAATGACTAAATCTAGCCCTGGATCTCTAATTCACATGTAAGTTTAAGACAGTTTAACCAGATGATGTGTTGTAAGCAGACTTCTAAATACTTCCTGTTTTGACCTCTACTGACATACTGCCTCTTTGCAACAAAGCAAGTGAATTGATTATATATTTATATTTCATTAAAATCCTGTTCACTGTGTTCCCCTTTTTTTTTTTTTTTCTTAAAGTTCATTTGTTTTGAGGAGAGCATGCACGCAGGGGAGGGGCAGAGAGAGAGAATCCCAAGCAGGCTCTGTGCTGTCAGTGGGGAGCCTGACTCAGGGCTTGAACTCATGAACCATGAGATCATGACCTGAGCTGAAATCAAGAGTCGGACCCTTAACCTGATGAGCCATCTGTGTGCCCCTGTTTCAGTTTTGTGTTCCTTTTTTTTAAGTGACTTCTGATCTTTCTAGTAGTTTTGGGTTTCTTCATTTTCCTTCTGTAGCAAAAGCCCAGAATAATTAAGATTTATTAACGTGTTTTCTTAAAACTTCATTTGATTCCAATATTCGCTAATCAGTTTGGCATGATTTTGTTATAAGGAAACAAGTTTTACACTAATGTGTTTCTGTGTCTTTTCTTTTCTGTTAGATATTAGCATCAGTTATTTCTCAGGCTACACTTAGGACCCAAAGGAGGTCCAGGAGACCTCTTTCTCCCACACAGTAACATGTGCTGCATACTTGGAATGCCAGAGAAAGGGAAACCAGCCTTTCTGCTGAGACAGGACGGGATGTGGACCCATCCCATCCCTCGGGAGATCATTCTCCTGTATTGTTCTTACTTAAGGTACAAAATAAGGGAGAGGGTATGAAAGATCATTCCATCTTATCTCTTTGTGTGGTCAAGAGTCTGAGGTGACATGCCCGAAGTCACATGGTGGTGTGGTAGCAGAGCAAGGATGAGAGACCAGAGCTTCTGAGTTGTGTTTTTTCCCCACTACATTATTCCTTCTAGTAAAAAGAAAAAAATCTCCCTGAGAAAGGTTAGTTGTATAGCTGAACTGCGTTAACACAAGCACTTCTTTCTTATATGCAGTGGTTGGCAGCTCAGGTTTTAAAATGCCAGACCTTTCAGGCACTGCCTCTTCTCTTTGGGCCCCAAATCCCTGAAAGTTTTGGTAATAGAAGTATTAATCTCATTAAGTTCCGACCCTATGAAAACCCCATCTCTGACTGCTGCCTTTTTGGCCCGTAATAACACAGAGTTTATATCAAAGTCAAATAAAAATAATTTATTCTATTATTTATCTCTGGCACTGCTTCTTTCTTTTAGCATTAATATTGAGCCCGTCAGGTCCTTTTAAAATATATATATATATATATAAATCTCGTCAAAAGAAACAAAAGGAATATTCTTTCTAAATGCTGAGGAATCACTGGGCTTGTGGGATCTCACTGGATACTTTCTTGAAAAGTTACAATCTTAGCCATAAATTATCTTTAATACTGGACCTGTTATGTAAACAACATTATTAAAAGCAATTGTGTGTGTTGGGGGGGGGGGGTTGGTTTTTAGAAATAAAGGACTATCATACATTAAAAACAAGATTCCTCCTGCTAGAGTCCCTCCCCCCACCCCAGTCCCTGCTGGTTTTTGACTGTGCGTGTCTGGCCAATTTTGAGCCTGGCACTCAGGCTGGAGTGACAAATTTGTGGAAAGCCAGGGAAGATAGAAAAGCTTTGCTGTGAAATAGTAAGGGAAGTGCTTTTCCAGCCATGTTGGCAGTGCTAATCTGTACAGTGTGAGAAACATGTGAGGATAAGGATGCTTTTGGTTTCTGTTTTCCTCAGTTTCAAACTCTACCTGAATTAGAATTGAGGGAATGTATGATCTTAGGAAAATACACTGGGATTAAGTATCCATTTCTCAGGGGACGTTTTCTTAAAGGAATCAAATTTAAAAGACGTTTTGCTTTCGTTTTTGTGAGCTATTTGCCAACGCCCTGCCACTTATCTGCAGATCCCTATATCAGCATGTCGGGGGGGACAGTTAACCTAAGTAGGTAGGTAAAGTTGAGTAGTTGAGAAACAAAACTGAAGTACCACCACCATTCACGTGGGAGTCAACGTTATATAGTAGAAGCACACAAAAAATAGAAGTTGAGAGTCCAGGTTCTACCATTTACTATGTGTCCTACATTTACTAGTTGTGTGTCCTGATTCAAACCATTTTATTTCTTTCTGGATCTTGTTTTCCATTTTGGTCAATTGTTGATAGCAGTATTGGTCTGGTAAGCCTTTCAGGTTTGTTGGGGGGAGAAGTCAGTGGAATTAGGTAGATAAAAGGTCTTTGGAAAGTTTAACATACTAAATAATTGAGGTGGTGGTGATGGTGACCTTAAATCCTAGTAGAGTGTCATTCAGATAAAGTAGAGCTGTCAGTTTTGGTAATCTTAGAATCTAGTTTAGTAGTTGCTAATTGATAACATCCAATTTGGAGCCCTGGTTTTCAATTCTGTCTAGCCCTATTATAATGAACTGTAGTAATTTATTTTTAAAGATCTCATGGTAGGAAGAGGATTTGAGCTAGCCACTAAAAAAGACTGTTAAGGTCTTGACAAGGGAAGATGATGGCTAGAAAGATGACATGAGACAGCGAGAAGAGTTTTATACAAACATGGACAGGCTGTAATGTGCTTTGCTCTGGAAGGAATCCATTTAGGTAGGCCTTGGGTTAATAGAAGGTGGGATAGAAAATGGGACTCAAAAAAACAGCTAGAAGCAAAACTATTAAATGTTATTTTGCAAAGTTGGGACTTGATTCTGAAGGGAGCTAGAAGCCATTTGAAAACACTTGAGAAAGGAAGATACAGGACTTAGCCACAAATGGTATGAGGGGTCTATAAATACTTTCTAAAATTCCATTCAATACAAAGTTTTGATAATTCTCGTGATTTTGTTTAGTAACTTGTAATAGTGAGGAAATCTTCGTTTCTTAGAAGCTTTCAGAAACTGCTGGGTTCTTGATCCAGAGACAACTTTTGAATTTATCTGGAATTTTTTATTTAGCAAACGCTACTTAAGCCATAATTGCCTGCTTTCCTTGAAGGGGCCATGAATGTCCTCCTTCCATAGCTTTGAAGCTCTCTAGGCTCTCCCATAGGAATTCCCCATTGGCTGTGCTCTGCTTCCTTGAGAAATGGCACAGTAGCAGGGATGAGTTTGTTCTCTTAGCCATTAGTGGCTAAGTCCTATTCTCAGAAGATAGAAAGCCTCCTTCTGTCCCTAGCAGTCTTTCTTTTTTGTTTTGAGAGGTGACATAACAGTGCTTGACTCAAGCTAGACTGCCTGAGTTTAAATCTTTATGACTCTCATTAGAGGTATTCCTTGATGAGTTACTTTTCTGTGTCTCAGTTTCCACATCTGTAAAATGGAGATACTAATACTTATCTCAAGAGTTTTGTTATGAGGATTTAAACTGCTTGGAAGGGGGGATGGCACTAGTGCTGTTAAATTTTTTTTTTAATATTTTTTATTGTTTGTTTATTTTTGAGAGAGAGACAGCGCGAGATGGGGAGGGGCAGAGAGATACAGAATCTGAAGCAGGCGCCAGGCTCTGAGCTGTCAGCACAGAGCTCGACGTGGGGCTCGAACTCACGGACCATGAGATCATGACCTGAGCCAAAGTCAGATGCTTAACCGACTGAGCCACCCGGATGTCCCATCTGTTAAATATTTTTATTGGTGATAGAGGACAGTTTCTGTTTTCTTTAACAGATTTAAATGGTTTCCCATTGCTAACGTCTAGCCTCCCAGAATATCGGACACAAGTTTGTTGTTGTTTTTTTCCCCTAAAGAGGTACCAAGTGCCGTCCCGGGACAAAAGGAAAATACTTTTTCCTCCTGGCTTCTTGCTGCCATCTCCCTACTTCCACACTTCTGCCTCAGTGCCTTAGAACCCTGGTCAACCTTCTCTGTTGTCTCCTCAGCTCCAGCAGGAGGTACAGACCAAAGGTTTCACTGTCACTTTAAAAATAGTGTAGCATGGGTTACTTTTTTTGGTAGAATCTGGAGATGTGGCTTTGAATCTTTCCATTTGTTCTCTTTGGCATTGCCTTTTGCTTGTCCAGGCTCTGCTAGTGTGGTGGATCTAAACCCCAGACAGACAGGAGCCCTAAGCCAAGGAGCCAGCTTCTGTACCTAGCCAATAATTGGTGCTTTCTCTCCCAGGATTCTAATGGTGAAATTAATATTTCATCGAAAAATGTGACCGTTACAGAAGTTCTAGGAATGTTAGCTACTGTCTGTATTTTGGTCTTCAGTATATCCCAGACTAAACTCATTCTTAAATTTTTTCCTTTTTTTTTTTTTTTAAATATTTATTTATTTTTGAGAGAGAGACACACAACACACAGTGTGAGCTGGGAGGAGCAGAGAGAGAGGGAGACACAGAATCCGAAGCAGGCTCCAGGCTCTGAGCTATCAGTGCAGACCCTGACGTGGGGCTCAAACCCACGAACCGCCAGATCATGACCCAAGCTGAAGTCAGACGCTTAACTGACTGAGCCACCCGGGCTCCTCCAGACTAAACTCATTCTTAAAATGCATTTTTTTCTTATATTTGGGTTTCTTACTATGATCAGTAGTAAGCCTTTCTCCTAGTTGATGTCTCTTATGTCACCCCACTGAAATTTTTTCAGTGTTTCAGTCATCTGTTCACTGCCTCTGAATTGGCCAGTATATTAAAGTCTATTTTGTGACTTTGACGTATTGTGTCTATTTTTTTAAAGTTTATTTATTTTGAGAGAGACAGAGACCATGCTAGCGGGGGAGGGGCAGAGAGGAAGAGAGAGAATCCCAAGCAGGCTCTGTGCTGCCAGCACAGACCCTGATGCAGGGTTCGAATTCACAAAACTGCGAGATCATGACCTGAGCCGAAACCGAGAGGCAGATGCTTGTGACTGATTGAGCCACCCAGGTGCCCCTGACATTGTGTCTATTATGTGTGGAAAAGTTGGAAGGATCAGAATAAAGATGAAGGTAATTTCTCTCAAGACAAGCAGTCAACATATGAACTCTTCTACACTGGTCAGAATTTGTTATCAACTCACTATCAGTGGAAAAGATGCTGCTCATTAAGCCACCATGAAAATCAAACTAGTTTTAAGCCTTCTGGAAAAAGAGGTACATGTTAGGAAATCCTCAGTGATGATGAGTCAGTCTAACTGATCCCAGATTGGCTCCATTTATCTACCACTGACCTAATCCTGCTTCTAACCTTCCATGGCACAGCCTTAGACATGCTTCTGTATCACAGGTCTTTGTACCCCACGTGCATTTGCCATTTCAGGTAGATTCCCAGGAAAGACTGACACTGGGTCTTGCTCGTTGCCAGCACTCCTGCCAGCATGGGAGTTATGGATGAGGGGGTAGGACTCCAGTACTCTGTTCTCTGTTTTTGGACACAGGGACAGGAACAGCACCTGACAAGTAGACTTGTTAGCCTTGTGTTCAGGGATTCATAAACTCTAATTTTTAACAGTCCTAAATTGTCATCTGAGCTCACTTAGTATAAAAATCCTTACTGGCTCTCTTGCATCTAAACGATTGGGAATGGAAGAAAGTGAGTTTCTTTTGGAAAGTCACATCAGTAGTTCCCATCTCATTCTGGTCTTTGGTTTAATTATGACTTATAAAAGGGGTATTACCTAGCCGGTACTTTGAATTTCCTGAATAGATTTCCCTCTCGTTATGTAGACAGAGGAAGTATCATTGACTTTTTTCACTTTCCTGGGGGTGGCCTGGGGACTGTCACATTGCTTTGTTGTTTGCTGACTTCTTTTCCTTGATCTCTGTTTGGTATGATAATGAACAGCAAAGCTGAAAACTGGAGGGCTGTGTGTACACTTACAGGTAGGTTCCCATGCTGTGATGGCCAAAAGGCCAGAAAGCCAGTTTCCTAGTGAAACAGACTGATGTTCTTTCTAGGAATTGCTTTCATTGAGAAAGAAAGGAAAGTGGAAAGGAAGATGGAGTGTTCCTAAACTTAGATTCCTAAATCAACTGTTTAGTTTCATGGGAAGAAAAAATAAGGAACAACTATCCCAAAGGTCTTATCATTTCAGATACCCAAGATGTCTATTCTAGAAAGTTTCTGCTTGATGGTACAATAAAGTTTTGACTTGTGTTTCAAATCTCAGACTGGCCATGCATCTTTCTCTAATACCGGTCTACTTTAAGTAGTAGGTACCAATTTCATGGACATGTAATGGTACTGATTTAGTGGAAAGTACTTTGAACTGGAGGTGGAAATACTGAATTAAATCCCAACTTCCCTTCTTTCTAACATTGTACCTTTGAATTAGACCTTGAAACACTGACTCCTCTGTTTCTTCATCAGTCTAAGAGGATAATAAAATCCACCTCACAGGTGAGGATTGCATGAAATGTATGTGAGAATACCAAGCACAATGCTTCTTTGGAAAGTGGGAGTTTTTCTTACTGTGTGTGTGTGGGGGGGAGGTATTTATCCATAGGTATTATGGATGTAATTGTTCCAAATTTTTTGCTCTTAGGCAAAAACTTGTGTAGATGGCCATTAATTCCTCTTATAATTAATGTTTAAAAAGCACTAAAACTACAGTGCTCGTCTAATGGAATAGTAAGCTCACACGGTTTGCTGTAATGGGATTTCGTACGTGTAAGCTTCTGAAGAATTCATGGCAATCTTGGCATCTTTGCTCTTTGGTTAGTCAGTCTAAAGTGGGAGAGAACTGGAAGTAACAGTGTTAAGGGAGTCGGGAGCCGTTTTTGTACAAAGTAAAGAATAATATTTTGGTAAAACATTGCATCTTGGTAAAAACCAGTTAGGAGAACACACTAAGTGGAGGTGACATCATTATCATGCTGAGCACAAGAAGCATGGTGGGACACTGTCACCATATGCCTCCAAGTACACTGAACTGGGCTCAGCCTTCATGAGTTAACAGAAAGTTTGCCTATGGAGAAACTTGTTACTTCATTTTGTGGCACATCTAAGTAACAACCTAATGAGAGCAACAGAGGGGGGAGTATATAAACAAGTGGAAGTTGACATCATTTTCTTTTATCTGACAGTTCCTGGATCTTCCTAACCCTGTAGTCCTGTTCCTACTAGTTCCTCTGTCCTCCTGGCTAGATTTCATAAAGCTTTTGCTTATTTATCACCCAAATGCCTACCTCGAGTTGAGGCTCCTTTCAAGCAAAGAGATGTGTGTGACAGAAGATGCCCTTTTGATCCAGTTTCTGCGCCTCTCCCCTAACTGGATGCCATCATTTGTTTCTCCCTTTTTGGCCTTTTATGTACCCAGGTGTGCTGGCCAAATCTCTTTAGAACAAACCCCATGGGATGAACATAGCCTAATGAGATCATTGTTGGTAAAATCTCCTTTTTCTGGGCTGAGGCTAAATATGACAGATGGGAAATTCAGTGTGTGGTGGCAGGGTAGGCAGGAGCCAATGCTGCCTATAGGCCTGACTGTCCCTGTCAGATGGGGTTGCTGCCAGCTTCCTGCGTCTAAGGTGGGCTCCCCAGTGCATAGCACTTGAGTTCACCCTCCTTTTGTTAACTTGTGGAATATATTGGTTGGTGCAGTAAACAAGTTTCATAAACTACCTGCCCAGCTCACTGAAGAAAACACTCATCTAGGTCATCTGATGTTCTGCCACCCTAAATATGTGGCAAAAGTGGATTTTGCTTATTGCCTCTTTAGTTTTTATCCACATGCATGCTTTTATATAGTTGCACTCATTTTATATATTCCTTTTTTCCATCTGTGGTCATAGGCATTGTATGTATATATCTGTAGGGCTCACAAATTATAGCACGATAGCTGCATAACATCTTTATGCAGTGTTATTTCCCAAAGAGAAACTTCCAGGATCTAGATCCTAGGGTATGAACATTGTTTTAAATGTTTTTATTTTTGAGAGAGTGCAAGTGGGGGAGGGGCAGATGGGGGAAAGAGGATTCGAAACGGGTTCTGCATTGACAGCAGTGAATCCCATCAGGCTTGAACTCACGAACCCCAAGAATACAACCTGAACCGAAGTCAGATGCTCAACCAACTGAGCCACTCAGGTGCTCCTAGGGTATGAACATTCTAATGGCTCTTGCTTTGTAATGTCATATTTAGTTTTCCAGAGGAGCAGTTCCTTTACAGTGGTTACCAGTATGTCCACAAAACCCTTTAGTTTTTTAATGAATTAAAATATTTTATGTATTTTTGAGAGAGTACAAGCAGGAGAGGGGTAGAATGTGGGGGACAGAGGATCTGAAGTGGGCTCTGTACTGACAGCAGTGATCCTGATGTGGGGCTCAAACTCACCACTAGATGATGACCTAAGCCGAAGTCGGACGCTTAACCAGCTGAGTCACCAAGGTTCCCCGTCTACAAACCCCTTTAAAAGCAAAGCTTTAAATGTTTAGCACAGGATATGTCTTTGCTTTTAGCTAGGTCTTTTCTTATTGCAGGGTTTATAAGCCACCTCTGGAAGGGACCAGCCTTGGAACACCTGGGTGACTCAGTCGGTTAAGCGCCCAACTTTGATTTCGGCTCAGGTCATAATCTCATGGTACGTGAGCTCGGACCCCACATCAGGCTCTGTGCTGTCAACGCAGAGCCTGCTTCCTATCCTCTGCCCTTCCCCCCCCCCCCCTTCCCTCCCTCTCAAAAATAAATACACATTAAAAAAATTTTTTTTAGAAGGGACGAGCCTTTCCTAGTTAAGCTAGCAGGAAACATCTACTGTGTTGGGCTGTTTTTGGGTGTACATAGTCACCAAATGCATTTTTGTGTCATTGTTTCTACCCTCTCACCTCAGATGTGATTGTTCAGTTTGGAGCTTCCATCATAGTTTTTGCTGGTAGAATATTGTAGAAGCCCAGTCTGTATATTATTTGTCACTTAACAAAAAGTCCTGGTATGTTTAGAATGACTGTGTTTCTTTTTGGTTTCTTTGCTCCTTCGAAAACATAAAAACATCAAACAAGAATAAAGAAAGTACAGTAGCCAAGAGCTTCTACTTGAACCTTCTGTCAGGATTGTTTGTTTAAAGCATTATAAGTTTCCATGGTTTCATGTCATCTTAGGGTATCTTGTGAGTTGATCTTGTGAAATGAACCCTTGTGGTCCCTACTCTGGGCTAACTCTTTTCTTTTTTTTTCTTTTTACAGTGAACATAAAGATTCTGAAAAGAAACACAAAGAGAAGGAGAAAACCAAACACAAAGATGGAAGTTCAGAAAAGCATAAAGACAAACACAAAGACAGAGACAAGGAAAAACGAAAGGAGGAAAAGGTACAGAACTTTCTTTCCAATGAGGAAGGAAGAGGTGTGAGATGTACTTTTCATTTTCTTTATCTATAAAAGCAGGTAATGAAAGTACCTTCATTGCATAGTAAAATCCCTTGGCCTTTGAGTGAAAAGGTCTCTGTCAGGAGACTTCGGCGTCAGTCACAGTCTTAAGCAATGAAGACCAAAGCCCTTTACCACTGAGTTTCACAGAACCAAATCTATCCATATCGTTATCTTACTTTAAATGGCATATGGATAAATGAAGAATGTAGAGTTTCTGGAAATGTCAGCTTTCTTTCGTGGGGAAAATAATTCTGTTTTTGGGAGAAGGCATAATGCCATGTGGGTCTTTTGTTGAATGAAGGTCCTTCCTGAGTGAAAACTTAGTAATGCTGGTGCCCTTTGTGGCTTTTGGTTCCATAATCAGTACAGGCCTTCTCAAAATGGCTAGGCTCATCTCGCTGCAAATGAGTGGTAAATCATTAAAAAAAAAAAATCATTTTTATTTTAGTTTCTGAGAAAATAGTGTTGGTACTTGGTAAATTCAGACAATATGAAAGAGAATGTAATGAAAATTACACCTTCTTTCACCTCTTGCTCATTGTCCTTCATCTTTACCTTTTGTTTTGTTTTTTATTTTCTCTGCACACTGCCAAGGGCAAATCCTTGAGAGGTGGAGTATATTTATTGCGGGAGTGGGACCTGCCATCATTTAATGATAAAAAACTGTCATTTTGAAGGGAAACATTTCTTAGTAAATTGGATAATTCACCCTGAAGAACTGTAAAAAATGAGTCTTAGGAAAATATCAAGACCTTTAGTTTACTTGTTCAGTTTTGCTAATAATAAGTCCGTCTGTGATCAAGAATTGAGGCCACATGTTCTCAAATCAGAGCGAGGCTTCTTCAAATTTAGTCCTGTCAAGGTACTAACCAGTTACTATTATTTTCAGGTTAGAGCCTCTGGGGATGCAAAAATAAAAAAGGAGAAGGAAAATGGCTTCTCTAGGTAAGACTCCTCTGCTACCTTGGCTGTTCTTTCTCTTGGCAGCTATGCATGTTGTAGTGTTGTCTGAACTTAAATAAAATATACTGACTTGACCCGCCTCTAGGTTCCCAAGGAGGTCAGTAGTGAGAGGACTTGCTCTAAGCCAATCTAAGCATTTCCAAAGTGTCATTTAGTGAAACTGACCAGCAGATTGTCCAGAAGGCTATTTTCAGTGGAGAAAATTGACAGGAAGAAATTTCTAAAAATTCAGATATAATTTACATACCATAAAATTCACCCTTTAAAGGTGTACAGTTTGGGGTGCCTGGGTGGCTCAGTTGATTAAGCGTCTGACTTTGGCTCAGGTCATGATCTCACAGTTCGTGGGTTTGTGCCCCACATTGGGCTCTGTGCTGACCGAGCCTGGAGCCTGCTTCAGATTCTGTGTCTCCCTCTCTCGCTGCCCCTCCCCACCTCTGAAAAATAAACATTAAAAAAATTTCTTTAAAAAAAAGTGTACAGTTTATGGGTTTTTAGTGTATTCACAAGGTTGTACAGCCTCCCCCTACCCCACTTTCTAATTTCAGAGCATTTTCATCACCCCCAAAAAGAAACTTCATATTCAGTCAGTAGTAATTATGGATTTCTTGAAGAAAACTCTACTCTGAATTCCTCCTTAGTAATACAGTAATCCCCCCTTATCCACAGTTTTGCTTTCTGTGGTTTCATTTAGCCACGGTCAGGAAGTAGATGATCCTCCTGACATACCGTCAGAAGGGCAGTAGTAGCCTTAATGCTACGCACAGTGCCGACATCATTCACCTCACTTCATCCTGTCACATAGGCATTTATCATCTCACATCAGCACAAGAAGGATGAGTATAGTACAGTAAGATATTTTTAGTGAGGAAGAGACCACATTCACATAAATAATTTTTATTAAAGTGTTTTATAATTGTTCTGTTTCATTATTATTAATCTCTTGCTGTGCCTAACTTATAATTTTATTGCAAGTATGTATGTATAGGAATAAACATTGCATATATAGGGTTCAGTACTCTGCGGTTTGAGGCATCTAATGAGGGTCTTGGAATATATCCCCTGTGGATAAGGGGGCACTACTGTATTCTGAGGCTCATCTGTAGAAGCTTACTTGATATATGTTTTAGGGATTGGTGTAGATTTGAGTAGAGATACACGATTTCTTTTCAAGAAGAAGAGGAAAATGCACTCTCGAGTTTGGTTTTCCTGTACTGTTTTTGCCATTTTGATTCTCTTCATCAACCTTAGCTCCCTAAAAAAAACATGAAAGTCCTCTCTGGTTTCAAAAAATAAAAAGTTTATGGTCATATATTCTCATTTGTTCTATTGAATGACAGAATGGTTTTTCTGAGAGTTAGTGGAAGGGTTTGCATATTAACTAGAGCACAGTGTTGGGGAATTTTGCCTCCTTGGAACTTCGAACTTTCAGTTTCGTTTGAGAACAGTTTTGAAAATTCTGCTGTGTACTCTGAGTCCATTGACTAGGAGAAACAGGTGCCCTCTTCAGGCACATTTTGTAACTGTTCTAGGAATGCAGAATAATACAAGTCAAGAAGCATTAGAGCTGAAAGCTTCCCTAGGTGTTCTGATTTCTCACAGTGAGTACAGGATAGCTATTTGCTGCCAAGAGACCACCTAGGACTTTCATTAAACTAACACTAAGATACAAATAGACTCTCTGGACTTGGTGTGTAGTCCAGGATTCAGTTTCAGAAATTCCATGTTAGAAGATCAGGAACACAGCCTTCCAGGTAGCCTTCCATTCACTTTGCCAGACTGCTTGCTAGCTTGCAGGTTTTTTTTGTGGACCAATCCAGATGCTTTACTGGGTGGAACACAGTTTTACAGTAAATTGTTTTACAAGTTCTTCCTTCAGGCCTAGTAACCCTTCCCACATGTTGTTAACTTCACCCATGATAGTACTAGGATCTAGCATTTACTTAACTAGTTGGGTGAATGACAGTGTTTCTTTCCTTCTGGTGCAAAGTGTTTGGAGATACTGGACTCTTGACACTATGTTAGTAATTTCCGTGGTGAGGAGAAGCAGCTATAGAGATTGGCATTTGAGGAGTGTGCAGGTGTAAGGAAGAAAAACTGATCTCTTTAAACATTCAGATTCTGTTACAAGCAAGCGGATCCAGTATGCTTGGGGAATTGGGGGGTGGTAGCATTGAAACCCTGTGAATGTCTTGAGTGTTCTTGGCAGCTGACTCTGGATGCTTATCTCTTGGACCCCTTAGAAACAGATGGTTTCATGTTGGGAGGCATTCCCTGTACTGAGTTAGCTTTGTTGTTGCTTCTGTCTGTGAACTCTGAGGTTTTGCTGACTTATGCCAGGCCAGGGAACATCCCAAGGTTTGGTGATTGCTGGTCCCATGGTTTTGTGTGTGTGTGTGGTTTTTTTTGTTTTTTTTTTTTAACTTGTTCCTTCCTCTTTCTGGTTCAAAATAGTTGTCTCAGAGAATCATCTTTTTGTATTCAGAAGGCAAAAAGTCTTAACAAAAATAGGGCAAGGCACTCTCCTGTGTATAAAGTAAGTAAACTCTGGGAGGAAGTTGAACAATGAAAAATTTGGCTTGGAGTGGCTGCAGTTTGTTGTCATTTAGCACATGCACTTTTGTTGTAATGTGAGCTTAGTTATTTTTCCATGGTTATTTTCCATTAGAATCTTAAGATACAAGTTCGAGAAATAAATTTTTATTCCCTTCCTTATAAAAGCTGTATTTAGCTTTTGGTACTAGAATAATCAGTTCGCATCATTGGTGGGTTTAGATACATGTTCATGTTGTGGTTTGGGTCATGCTGGCAAAGACAGCGAAGATGCAGTAGGAAAGAATACTGACTTAGATTAAGGAGTCCTGATCCCAGATTTTGATATTGCCTGTTCACCTGTAAAACGGCGGGCAATGCTGTCTACTTCACAGTAGATACCTCTGTTCTACTTCTCACAGTAGTGAGAATTAAGTGTAAGGAAGTGAAAACCTTTATAGTTTGTACAAGTGCATGTTGTTATCCTTGTATTAACTACTTCTCAGTGAGATGATTTATCCCTACTTTGCAGTACTTAACAAACTATAGACATTCCCAGTCTCATTAACTAGTCTTTTTTCCCTCTTCAGTCCACCACGAATTAAAGATGAACCTGAAGATGATGGCTATTTTGCTCCTCCTAAAGAGGATATAAAGCCATTAAAGAGACCTCGAGAAGAGGATGAGTGAGTATTTCTTATTCCTTGATTTTTGGAAACAAAAAAGGATTTGTTTAAACAGTAAATGCAATGTATGTCTCTCCAGTTTGCAGAAAAATGGCATTGATTGACTTTAGTCATTTGGAATTTGTGATTAATGGTCTGGGCAGCTTAGTCATCTTTGATTTATACATGTAGGCTTTGCTAAGCAAATAAGTAGTGTACCTGACTGATGCTTAATGCAGAAATATTTATCTTTTTATTATTTTTTCATATTTAAAAAGGTAATGCCTGTTTATTGTACAAATTTCGAATAATATAGAGTTCATCAAGAACATGTAAATTATTCAAGTTACTTTAAATTTATTATCTCCTACCACAGATAAGTTTTCACTGTTAAAGCAATTTTTCCTAGGTTCTGTGCCTGTCCATGCATTCTTTTTTGTTTTTTTTGTGTGTGTGTGTGTGTGTGTGTGCCTGTCCATGCATTCTAAGTGAAGTTTCAGTGTATAGAGATAATAAAATTGCTCTTAAAACAATTATTTGAGGCTTGTGTGTACCTCTTTCTCAGATTCGGTGAGGTTAAGTTCTACTCATTATAATTTCAATCTTGTATAGCTTCTTATACTCCAGGAATCTATAAAAGATTCATGACAGAAAGTGGGTGGAAAGGGAGGAGGGAAAATATTTGGTGAACTCATTTGTATTCACTTAGAATGCATATAGTATTTCTTTCCTCCCCTTTCCAGGTAGGTATTACTTTGTGGTAGCTGTTGTTGCGCTGGGCATTTGGTCCCCAGACTTTCATCTTCTAGTGGTGTCTGTTTCTGTAGATAGCCCTCCATCCCCCATCTCTTCCAGGCCTGTATATAATATAAATGTTTTGTTCTATGTAGGACTATAACTGTTAGTCCTTGTTAGGCCTTCTTGACTTTCTCCATTCCTGTTCTGATTGTGGAATCAATCCCCAGCCAAGTATAATAGTCATGCCTGCTTTGGAAGCCTCCAAGAGGAGTTTGGAGGTCCTGATCCTGTTGGTGAGAACTACTGAGTCAAAGTTGTGTTAATTGCATATTCATGTTCCCCTTTGTAGTGCTGATTATAAACCTAAGAAAATTAAAACAGAAGATCTCAAGAAAGAGAAGAAACGAAAACTGGAGGAAGAAGAGGTTAGTAAAGAGACTGTGGCCCTTGGAGGCTTGGGTTTGGAATAGGGAGTTTTCCATAAAACAGCTTTTGAAGGCAGGTGAGTTTTAGGAATTTATCGGTCTTTCGTAGGGTAACTGCTAAGAAAGACGTGTAACAGTTGCTGTGGCACTGCAAGTTTTCAGATCTTTCTTAGCCTTCGTGGGTGACTGCCCATAGCTCTGCTGCTAGCTGATGTTCTTGGAGAAAGTACACCATCTTCATACCTGCAGAGGAAGTGTTAACAAGAAATCATACTTTGGCTTTCAACCCAGAAGAGTTTTCCCTAAGAATGCTTTTTAGTGCTCTCATATCTAACAAAGCTTGCTCATCACTTACTTAGAGTAACTCTCCGTGTTTAAAGGTCTTTAATGGGTGCCGCTTGGACATATGATGCAATCCAAGCTCTTTACCACAACTCCTCCAGATCTGGCCCCTGCATCTGGTACCTCCCTTCATCTTGTGCCTCTTCTCTAATTTAGCTTGTTCCAGACACACTGAACTCCTTTGTTTCTTTTCCACACTGGATTCTTTTGTGCTTCACAGCTTTGTGTAGCACATGCTGTCCCCTCTGTCTGGAACACACATGCTCTTCCTCCCTTCTTCTCCTGGCTTATCACCTTCCTTAACATCTCAGCTCATCACAAGTACTTTTCTAGGGGTTCGGTTTTATGCTTGTAGTAGATTTAAAATAATATGGTCCCTTCTTTTGACACTTCCTATTTCTTATACTAAAGAGTTATTAGCAAGTAATTCAAGTGAAAGATGTTAGAAGATCACAGGAGTCTTACATCTTGCATTCTCAGAAGGGGTTGAATGAGTTCTTGGCTCTTATGTTGTGTTTGTGGTTAGCCATGGTCATGGGCAAGATGGATTCACAGGTATTAAGTCACTAGCACATCAGAGTATGAGCAGTAAAGATAGTAATAGGAGCAGTGGGTTTTAAAAGAGTGTAATCTATTATAGTAGTAGTAAAATTTATAATAATTAAAATTAAACATAACAGATGCTTACTGTGTGTCAGACACTATTAGTACTTTAAATGAATGATTGATTTCATTTCATCCTTACAATCACCTTTAAGAGGTAAATACTGCTATCGTCTCTCCATTTTACAGATGCAGAGACTGAGGTATAGAGAAGCTGAATCATTTGCTTGAGTCCTACTTACTACTAAGTAGTAAAGCCAGGATTCAGTCCCATGCACTCTGATTCCAGAACCATTACACTAGCTACCATGTTATCTTGTCTCCTGCGTGTCTTTGCTGATCTTTTAACTCCACAGGAGGGGAGAAGAGTCTGAAGTGAAATCACATTAAGATTATTAATGAGAAGGAGAGCCATAGAGAGATGATCAGGTCCTAAGTTAGGAAACTGGTTTTCCTGACAGCTAGCCCGTTCTTAGCAGTGTCAGCTTATGAGCACCCTCTCAAGGAATTGAGAGTGAAATGCTGAGTGGTTGTGGTATCACCCCACTTCTGTGTAGATTATCAGTACAGACTACTGGGTAAAGAAATACACACAACTTTAGCTTTTCGATGCTTTCTGTACTGCCTTTAGGCCTTTGCTGCACTAATGTAAAATAATACCTTTTTCACAGTTTAGAAGGAGGTAGTAATAACTGCTTTAAACCGTTTGGAAAAAAGGACGCTTAACTTTATTTTTTTATTGTCCTTTTCAGCAACCCTCTCCCTACAGGGGAGGAAAAAAAACACACAGGCTGAAAGACCTAGAGTTAATACACAGTCTTACTATGGCCAGTACCCTAGATGGCAGGAGCAGTCCTGAAACCTCACTAACTGGCTGTGGTTTTTTTTCATTTCTGGGAATTGTTGGGAAGTCTCTCGGTGACTGATTATCCCATTTTGAGGCTTGAAAACATACAGTGTAGCCAGTGGTTTCTTGATGGGACCATCTGCATGCGTGTTCAGAAGCTGTAGGGAGAATGTCTTAACTGAAAAACATTTCCCTTTCCTGTGGTGTGTTTCAGGCTAAATAGTAAACATTATCTGGATTATATGATCCTCTAGTACTTTCTCCTCCCAAACATACATTTATATTCTCCATTCCTATTTTAAAATAGTTTGGTATCATAGTCCTTCCCCTTCCTTCTACCCCAAAAATCATTTGCTTTAAAATCCTGAGTTTGGGGCGCCTGGGTGACTCAGTTAAATGTCCGACTCCAGCTCAGGTCATGATCTCGCGGTTCATGGGTCCGAGTCCTGCGTCAGGCTCTGCGCTGCCAGCTCAGAGCCTGGAGCTTGCTTCAGATTCTGTGTCTTCCCCTGTCTCTGCCCCTCCCCCGCTCATGCTCTGTCTCTTTGTTTCTCTCTCTGTCTCTCCCTCTCTCAAAAATAAATGAACATTAAAAAAAGAGTTTTAAAAAAATCCTGAGTTTATCCTGATTGTTATATTCTGTCATGTAGTCCTAGAATGTTTATATATTCCAGTCATTCCCATGAGTCACACTATTATTTTTCTGGTAATAGCAGCTATATAGGACCTTGAACAAGTGACCAAACCCTGTTTTGGAGTTTTCCTTGATTATAACTGGAAAAGGTCAAACTGTTGATAAAGGTCTCGATTCAAGCCCTGCCATTCTGTAATTGATTTTATGAGGACTCAAAACCACCTTTCAGAGCTACATAAAACTTGCTGAGTAAGAAGTTATCTTGGATAGTTAGGACAAAGGAAAATATTCTTTAAGAGTTTAGATCCTGTGGAGCAGGACCCCCACCTGTTGAATAACACACTTTTTACTGGATGTGTGTGTTTTGAGATTAATCTCCTGTGTTACTGAGTTGTATTTGTTTATGTTTGTGCCACAATGACAGCTCATCTAGGGTCACAGTTCAAAGAAGAGCCATAGAGAAATAAATTACTGTACTAGGAATTGGTGATCATTTTAGGACCTCTCAAATACTTGTTTACTGCTCGTGACTCTATATGCAAGCAACACTGATAGTTAATATTCCCCCACTAGACTCCATCAGGAATTTCCTTTCAAATTGTATAGTAAGTGTCTAATACAAGGCCTATACCCATTATTTGATGGTGTTGGGAGAGGTTTAAAAACAAGTGAGGGTAATACATTGGGATTACTCTCTGTTAGCAGTGCTCTCCCAAACATTCCTCTGAGGCTAAAAAATATACGTATAATTTCCTAGACTCTTCCATGCATGGTGAATGTTTTTAACTACTTTCTTAGGTAATCATTTGTCAGGGAGCTTTGGGAAATACTGCTCTAGAGAAAAGGACCAGTAAATTTTCATTCACTTATTAAATTGAGAGGATTGGATTTAAGAACCTCTCCACTTGTAATATTCTGTGGTTCCAGTTTTTCTTCCTAATGGCCCCTCAGAACTACTTCTAAAAATGTGATTGGTACTTACTTAAGTGCTTTCTCACCATGTTTCTTTGTAGGATGGTAAATTGAAAAAACCCAAGAATAAAGATAAAGATAAAAAAGTTCCTGAGCCAGATAGCAAGAAAAAGAAGCCGAAGAAAGAAGAGGAACAGAAGTGGAAATGGTAACATGGCAGCCCTGGTTACAGTGTCCACTCTTGGGTTCCACGGCCTAACTGAACAAAAGTGTTATTAAAATTTAATAGCCTGATATTTGGAGGAGGAGGAAAGTACTTAAAATCTTTCCAGAATAACATGCTGAAATAAGTTTTCTAGGTCCTAGCAAACATCCTAGTGAAAGCATTAACTACATTTCAACGTACTAGTTGTCAAAATTTGGTCCCACCCTGGAACAGAATGAACTACAGAAGTAGAGAGAGAGAGAGAGTGTGTGTGTGTGTGTGTGTGTGTGTGTGTTAGAGGAATTGGCATATGAAGAAAGTTGCATTTAAAATGATAGAGAAAAAATGGATTATTCTATAAATCAGGTTCAGGAAACTGCATATTTATAGGTTTAAAAAATAAACTCCACAAGAAAATCTGGATGAATATTTTATAATTGTAGAATAACAAAGACCTTTTGAAGCAGGATATATAACCAGAGCCATAAGGAAAAGATTTATAAAATTGGTCTATCGAAATTAAAATGTTGCATATGGCCGACAAACTCATGGCATTAAAAACAATCATAAGGGAATATACTTGCAGAGGACTGAGATTCTTAATATGAAAAAAGGTCTTTTAACGTAAATATGAAAGGAACAGTCTTAGAAAAGTGACCAGTAAAACATCTTAGGATAGGGGAAAAGAAAGATGCCAAGAACAATAATCAATGATACATCTTTTTGTTTAATGTCTTTCAGATTAGGAAACAATGCATATCAAAATATCTAGGGTTGTAATTAAGAAAACAAGTGTCATCGACAATGGGAGTGAAGATTTAGTCTTTATGGGAGGAGTATAGTAGTAACAGGGTACTTCTGAAATGTGCTTAGGTTGGGAAATTTTATTTTTTAATAAATATAGCTATTTAGAATTTTGAAATAAACAAGTATTTTTAATACTGATATGTTTTTTAAGCTATTTATTTGAGAGGGAGAGAGAGCACGAATGGGGAGAAGGGCAGAGAGAGAATCCTAAGCAGACCCCATGCTTGTCAGTGTGGAGCCCGACGTGGTGCTTGATCCCACGAACCATGAGATCATGGCCTGAGCCAAAACGAAGAGTTGGACGCCCAACTGACTGAGCCACCCAAGTGCCCCTAATACTGATATTTCTTACAACTTTTTTTTTTAATTTTTTTTTTTTTAATGTTTATTTTTGAGACAGAGAGACACAGCATGAGCAGGGAAGGGGCAGAGAGAGAGGCAGACACACTGTGAAGCAGGCTCCAGGCTCTGAGCTGTCAGCACAGAGCCCGACGCGGGGCTCGAACTCACGAACTGTGAGATCATGACCTGAGCCGAAGTCGGACGCTTAACTGACTGAGCCACCCACGAGGCGCCCCTCTTACAACTTTTTAACTACTGTATAATTATATATGATTTGTAGTTGTGTTGAAAAAAATTTGAATAATCCAGAGGTGTACAAGTTAGAAAAAAATGAGTTCTTTTTCCCATTCTCGTTTTTCCTTTCCAACTCTGAAGTAACTACCATTCATAGTTTGGTGTGTGGAGTTTTAGACCCACTAGTATGCATTTCCTCTGTGGCTTTTGTAATTTGGAACAGTAATCTCCCCAACACAGCATGTCTGAGGAAAAGGGAAGGATCAGTCACCAGGGAGGTGACTGAGAGGAGCAGAGCTAAAGTGGCAGAAATGCTCAACACAGCTGTGTAATTGGCATAGTTGGTTTGAGCATATGTGGGGTTAAAAGGAAAGTCTAGGAACAGAAAGTCACAGAGCAAAGGAATCCTGGGCCAGAGTCAGGAAACAAAAGGATGTGTGTTTTTATTTTCTTCAGAGTTTTTCAGAGATAGACTGTTGGCTGTTTTAAGATAAAATGAAATGATTATGTAAATTAGGGGTTGTTATTAGGAGTCATGAGAATGGTGAGGTAGTGATGAGTGAAGTGTTTGCTGAACGAACAAGTTTATTTCCTGGTCATCACTAGCTCCCTGCTGTCTTCCCCCTTCCTGTGGAGCCTTGGCTTTTATTGGGCCCTGAAGCAGACATTCTCTTGTCCTGGTCCAGCCTTGTATGTGTGGAATTAGATAACCCTTGAAGAGTGTAATAGTCTCATTTTGCTTCTGTGGTTGAAATCCTTATCAGTGTTGCCACACATTAATCCCGAGAGACCATGACCTTTGATTTTTATATTCTTATTTTGGCTTAAGTGGGACTGCTTAGTCTTTCACTGAGGATGGTTGGTTTGGGGGTGAGCTGTCTTTACTACGGCCTCCAATGCATGCTATCCTCATACATTGTTAAATTTTGTGCTTTCTTAAGCACATTGCTTGTTGGCACACTGTAAGTTTTTAGAAGTAGAGAACAAAAATGATTGGCCTCTTAACTGATAGCTTGCCCGTTCTTCCTTTCGTGGTAGGTTGCGTACTGTACTCTGAAGTCAGTTTTCTAGTCCTCAGTGTCTGCCTGCCACTGGCAGCATAGTCAGGGACCTTAAGTGGAAGATACTCTCATTTTTATTATTCCTCTTGGCATCCCACTGAAAGTGTTACACACTTCACCAGGCACACATGAAGAACTTTTTTCTCCCCCACCCCTCTTACCCACCCCGCAAAGTCTGCAGACTTGTTAATCTTGCCGAAAAGAAACCAGAAAAACTTTGATCTTTATCTTCCTCACTTTGGTAATTGTGGAGAGGGGAAAATGGTTCAGATCCCCTCTGGGTTTTATTTTTTCACATTTCCCCCATACAGACCATGTTACAAGTGCTTGTGGTATGCTCAGGCTTGTCTGTGAAGACCTATTTACCCAAGAGCCCCCCTGTTTTTGAGGGTTACTCTTTGTAGGTGTATGGGGTTTCAGTTCTTGAGTTAAACACACTTTTCTGTCAGGACCGACCTGTTGGAACAGAAGTCCCGTGTTTGTTCTAAACAGATGATTCTTCACAAAAAGACCTAGAAACTGGGGTGTTCGTTTGCTGTATTAGGTATGACTTTAAATGGAGTTTTCAGTCTTTTTCAGCAAAGGCAAAATGCTGTAAGGATTTAGGATTGAAATGTAAGGAATTAGTGTTGAAAGACCAGGACTCAGAAATATAATCAGTAATAGTGATAATGAAATTTATGGAATATGAATTGATACTCTCCTCAAACCAGAGAAACTGTCCTTGATTCCAGAGATTAGCTTCAAGAAAGCTGTAGTAACTGAGCTTTATTTCTGAAATTTTAAAAATTACGCATTTACAGTGTACTGTGAGGTGCTTCTTAACTGCGAGGGAGCTTGATTTCACACAGCACATGGATGTTTACCTTCCTGTCTTACATACATTTCTAGCACATTTCCACCTTCCCCTTTTCAAGCGTATTTTACTATCCATTGATACCTACCTTGAATTCATAAGTCAAGTCTGCCATAAAGAAGTCATTTTGGTGTCTAGGTACATGTTTTTCTTAATTTTATTGGTGAGCCATTGATGTAGGCCTAAAAGGGCAATACTACTGTTTTCATATTTACAGTAATAGTTGTTGATCCGATGATATCAGCCTTTTGAAGGATATGGTCTCTTTCTGTTTAAACTGAGGTTTAGTGTTGAGTGATTCACTGAATCTCTTATTTTACTTAAATGGTAGAGAAGTTACTGTGAGTCCTCAGGATGAACATGCTGGAATAGGAAGAATTATAAAAACAGTTTGGAGTCTTAATTTAAAAACCACTGGAGGGCGCGTGGGTGGCTCAATTGGTTAAGCGTCTGACTCTGGGTTCTTGGTTTCATCTCAGGTCATGATCTCACAGATCATGGGATCAAGGCTAAGGTCAGGCTCCACAGCTGGCAGTGTGGAGCCTGCTTGGGATATTCTCATTCTCTCTCTCTCTCTCTCTCTCTCTCTCTCTCTCTCTCTCTCCCTCTCCCCCTCTCTCCCTCTTTCCCTCTCTCTCCCTCACTCCCTCACTCTCTGCCTACCCCTCCCCTGCTCCTGCTGTCTCTGTCTTTCTCAAAATAAATAAATGAACTTTAAAAAAAAAAAAAAACAAAACACCGGAGTTGGGGTACCTGGGTGGCTCAGTTAAGTGTCTCACTCTTGGTTTTGGCTCAGGTCTTGATCTCACGGTTCGTGGGATCCAGCTCCCCTGTCAGCCCAGAGCCTGCTTGGGATTCTTTCCCTCCCTCTCTTCTCCAACCCTTCCCCCCCAAACAACAACCACCACCACTGGAGTTGATGAGAAGAATGGAACCGAGTCCCAGTATAAGGGAAAACGTGGTGTTCTCAGTCTCCTCACTGTCACTCTGGCAGTGCTGCACATAGGTGTCTTGCAGTTGCTTTCATATACATGCCTACACACATAATACATATATACATACATGTGGATTTTTTTATGATTTGGAGAGTAACAGACTCTGGGATTTGGATGGGTTCCTGCATCTAAGCCTTTCTGTGCCAGTGTCTAGTTGGGAGATTCTGCCAGTTTCATATGTAGAAGTGGTAGGTTGGTTATTGAGGATCTTTGATGCAGTGCTCCTTCTAGATTTAAGATTCTGTTAAATCTTTGAGGTGTTTTTTTTTTTTTTTAATTTTTAGTTATAAAATACAAAAACCTAGAATTTGCCATATTAACCATTTAAGTGTGCGGTTAAGTGGTACTAAGTACATTCACATTGTTGTGTAACCCTTAGCACCATCCCATCTATCTCTAGGACTGTTTTCATCTTACAAAACTGAAACTCTCCCTCATTCCCCTTTCTCCTGGCTCCTGGTAACTACCTTTCTGCTTTCTGTTCTTTGAATTTGATTACATAACCTCATGTAAGTGGAAATATACAATGTATGGCCTTTTGTGACTGGCTTATTTCACGTAAGAAAACGTCTTCAAGGTTCATCTGTGTTGTGACATGTGTCAGATTTTCCGTCTTTCCCAAGGCTGAATAATATTTCATTGTATGTATAGACCACATTTCGACTATCCATTCATCTATTGATGGATCCTTAGATTGTTTCCACCTTTTGGCAGTTGTGCATAGTGGTGCTATGAATGTTGGAATGGAATGTTGCTGTGAATTTGTTTAAATATCTGCTTTGAATTGTTTTGGGTATATTCCTAGGAGTGGAATTGCTGGACCATGTGGTAGTTCTGTGTTTAACTTTCAAGCACTCATTCACTATACTGCTTTCCACGGTGGCTGCACAGTTTACATTGTCACCAGCGGTGCACAGGATTCTAATTTCTCCATATCCTCATCATCACTTGTTATTTTCTGGTTTGTTTTTGTTTTGATAATAGTCATCCTAATAGGTGTGAGCGAAATCTCATAGTTTTCTTTTATATTTCCTAATGACTGGTGATGTGGAACATTTTTTTTCAGATGCTCACTGGCCATTTGTATATCTTTGGAGAAGTGTGTATTCAGGTCCTTTGCCTATTTAAAAAAAATTTTTTTTAGCATTTTTTTTTTAATTTTTGAGACAGAGACAGAGCATGAGCAGGGGAGGGGCAGAGAGAGAGGGAGACACAGAATCGGAAGCAGGCTCCACTCTCTGAGCTGTCAGCACAGAGCCCGACGTGGGGCTCGAACTCACGGAGTGTGAGATCATCACCTGAGCTGAAGTCGGATGCCTAACCGACTGAGCCACCCAGGCGCCCCTCCTTTGCCTATTTTCTAATTGGATTGTTTGTTGTTTTTATTGTTGTAGTTCTTTATTTTGGATATTAATCTTTTATCAGATAATAATGCTTTGCAAATATTTTCTCTCATTTGTGGGTTGTCTTGTCATTCTGTTGATTGTGTCCTTTGATGTGCAGTTTTTAACTTTGTAGTCTAGTTGGTCTTTTTCTTTTGTGGCCTGTACTTTTGTTGTCTTAGCTAAGAAATCATGGCTTAATGCAGAAGCTTTTGCCCTTCTGTTTTCTTCTACGAGTTTTATAATTTTAGCCTGTATGTTTGTGTCTCTGATCCATTTTGAGCTTATTTTTGCATATAGTGTAAGGTAAGGACCCAAATTCATTCTTTTGCATGTGAATGTCTAGTTTTCCCAGCGCCATTTGTTGAAAAACATACTTACTCCGTTGAATGGTCTTGGTACCCTTGTCAAAAATCATTTGATCATCTCCGTTGACTTTGGTTTTATAGTGATGCTCTTTTTACAGTAATTTGGTATGTGTAATTTTTATTTGATGTTTCTAAACTTCGTTTAAAATATTGGAGTTAGGGGCACCTGGGTGGCTCAGTCAGTTGAGCATCTGACTCTCAATTTCAGCTCAGGATGGTCTCACAGTTGTGAGATCGAGCACCACAGCAGGCTCTGTTCTGGGCATGGAGCCTGCTTGGGATTCCCACACCCTGCCCTTCACTGGCTTGTGGGTGCGCTTGCTATCTCAAGATAAACAAATACTTAAAAAAAAAAAAAAGGGGGGCGCCTGGGTGGCTCAGTCGGTTAAGTGTTCAATTTTGGCTCAGGTCATGATCTTGGCAGTTGTGCGTTCAAGCAGAGCCTGGAGCCTGCTTCGGAATCTGTGTCTCCCTGACTCTGCTCCTACCCCTCTTGTGTTCTCTCACTCTCTCAAAAATATATAAACATTTTTTAAAAATTAAAAAAATAAAATATTGGAGTTGGAAAAAATATTGTAGTTAGAAGATGATAAATAATATGCATAGTTAGCCTTTAGGAGTATTCTGTAGAACTTTGGAGCTTTTTAATTTTTTTTTTTTAAATTTTTTTTTTTTTTCAACGTTTATTTATTTTTTTGGGGACAGAGAGAGACAGAGCATGAACGGGGGAGGGGCAGAGAGAGAGGGAGACACAGAATCAGAAGCAGGCTCCAGGCTCTGAGCCATCAGCCCAGAGCCCGACGCGGGGCTCGAACTCACGGACCGCGAGATCGTGACCTGGCTGAAGTCGGACGCTTAACCGACTGCGCCACCCAGGCGCCCCAGGAGCTTTTTAATTTTAAAGTAGAAATAGTGAAGATTAAAATTTGTGAAGTTTTAAAATATCCTATTCTGAGGCATCTGACCCTCGATTTTGGCTTAAGTAATTATCCTAGGGTCATGGGATTGAGCCTTGTGTTGGGCTCTGCGCTTGGCCTGGAACTTGCTTAAGGTTCTCTCCCTCTCTCCCTGCCTCTCCCCCTCTTTCCCTCTCTCTCTCTTCCTCCCCCCCCTCCCCCCTGCACTGTCCCACTCCCTCCCTCCATCCCTCTCCCCCATTGGCGCTCTTTCTCTCTTTCTAAAATAAAACAAAAAGTAATAATAAAATATTCTATCTGTAAGACAACTGACTCTTAAAAAAACAAAATGGTGATGATGGTGAGAGGGTCTAATTCAGAAAAAGAAAGACTTTGAGACCTATCAGCCAATTTCAATGCATGATCCTTAATTGGATCCTGGCCTATAAAATACATTTTGAGTATAATTGGGAAGTTTTTAGTATGGTCTAGGTATTAGAATGAAGCTAATTTTATTAGATGTGATAGTATCATAGTTATGTGAGAGAATATCTTTATTTTTACAGGTGAACTATTTAGAGGTGAGGTATCATATCTGCAGTTTACATTGCTGAAATGGTTCAGCAAAAAATAGGAAACTTAGCATAATATTAGCAGTTGTTGAACGCAAGTGATGGGGATATGGTGTTCCTTGTATTTGTCTTTTTCTGTATGTCTGATCATTTTTAAGGTTTTTAAAAAACTCTTTGCACTAAACTTTACATTCAGTTAGTTACCAGTGTCTGCTAGATAGCTCTAGGTAACCTATGAGTACCTTAAACTCAGTACCCCAACTGAACTGTTATTTCCCAGTCTTCTGTTCCGTCTTGCGCTTTCTTATAGGGTTGTTTTTCCCTACATCTTCACCTGGCATCTACCTCTGTCATGTATACCATGGTGGTAAAACAACTGTTCCATTTCCATATCTCCCAGTTATTGCCAAGGTCCTTGAGTTGGGATCCCTTGTATCCAGTCGTAGAACTGAACTGTTGAACTGTATTTTCCTGTGTTCACTTGAGTATTCCATTTTATTTATTGTGAGTGTTGGCTTTTTGAAGGTGAAGAATACTGGTTCTTTTGATCCAGGTCTTGAATGTGGCACCCAGAGTTATTTTAGAGCATCAACCAATTGAACGATAAATTCTTTGGGCATTTAAAAATGACACTTTGTATACTAGGTGATCACTGAACGGTGTTACACTTTATCTTTTAAAGGTGGGAAGAGGAACGCTACCCTGAAGGCATCAAGTGGAAATTCCTAGAACATAAAGGCCCTGTTTTTGCTCCACCATATGAGCCTCTTCCAGAGAATGTCAAGTTTTACTATGATGGTGAGTTATTCCAAGGTTGTCTAATTGTTGGCCAAGAAAAGAGCCTGCTTCTACTTAGGAATAGAAAACGTGGAAGGATCTTGTGCTATATAATCCTTTTTGTTTATTTCATTTTGTTTTATTGTCATTGTGTGGTTTGGGGGAATGGTCATCAGGGGTTTACTTACCTCTTAAAGGCTTGTTTGGTGATGAAGGAACTGCCTTGAGAAAAAGGGACTGTTAATGTTTTAATTACATGGTCCCCAAAAGTTCCCTCCACATAGCTTACAGCACTTGGTCCCCCAGTTAAATGTTTTTGTCTGAACTTCATTTCTGAGAAGCCACTCTTTGCAAGATTTATTAGAAAAGCCTTACTTGAATGGTAGTATTTTACCTTAGCAATGTAATGCAAGCTGATAAGCTGCTCATCATGAGAAATAGTACTAGTATTCAGTTGAAGATTAGTCAGCCATCAGCCTCTAGGTAGGGCTGGTCGGTGTCAATCACTCTGTACATAGCACAACAATATGCCTTTACTATATGTGCAGTCAGATTTCATAGGCTGCTGTAAAGAACTGCCCTGCCTACGCGCTTCTCTCAGAACACTCAGAGTTGTCCATTAACTACCATTGGTGTTTCTGTCCTTGGGCTGAAGAATTGAAGAGTACCTTTGACATTCTTCCTGTTTGCAGTGTAGCACTGTGCAGATGGGAATGTTCAACTGATCTCCCTCATTCCAAGAGTTCTATCCATTAATGGCTAGAGCATTTTCCCCCAGACCCTTACATGCTTAAGATTTGCTAGGTGGATCTGGACTCATTTAATAGATGTGGAATAGTATTGGGTGGTTCTGAACCAAGGGGTCTACTGACCAAACTTTGAGAAATACTGGGCAGGAAAACTGCCTAAGGGCATTAGTGGTGAACACACTCAGGAAAATTCTCGTACATCTCTTTGTCCGCCAGTAATGGCCTTAGGGCCACAGATATTTATAGATAAAGGTAGTAGTTTATACTGGGTCTTGCAAGTGGGGGACGTGTCAAGCTTGGCAAGCTGGAATTCATTCTTTATTCAGTGTGCCTGTGTTAGACACCAAGACCCAGCAATGGACAATATTGACCATGCTCTGATTGCACAATATTTGCAGTCTACCAGGACCCTATAGCCTGAATGACAATTACTTGCATCATATAAACATTCTGACTTGTGTCGACCAGAGCACACAGGACACAGTTCTATTAGCCCTCATAGTTGGTTACTTAAATATAACTCCAAAGCCAAACTCCAATGAGGAAAAAAAGCCTAGAACCTTGGAAGAAGACAATCCTAAAAGGCCATGTATTTTGTAGCTCATGTCTGGACTTACCAAGAGCTTTAGAAAGCTCAACTAATAAAGCCCCATTTTGAGGTCCAAAATGATTTGAAGGAAAGCTAGATTCTCTAGTCTCTGGGTTTCTCTTTTTCAAGATGGGAAGCCAAGGCCTGAACCAGTCATCACTGGTCACTGTGGTCCTTTCCTTCATTCTTGGCCAGTGCTCCATTATAGGAGCTCCAGCTGTATCATTTTCTCAGTTGGGTTTCTCACCGGTATTTCTTCCCTTTGATTACGTAAACTCGCATTGTGCAGTAAGTTAGGATGTTGTATTTGAATTATTGGTCCAAATTGATACTGTAAGTCCTGTCTGCTCTCTAGGGAAAAGAGTTCTCAGACTCCTTTGGAACTGCCAGGGAGGCAGGGCACCCGCTTGCTGAAGCAGTGATTTGTCTCTCTTGAGAACCTCCAGTTTTCAGCTCTGACTCAGCAGTTTCTTCTTCCTGGAGCTCAGGCTTTTCCACAAAGTGCTCCCATTGCCAGGAATCTTCTAGTCCTCTTCCCACCACTCTGCTGCTGGGGAGCTGTCATTTCCTCTTTTGACAGCTCATCTAAAACAGGAGGCATCAAAATTCCTTCCTCTGTTGGTATTCAGTAAAATTGCCCAAAGAGTCTCCATTTTTTTGTTTTTCAAATATTTATTGATACTGGTTTATGTCAAACAGACCTAAGAACAGTTTACATTCTTTTCTTGCCATTTATTTTATTTCATTTATTTTTAGTGACTTGAATATAGTGACTTAAATTTATAGTAACTTAAATTTAGTGACTTAAATTTTCCTTTATATCAGAAACATTACAGGGCGCCTGGGTGGCTCAGTCGGTTGAGTATCTGACTTCAGCTCAGGGCGTGATCTTGTGGTTTGTGGGTTCGAGCCCCGCATCGGGCTCTGTGTTGACAGCTTGGAGCCTGGAGCCTGCTTTGGATTCTGTGTCTCCCTCCCTCTGTCTCTCTCTGCTCCTCCCCTGCTCATGCTCTGTCTCTCTCTCAAAAATAAATAAACATTTAAAAAGAAAAAGAAACATGTTACAGCTTTACTGGCAACTCTAGTTCAGACATGAGTTGGGGAGAGCTGAAGAAGTGCCGGAAAGCCTTGGAAGCTAATAACCCTGTCGTCCCGAAAATGACTTCTTTCAAAGGCAGGAGGTTGCGGGGAGGGGGAGGAGGTTTGAATGGGGAATGTGGTGCCACCTGTTGGCCTGTTGCGGATTCCACACAAGTTCTGTCTACCCTGACGATTTCAGTTTTGTGCCATGATTCCCTATATCCCGCAATTAGGGATGATGATTTCCCAGCCATCATGAAATGAGTTATCTTCTGAGTTTTGAAATGAATGGATTTCTGGTTAAGATTTAGTTTTCTATAATGAAAGTGAAAATCCTGGGTGAATTTTAGTAGCTATGTAATAGCAAGACAGTGGGATGGTATTTAACTGCATTTTAGGTATAGTCAAATTATTATGCCGTGGATTAGTTCCAGATGGTGTTGTAAAGTTGGATGTTGAAGAAAAAATGGAAATTGTCCCTAAGAGTACGGTTAAAGATACTCTATTCTAAAAGTAGATTAAACTCCCAAGTACTTCCCCTTATTGCTTTATTATCTAATTAAGGTACACAAAGCCCGTAGGCCTCATTCAGATTTACGTTACAGTTAGCATTTTTCATTGTATAACATCAGGATTCCTTTAGAACAGCTTTTGCTAATGTGCACACTACCAAGAATCCCAGTCATCCCTTGTGCTCTGGATGAGTCTGTTTCCCTGAAAGAGGCAACTTCATAATGCCTGTGTTCCAGAGCAATCATCTCAAACTCTAGTATGCACACGAGTCACCTGAGGGTCTCTTAAAATGCACTTGCTGAATCTATAGATCTAGGTTGGGGCTTGATTCTACGTTTCTAACAGAACTCACACATGATGCTAATGCTGCTGATCTGTGAGCCACACTTTGAGTACCAGAGTTCTAGAGGAAGGTCTTACTTAGATTTTTCGTGTGGGATATCTGGGCTTGCCTGCTGTGGATATATATTATTTTATTCATATTCCACCCACCTAACTTTAAAGAAGAAAGATGCCTATTTCTTTTCCCCACAATTCCTTTCTTCCACTCCCTGCCCTATCCCTTCCTCCCCTTCTTGAACAGAGGCTGCTTAGCTTAGCAGTGGCAGGAGTCCCTCTGAGGATTTGATTTTTAAAAACCATTGAAGAGGTGTAAAGGACCCTGCTTGCTGAAAGGAAAAGGAAGAGTGGCTGGGCCTCCCCCAGCTCATCCCTGTCCTGAGCAGGCACCTGGGAACAGTTTACTGGCATAGTCTCCAGAGAATGACCCAGGTAAATATCTGCTAAAGAGAAGGAGAACTTCTACAACTAGATATAAATCAGTGTATTGTCTTTGTTGTTGTTGTTACCATGTGTCACCAGACCTTGTATACCTTGGGAAGGTAAACCATTAGTTAGAAGACTTCTCCAGAGCTCAGTATTTATACTCAAAACATGAATGATACACCTCAATTTTTGGAACCACTTTTTCCTCTAGGTAAAGTCATGAAGCTGAGCCCCAAAGCAGAAGAAGTAGCTACGTTCTTTGCAAAAATGCTCGACCATGAATATACTACTAAAGAAATATTTAGGAAAAATTTCTTTAAAGACTGGAGAAAGGTATTGTAGCTCATGTATTAATATCCTAGCACCTCGCAAAGATATTAATCAAATACTAAATAGTAAACTGTAACTTCACAAAAAATTCTGATGTAAAATTTGAGCTTTATGAATTTTATTGTATTTAAAGTTTTTCCTTTTTCCCTATTTGTTCATTATGTTACATAGATTTTCTATCCAACAAGAATATGTATATTTCTTTCCTCTCACTTTCATATGGCTGCAGGAGGGACTTTATCAGACCAAACAAAAAAACCTCAATTCTGGTTGAGCAAAGGAAACTTTGTCTCTGCAAGACTGCCTGCCCCTCTGTCTCCTGTTGCAAAGAGAGATGTTAATGTGATGTCCCATTCCCTTTTTATTCTTACTTGCTTGCTTTTGGTACTTTTTGCTCTTGAAATCACATGTCCTACATCTGTTTAGGTGATTTTAAACAATCTACTTATTCTCAATTTGAATAATGTGGACAGAGGCTGAGGTGAAGTTTACCTTCTGAATAGCCCTGAAAATAACATTTTAAGTGAGTAGAGTAGGGATGTTTCTAAGAGAGAATAAGTATGGAAATGTTTCTCTTATTGCTACAGAAAATGATACATATTCATGTTTCTCAACTATGGGATACACAGACCTGTGGATACGGCAGGGTGTAAAGAGCTCAAATTACATAAGAGTTCCATGAGCTTTTTCAATGATAAATCATGTAAAGTTTTTTTCTATTAAATATTTTATAATAGCACAAAGTAATAAAATTATGTTTTCTTTTTTTCGAAACTCACAAATTTAGATTGGCTACCTCTCCAAACACCTTTGGCTGAAAAAAATGGTGCTTTGCTGTAATCACAAAGAAACCTAGGGTATTAAATAGTGTATTTACCTTCTTCTTCTGTCTCCCCCCCCCCCCTTTTTTGACTAGGAAATGACTAATGAAGAGAAGAATATTATCACCAACTTAAGCAAATGTGATTTTACCCAGATGAGCCAGTATTTCAAAGCCCAGTCAGAAGCTCGCAAACAGATGAGCAAGGAAGAGAAACTGGTACTATAGAATTTTTTTTTTTTTTTTAATTTTTTTTTTAATGTTTACTTATTTTTGAGAGAGGCAGAGACAGAGTGCAAGCAGGGGAGGGACAGGGAGAGAGAGAGGGAGACCCAGAATCCGAAGCAGGCTCCAGGTTCTGAGCTGTCAGCCCAGAGCCCGATGCGGGGCTTGAACTCACAAACCGCGAGATCATGACCTGAGCTGAAGTTGGATGCTTTACGTACTGAGCCACCCAGGCACCCCGGTACTATAGAATGTCTTAAATCTCTGGAGAATTTTGGAATAGTGATTAGTTCATCTAATTTTCTTCTTGGTTCCTACACAACTTTGACTTCAGTAATTTTACATGGCTCTGTACTGAAGATTTAGGATTCTTGGCCTAGTAAAGTTTAAATTTTCTTAAGGGCTTTACATACTGAATATTGTGAATAATAGGCACTTTATTGAATGACTTAGTGTAAGAACCTGGTGCTCTTTTGATCCAAAACCAGTAATTCCAATAATACAGTATTTAAGGACGGGCAGACCTGCACAGTGACTTCTGGATATTAGGGTTTTAAACAGATAATATTGTTCCCATACCTCCCTGTTCTTGATCTCCCTGGGATCTAGGCATGCTCATCCATCTCCATCTTCATTCCAGAATGATCTTTCTAGTATCCAGTGAGATGCCATTTTCTTCTAGGGTACCAGTAGGCAAACTATAGGCTGTCTGTTTTAATTAAAAAGTTTTATTGGAACACAGCCACAGCTAGCTGTTTAGATATCCTCTGTGGCTGCTTCTATGAGGCAGTAAGAGAGTTGAGTAGGTCCAGCAGAGACCGTGTAGCTCTCAAGACCAAAATATTTTCGGTCTAGAGAAAGTTTGCCAAACCCTGATCTACAGAAATTCAGGCCAAAGTTTCTTTTTCTTTTATTTATTCTTTCTTTCTTTTCTTTCTTTTCTTTCTTTTCTTTCTTTTCTTTCTTTTCTTTCTTTCTTTCGAGGTCCAGAAGTTAAGGATTGTAAGTAATTTTAAAGCCCTTTAATTTCTATATTTTAAAGGACGTGCATGCTTATACAGTTTAGACGACTGTATTTATATAACTCATTGTTTGATGGTACCTATTTGACCTTTAGTTAAAATTCGAGTTACTGTAAGAATGATAAATGCACCAGACTTTTCAGTCCCATTTTAGTCTTCTCAGTATTCCCAGTTAGTGAAACTTGGTTTATTATTTACTTCAGGGGTGTTTTAAAACTTAAACCACTTTGGAGCTTTGTTTTTTGCAAATAGTGATCCAAAGATAGGACAGTTTCAGAAGTATCACCTTGTCAGAGCCCTGGCCAAGGACACCTGCTGCCAGCAAGTTCTGAATCTGTTTCTACCTGCAAGGCAACAGGACTTAGTTAAGTTGAATTTCTAAGTATAATACGAAAGAGTAAGCAGAGGGTAAGGAGGCTCCAAATTCCACACCCACACTCCTTTTTTGGAGCAAGGATCACAAAGTAGACAATGTATGTACCCATATACCTAGGAAAGAATCTGTAACAGGTATGCTTGAGTTGAAAACCCATCTGAAGTACTGTACAACTAAAATGTGTCTGGAACCTATGAGAAAACATGGAGATGTTTTTTATGAGGCCTGTCAGAGAGTCATACCCCTCTGCCATTTTGACACTACTCAACAAAATGACGTTAGTTTTTAAAGTTATATTTAGAAATACTTATGTAACATGTTCACACATAAATCCTTAAGAGAATAGAATCAGTTTTAAATCTGTAATTAGAAGTGAAGCATAGATATTTTGGGGAATTTTTATTGTGTTTATGTTTGGAAACTGTTAGAGGTTATCCTTATTTGCATTTCTTTCCTTTTTTAATTTTTAAAAACATTTTATTTATTCTCTACACTTATGGTGGGGCTCAAACTCATAACCAAGTTCAGGAGTCACATACTATTCTGACTGAGCCAGCCAGGCACCCCTATTTGCATATTTCTTAGTGATTTTTAGACTTTTCTCTACCTTGACCTGTTCTCAAATAAGAGATAAAATAGTAGGAATAGGGAACAGCAATTTGAATCCCTTTTGAATACTTCTTTGCTCTGTTCCAGAAAATCAAAGAGGAGAATGAAAAATTACTGAAAGAATATGGCTTCTGTATTATGGATAACCACAGAGAGAGGATTGCCAACTTCAAGATAGAACCTCCTGGGCTTTTCCGTGGCCGTGGCAACCACCCCAAGATGGGCATGCTGAAGAGACGGATCATGCCTGAGGATATAATCATCAACTGTAGCAAGTGAGCACAGCTCATTGTTTGGGCCAGAAATAAAGTTGGGGGCTTCATTTGTTCTTGGGAATATTGTTGCTGGGAGTATTTCCTAGGTTGCATAAGTCTGTTTGGGAACAGCACAGTATTTCCATATGTATAGATCTCCTAGTATTTTTCAGTTACTGACTGGTGATGAGGAAATTTGGAAATACATGCTCAGCAGATTTACCCACTTTAGGTCACAAAAGGTGAAACTGTCCCTCACTTCTCCTCAATTCACTACCCTCCTACTTTGTTATTTCCACAGAGATGCCAAGGTTCCTTCTCCTCCTACAGGACATAAATGGAAAGAGGTCCGACATGATAACAAGGTTACTTGGCTGGTCTCCTGGACAGAGAACATCCAAGGTTCCATTAAATATATCATGCTGAACCCCAGTTCACGAATCAAGGTAAGAGGTAGCTAAGAGCTGCCCCAGTTAGTGGGGCTGATAATCTCTTGTTGAAATGTAGTGTTACTGGTCTCTAGAATCACTGTGACAAATTAAAAACTCTCCACAAAATCAAGTATTTTCATGCCTTCCTTAGGTGTATCTGTCTTCTGTGTCACATTATAATCTGATTCATTTATTCACAAATATTTACTGAAATCCCAGTATGTGCCTGGCATACCATATGTATGCATGGTGTTAGGAACTGTGTTGGTAAACAAAACAGATGCAGTCCCTACCTTCGTGTTGCTTACTATCCAGTGGTGGGGTTGTGATGAAAAATGCAGTAAATGTAAATTGGCTTCTGCTGCTTTCTTCCCCACCTTTCTTGGCTCTGAAGAAGGGGGCAGAATTGCTCTGAATCCAGAAGTTGTAAAATCTAGAGTCTTACATACTTCGGCTTCCTAAGGTTACACCTGGGTAGGTTCCACCAGGACCAGGTGAGATTATGTATATGAAAGCACATCATAAACCATTGTATACCCCTGTGTTGTTATTTGTTAATACTATTATTGAAAGGGGAAAACTGTCTTGGAAGGACAGTCCGTTCTTGTTAGCCTGCTAGGCATACCCTGCTTGGGAAAAACTTCCTCCCTCAGATGTACTGTGGAACTTTGCATAACAACTTAAAAGAGAGATGAGCTCTAAAAAGGCAGCCAAGAAATGAGTTCTTTGTAGACTATGACTGTTAACTTACAGAGGACTGGCACTAAAGACACTCTTAATTTTGGTTTATAGGTTATTGAACATGGTAAGACATGAAAGCCACACCTAAAAAGGCTATGTGTTTTGCCAGTGCTATAAGCTGCACACTCTCTAGCTTATAGTTCTTTGTTCTAATATGAAAAATCTCTGATATTTCCTGCCATTCAGTTGGAAAATGTCACTTTTCCTAGTTTAGAGTAAGTATAGAATCAGAAAGAAAACCCTCACGAGCAGAAGTCAGGTCTTCTAAAGGGGCATGTTATTTTCTTCCGAAATAAAGGTGGATAAATGGTGGTTTTAGCTCTCAACTCCTAGGCTAGTGGGCAAATTGGGTAAGTATTCAACTGTATTAGAAGAAAGGTAAGCATTACGTGCTTTAGAGAAATGCAGCAGTTATTTCCCAGCACTTAAGGATGAGGAACAACTTTATGAAGGAAATTAGGTTACTGTTGGTGTTAAAAGAGAGATATTCCAAACAGAATTATGTCATTATAGATGGAGAGTGAGAAGTGTTAAAAAGAAGTAACAAAAAGAATTAGCAAGTGGTGAATCTTGCACAACATTGTGAATGTGCTAAATTTTATGTGTATTTTACACATGGAAAAAAATAAAAATTTGGGACACCTGGGTGGGGTCAGCTGGTTAAGCATCCAACTCTTGGTCTTAGCTCAGGTCTTGATCTCGGGTGGTTCGTGAGTTCAAGCCCCGTGTTGGGCTCTGCACTAGGCATGAAGCCTACTTAAAAAAAAAAAAAAAAAGGCAAAATAATGATACCAGGTTACTGTTAAGTATTTTCACATAAGTTGATATTTGATTATCTTAACCATACCACATGTACTAATGCCACTGTCTTACAGAGAAATAAATTTAGTCTCTTGGAGGCCAAAAAAACTTGCTCATGATCCAGTAGTTAGTTACTCACTCTGACTTAAATCCTTAGCCTCCTGATTGCCTGCGTGTGATAACCCTACTGCCAAATTGTGGCCAGCCTTAAGTGCCATGCTAAAGAGACTGGTCTGTGCTCTGCATCTGGTGAGGACCCATTGAAGGACTTTGAACAGAGGCGTGTCTGGAACATAGACCCACTTCAGCAAGATTCCGAGGCTTTACACACAGTCACACCAGTAAACACGAGCTCTTGTAAATGATGCAAAGGGAAAGTACAGGGTACCATATAAGAATGTATCAGGGCGTTCGATTTGACCGGGGTGGAGGGAAGGCCTTTCTGAGGAAGTGACATTTAAGATAAGACTTACAAGATGAATAGGATTTATCCCTGGAAAGGATAAGGGAATGGATGTTCCAGATACGGAAAATTGCCTTTTGAAATCCCTGAGGTGAGAAAGAGTTTGGTGGTCTTGAGGACTGAGAGAAGGTCATTGTAGTTGAAGTACAGTGAGCAGGAAGGGGGCAGGAAGAGGAGGCTACAGGGGGATGCAGGCCAGATTTTCAGGCTGTTTCTTAAAATTGTTTATATTCTCCTAAATCCAGTAGGAAGCTATCGGGTTTTAACAAGAGGAACAATACCAGATTTGTATTTTAGAAACTGTGATGTAACTGATCATTCTAAGCACTAACCTCTGTGAAGATTGGATTATATGCATACCAGAAGTACAGATATTGATCGGATGCTGTTGTATTCCAGGCAGTGGATAGTGGTGGCCTGGACAAAATGATGCCAGTGTGGGTGGAGAGAGGTGAACAGATTCCAGATAAATGGATACTGCGTTCTCTTAATATCCAGGATTCAAGTTAATTATAGGAGAGCCTTCACCGGTTGAGATCTCCATTGTTGATAGGCCAGGTGGAGACCCTCCAGAGCTGAGAGCCACCAGTTTATTCCTGACAATATCCAGATAACCCCCATATACTGTAGGGATTTGTGCAAGTTTCTGAATGATGGTTATGGTAATGAACCTAGAAGTCACCCACAGGTAGGCCTGCCTAGAATCTTATACCCCTCACAGAGTGGCTGACTCTCCTCAGCTGGGTTGGGATCCTAAGAGTCATGAAGATGGTTAAAGGCTTGAGAAGTTGGAAGGGAAAAAGAAATGTGATTTCTCCAGCTTTTTGCCAATCCTTGTTGGCTGTTTCCCACTCACCAAAACAGTGAGAACATCAGAGGTTGGGGTTTGACAGTGTTTTGAATAGTCTTTAAATGCAGTGCCAGTAGGAGAAGCATTCTCTAGATAAAAATAGACAACTCCAGGGCGCCTGGGTGGCTCAGTCAAATGTCTGACTTCAGCTTAGGTCATGATATCATGGTTGGTGAGTTCGAGCCTTGAGTCAGGCACTGTGCCGACAGCTAGGGGGTCTGGAGTCGGCTTTGGGTTCTGTGTCTCCCTCTCTCTCTGCTCCTTCCCTGCTCGTATGTGCACGCTCTCTCTCTCTCTCTCTCTCTCTCTCTCTCTCTCTCTCAGAAACAAACATTAAAAAGAAATTTAAAAGAGACATTTGCAACTATGTGGATGGAACTAGAGGGTATTATGCTAAGCAAAATCAGTCCGAGAAAGACAAATATATGACTTCACTCATGAGGACTTTAAGATACAAAACAGATGAACATAAGGGAAGGGAAACAAAAATAATATAAAAACAGGGAGGGGGACAAAACATAAGAGACTTAAATACGGAGAACAAATAGAGGGTTACTGGAGGGGGACTGGGCTAAATGGGTAAGGGGCATTAAGGAATCTACTGAAATCATTGTTGCACTATATGCTAACTAACTTGGATGTAAATTTAAAAAGTAATAAAATTAAAATTAAAAAAATAGATACAAGCATTAGGGGTCTTATTTTTTATGAACTAGTTCAAATATACAAGAATAGATAATGTATTGAATACTATGTCCACCATCTGGCTGTGTCAAACCTTAACATTGTATCCTGTTTGTTCAGTTACTTCATTTCCTAAAAAGTATTCTGATGAACACAATTGAACCCCACCCCCCATTCTCCTTCTTCCTTGGAGGTTACTATTACTGAACTTAATGTTTTCATTCTTGTGTATATTTTTGTTCTTCATAATTTATTTCTGTGTGCATAAACAATATGTAGTATTGTTTTACAAGGCACACTTTTAAACTAGGTAAGTTATTGAGATCATTCTGCAACTTCTCTCACTCAGCTTTTGTATTGAGATTTTCTTTTGACATATACTTGTAACTTATTTTATTTGCTACACGGTATTCTATTTTATAAAAAAAATTATTCTTGGGGTGCCTGGGTGGCTCAGTCCGTTAAGCGTCCAACTTCGGCTCAGGTCATGATCTCATGGTTCATGAGTTCAGGCCCCACATCGGGCTCTGTGCTGACGGCTCAGAGCCTGGAGCCTATTTCAGATTCTGTGTCTCCCTCGCTCTCTGCCCTTACCCTGTTCCTGCTCTGTCTCTCTCCATCTCTCAAAAATAAATAAATGTTAAAAAAAAAAAAAAAAATCCCTTGTCAAGAAACATTTAGAGTTATTTATGATACTTTGCTATTATAAATAGTTATGGAATAAACACATTTTCCTTGTATAGATGAAAATTTATTTTCTTTATTAGATACTTTTAAGTTCTCTCAAGTGCCTGAACCAGTTTACATCACCATCATTCCCCCAACAGCATGTACACATTTCTGTCTCATGTATCCTTGTCAACATTTCTCAAGTTTTGCTTTTTGCATTTGGATCTTTGATCTATTCAGATGTATTTTTGTATATGGTATGAAGTTGAGATCTAATACATTTTTTCAAATGAATAACCAGTTGTTCCAGAACTATTTAGTTGTATTACCCTCTCTGTTTATATATCAGATTTCTACACGTGTGTCAGTGTGTTTCTGGGCTCTCTGTCCTGTTTGTTTGTTTCTTCATCAGTAGCTTACTGTGTTAACTACTGTAGCTTGGTAAGTTTTTACTGCATAGGACAAGTTTCCTTCATCTCGTTCTTCAAAATTGTCTTGACTGTTCTTTCCGATGTTTTGCATTCATTTTGAGATAAATCTGTCATGTTCTAATGGATACTGTGGAGATTTTTTTTAATTTTTTTAATGTTTATTATTCATTTTGAGAGAGAGAAAGTGCGTGCGCATGAGCCAGGGGAGAGGCAGAGAGAGGGGGAGAGAATCCCAAACAGGCAACTTAGGGCTCAGTCTCACGACTGGTGAGATCATAACCTAAGCTGAAATCAGGAGTTGGATGCTTAACCGACTGAGCCATCAAGGTGTCCCGAGATTTTTATTGTATTGAATGTGTAGATTAATGGGGGGGTGGGAGGATACATTATTTTGAGTCCTCCAGTCCATGAACGTGTTCTACTTCTTCACTAATTCATGTCTTTGAATATACCCTCTAATATTGCTTT
The DNA here is from genome assembly GCF_018350155.1 of Leopardus geoffroyi. NCBI lineage: Eukaryota > Metazoa > Chordata > Mammalia > Carnivora > Felidae > Leopardus > Leopardus geoffroyi. The sequence goes on along the minus strand of NC_059336.1, from coordinate 19,069,917 downwards.
GTAATCTTCTCCACAGAAATTTTTCCTATGTTTAAAGCCTTTTTTTCTTAGAGACCTTACAGTTTTTAGTGCTACTGAATGTGATTTTTTTCTACTACATTTCTGTTCTTCCTAGAGTGGTAATATATGACAACGTTGCTGAGCTCTTATTCTAAAAGCATCTGTCCTTTGTGTTTTCTACATAGACAATTAAATTACCTGTAAATAAGGGCATTTTAAACTAACCATTTCCAGTTCTTACACCGCATATTTCCTCTGCTTAAGTTTTACTTCTTTTTTTTACAAGAACCCACAATCCTACATAAAATCCTAACCCTCTCTCCATTCAGCAGTTATCACAGTGAGATATATTTGATTAGTTTCTACACTCCATACCTTTCTCTAGGTATTTATTTATCTGAACATTTCTTTATTTTCATTCTTATAATCTATCTTTTCTCCAGTAAAGAGTATCTTTATTACTGTATATCTAAGTACGGATATACAGTAAAACTTTGGATTGTTCTGAGTGTTCCTCAAGACATACAAACTTTAATAAATTTTAACTTGATTAGTAAGCGATGTGTTGCAATAGAAGTAGTAGTATGTGGCGCCAAATGTCACATGATCACGACTGAGCCAGTGGTTCTTGAAATTCGTTTTGATATACAAGTGCTTGATTACAAGCATATTTCCAGAATGAATTATGCCCACAAACCAAGGTTTTGCTGTTTTTGTATAGATGCTCAGACTAGACTTTGAATCAGATGACTAATGTATTTTTATTCTAGAAAACTCTCAGCCATTTTTCCACAGCTTCTAGATCATTCCTTCCATTTGCTTCTTTTGGAATTCTCTCAGATGAACATTGGAGCTTCTCCATCTACACTTTTTTTAAAGCTCTATTTTCCATATTCTTTTTTTTTTTTTTTTTTTTTTTTTTTTACTGTTTATTTACTTTTTGAGAGAAAAAGAGACAGAGCGGGAGTGGGAGAGGGGCAGAGAGAGAGGGAGACACAGAACCTGAAGCAGGCTTCAGGCTCTGAGCTGTCAGCACAGAGCCCCATGTGGGGCTCGGACTCACAAACAGTGAGATCATGACCTAAGCTGAAGTTGGACGTTTAACTGACTGCGCCACCCAGGCGCCCCTCTATTTTCATATTCTTTACCTCTAGTTCTGGTCTTTATTTGGGGAAGTTCTTTAAGGACTCCCTTCCAATTTGCTAATTCTCCTTTTGATTATATGCATCCTGAAGTTTGTATCTCCCCTATAATTCATTTTAATTATTAATTTTTGCTTTCAGAATTTCTAATTATTATTTCATGTGTACCGAATTTTATTTCACTTCATTTCTGTTGTTTTGTTTTATAATTTCTTGTCCTTTTTTGTGGCTGTTACATCTGTTTTCTCTTTATTCATGATTGATATATATGAGGAAACCTTTGTTAGATTGTTTTTTAAAATGTTGCCTGAACTGAATTTGTGTACTAATTATTGTTGGCAGTTTTTCTAAGTCATTTTTCTTTTGTCTTCTGGAATTTCTGTCTGTAAACTTTGGGAGGTGGTTTTTGTCCATGTTATTCTCATTTGTTCTTTGCTCTCCACTTCTCTGCTCCCTCCTCATAGCAGTCTTCGAGCCCAGCTCAGCCTATACTAACACAGGCCCTGGCTTTAGGTCTCCCCATCTTGCTTGGAGCACTTTCATTGCTGTTTGAAGCAACCTGAGGATTAAAGTATGATTTCACTTAACCCCATCTGACCCAAAAGTCTATAAATAAGTTTTTGTAGTAGTGTGTTGAGTGGTAATTGATGGTTGTACTTCATCAGGGACTTTAGATCCAAAACATGGGAGGCTACCATGATGGGGCTTTGTTCTATACCTTTCTGCTCGGCCTCCAGAGACTTTTCTATTCTGAGATTCTTTTGCTTGTCTTTATTTTACTTATTCACTTCCCCTGTGTTATGTTATTGTTCTGTTCTACCCCATCTCTGTTCCATTAAGAAATTTAGCTCAATCTGGGCTGATGGCTCAGAGCCTGGAGCCTGTTTCCGATTCTGTGTCTCCCTCTCTCTCTGCCCCTCCCCCGTTCATGCTCTGTCTCTCTCTGTCCCAAAAATAAATAAACGTTGAAAAAAAAAAAAACTAAAAAAAAAAAAAAAAAAAAGAAATTTAGCTCAAGCATGACGTGACTTAGAGATTTTTGACAATTTTATTTTTATTTCTTAATATTTATTTACTTACTTTGAGAGAGAGAAAGAACACAAGCAGGGGAGGGGCAGAGAGAGAAGGCGAGAGAGAGAGTCCCATGCAGGCTCTGCACTTGTCAGCCCAGAGCCCAGCGCAGATCTCACAAACTGTGAGATCATGACCTGAGCCTGATGCTTTAACCACCTGAGCCACCCAGACACCCTAAGAGACTTTTGGCAATTTTTTAAAGTTGGGCAGTCAAGGGTAAAAAAAAAAAAAAAAAAAAAAAAAGCACAGCTGAAGTGTATCTTTTTAATGTCTCGCTTTCTGGAAACTTTGATTGGCCTACTTGCAGTCAGAGTCAGGTTTATACTACAAACAGCCTCACAAGCCGTCGAAACAATAGGGACTTTTGAGAGCCGCAGGAATGTGTGTTTCAGGTAAAGACTGTCCTGAGCTCATTCGCATCTTTCTATGCTCATCTTGGTTAGTTCTGCTTTACCTTCCAGGATTTTCATTATATAGACATCTTGTTGCAAGTGTTTCCATTCCCTTCCTCTTCCACTCTGTACTTTGGTGCCCATGGAATCTGAAATAGCAGGAAAATGACAGTCAGCCTTCTGGAACCAGTGGTTTCTACAAAGCTCTCTGATCCTGGATAAACCATAGATCCAGAGGTTAAAAGGACTGCTTATTAAGGTACTCACTGCTAAGTCCAGCCCACTGCCAAGGTTGGAAACATGATCTAGTCTCATTACCTGTAAAGTAGCCCTTAGTAAAAGTAAGGTTCTTCAACCGGTCTTAACTTTATGAACAAAATTTGTCATTTTTTCTTTAAATTAAGTACAGCAAACTTTAGAATCCGTGTTGACATTACATTGCATTCAATCCTAATAAAATATTCTTAGGGAGAAATACACTTTTCTATCTTTAGAGCTTATAATTTTGGGGGGTTTCAAAGATGTATATACCTACAAACTTTTGAATGTAACCATCTGGGGATTAAAGAGCTGGATTGAAGGAAAATGTCCTTATAAAACTTTATAGTCTTGGGAAGCTCTGATTTTGGTGAGTTTTATTAGAAAAGGAAAATAAGACATAACGCTTATTTTTTAAAAAGTTATATTCTGAATCTTTTAAATAAAATTCTGAATTCTAAAGTAGAAGGAATAAAACACTAGAACTTGTAGATGATATCGTGATAGAACATCTACATGACCTTGTTGTAGATTTCCTAGGACACAATAAGTACTAATGATAAAAGAAACAATTGATAAAGTTGACTTCATTAAAACTAAAAACTTGTAGGGGCGCCTGGGTAGCTCGGTTGGGCATCCGACTTCGGCTTAGGTCATGATCTCACAGCTCGTGAGTTCGAGCCCCATATTGGGTTCTGTGCTGACAGCTCAGAGCCTAGATCCTGTTTCAGATTCTGTGTCTCCCTCTCTCTCTGCGTCTCCCCTGCTCGCTCGCTCGCTCTCTCTCTCTCTCAAAAATTGACATTAAAAAAATTAAAATTGGGGCACCTGGGTGGCTCAGTCAGTTAAGCATCCGACTTCGGTTCAGGTTCTGATCTCATGGTTTGTGAGTTCGAGCCCCGTGTTGGCCTCTGTGCGGACAGCTCAGAGCCTGGAGCCTGCTTCGGATTCTGTGTCTCCTTCTCTCTCTGCCCCTACCCCACTTGTACTCTGTCTCTCTCTGTCTCTCAAAAATAAGTGAATGTAAAAAAAAAATAATTACAATTAAAAACTTATGTTCAACAAAGGACAAGGTTAATTAAATATATGTTACAGGCTGGGAGAAGATATTGGCAGCATGTATATCTGACAAAAAACTTGTATCGAGAATATACAAAGAATTCCTATAACTCAATAAAAAAGACAAACATTCCCATAAAAAGCGAAAGATTTGAACAGACGCTTAACAAGATAGAGGTATGGCCAATAAATAAGCACACAAAAGAGTTCTCAACATCACTAATTACTAGGAGATTTAAACCACAATGAGATCTCAGTTTCAGTTCTAGGTATTTTTGCCCTAAATGGTGGAATTGAAAACCTATGTCCACCAAAAGAGTTGTACAAGAATGTTTATAGCAGCGCTGTATTCGTGCAAGTCTCAAAATGGAAACATCCTAGGGGGGTCCATCAACAGAATAAACACATGGTCTCATCAAACACATTAGGGATAGTCCTGGATTGTATCTATATACCAGCAATTAAAAGGAGCAAGCTACTGATAAATGCAACGACATGGATGAATCTTAAAAACGTATTGGGAAGCCCAGACACAAGAACCTATACTGTATTATTCCATTTTTTTTTTTTTTTTTAAGTTTATTCATTTTGAGAGCGCATGCATGAGCATGAGTTAGGAGCAGAAAGGGGGAGAGAGAGAGAGAAAGAAAGAATATCCCAAGCAGGTTCCACGCTGTCAGCATAGAGCCCTACACGGGGCTCGAACCCACAAACTGTGAGACCATGACCTGAGCCCAAATCAAGAGTTAGACGCTTAACCGACTGAGCCACCCAGGCACCCCTGTAGGATTCCATTCTTACAATATTCTAAATTAGGCAAAACCAAGCTATGATGATACAAGTCAGATTAAAGGAATAGTGCTTGCTTGGTTGGTGATTAACTGGGAAGGGGCACGAGGAAACTTTCTCAAATGATAGAGAATATTCTCTGTCTTGATGAGATGTAGGTTACAGGGGTTATGAATTGTTAAAACGGATTAAACAGTACACTTAAAATTGTATAACATAAAATCTCTTTTAGATTTATTCAGAATGAAAGATGAATAGGAAATAGTGGACTAAAATGCACTACTTGTATGTGGAAAAGAATTTGAATATATATAACAACCTCTACATATCAGTAATAAGGCAAACATCTAAAAATGAGCATATATGAAAAGTTGGTTGGATTTTATCTTTAAACATGGTATTAAATGTATGAGGCCAGTTTGTTGTATCTTTTGTTTAAATGTTAGATGTTTGGAATTCAGAATGCTAGTCATTCCTCTTTTGGTGCATCACCAGCTAAGTGAGAAGAGCCACTTATGGGCCTCCTGACTGGCTCAGTCAGTGGAGTGTGTGACTCTTGATCTCAGGGGTGTAAGTTCCAGCCCAAAGTTGGGTGTAGAGATTCCTTAAAAAATTAAAAAATCTTCCAACAAATTAAGAAGAAGAGCCACTTAAGAATATTGGCAAATGTCATCGCTCCCCAATACAAATCTCTGAGAGAGGATTGGAGAACAGGAACAGCTCATTTCCCACTTTGTATCCTGAATTCAGATCCTGACCCCATTTATCTAGTATATATATATATATTTTTTTTTTTTTTTAGACTTTTTTTTTTTTTTTAAGTTTATTTATTTTTGAGAGAGAAAGCAAGTGTGCCAGTGGGGAAAGGGCAGAGAGAGAGGGGGAGAGAGAATCCCAAGCAGGCTCACATGGTCAGCACAGAACCCGATGTGGGGCTCAATTCCATGAGCGTGAGATCATGACCTGAGCCGAGATCAAGAGACACTTAAACCAACTGAGCCATCCAGGTGCCCCTATCCAGTATGCTTAATGAGTAAGCAGTTATATTAGAACCAGAAAATATGGTGAGCCCACTAGTTAAAAACAATCTCTCAAAGAATGTCACTTATAAGTAATCAAATTAGATTCTCATCCCTAGAGAGGGTTGACTGGGTAGGGAAAGATGGGAGGGGGTTAAAGGCAGTTCCCCTGTGGTGGATACCTTGTTTCACTGCGATGGTTTTGAGGAGGACCCTGTCTGGAAGACCTAAATGGATATTTTTTTTTCTGGGAGTAGTCTGAGAAAGCTTGTTCGAGTGCATTTTACTGTCTGGATTCCGTTCAAGGAAACTGACGGCAGGGGTAAGCATACTTCCTGGAGGCTAGCTTTCCTTCCCCCAGACCTAGACAAGGTGGCTTCTGCCCCTCCACCCCGCCTCTTGTGTCCTTACTTGAGAGAATCCTGGATCCTTGGGTCAGGAGCCGAGCCAACCTGTGAGGAAAAGTTGGTCTTGTGGTACCCTCTGTGAATGGCTTATTTGTTGGGTTTTTCTAAACCTTGTTTCAGTGGCATAACTAAGGAATTGCGCAAATGTGACCCTACAGGACTTTGAAGACTTGGAGTTAGGCTTTAGTAGGCCTGCATGCATTAGAGTGATGGCCAAGAGCTCACTCCTGAGCGGGAGGCTGTGCTGTTGAAGATTGTGCGTGTGTGTCTCTCTCGCACGATTGTCATGGAAATGGATTACTTGTATATGAGGACAGCTGTATCACACCTTTTCTTCACCCTGTTAAATGTTAGTACATACTTGGAAAAACCAGTGAGAAATTTTCAGCTTGCCATTGTCAGGAAATAGAACTTTGATATTTCTTCTGTATTGTATCAACAACTGCTAAATCACCCACCCACAACAAGTAGTTCACTTACAAACAACTTGGCCACATACATTTGTGGCAGAGTGATGAACCCTTAGTGCAGCCGGGTGAGCTTGCAGTTCGGGGCGCTGGTGGAGCTAGAAGTAGATCTTTCTTGCTTTCACTTAGCCAACTTTCCTGCATGCTCAGAAGGCTAGTTACTTTGACCACAGTTCTGAACACTTCAAGGACCATGTGTCCCATGGCATAGGCGGGAACTAGGCTTATGTGGGTAAAAATCACGATGTCCCTCTCTCTCATAGGTGGGGGAATTAATTGCAGAGATTCTTGGGTTCTTGAATTCCATCCCTGTATTCATGTCATATAATCTGTTTTAGACCTTAGAATACTCCCTGACTCTCTTGGGAGTCCTTGGATTTTTTTTTTTCCCCCTTCCTTACCTTTCTCACTTGACATTAGTATCAGCCCTTGCTTGTGAATTTCCTTTCAGCGTGGCAGCAGGACTAATCTCCTGTCACTGTTGGGTAGAGACCATCTTTTCACTCTCTTTCAAAAACATTTCATTGGTTTTAAAATCCATCTTAAAATCTTATATCAAAAGCTCTAATGTTTAAAAAAAAAAAAAGTCTTCCTAGTAACATTGCTTTCCTCAATCTAATGAAGAATACTTTTAAAAGCAGAAGTTAGGGTTGATGGGGGGTGGGAGGGAGGGGAAGGTGGGTGATGGGTATTGAGGAGGGCACCTTTTGGGATGAGCACTGGGTGTTGTATGGAAACCAATTTGACAATAAATTTCATATATTGGAAAAAAAAAAGCAGAAGTTAGAAAATGGTGAATAATTACAGCTGTTCCTGGAAGTCATTGTGTTCCTTAGTAATTACAAGTTATAATCTTTGGCTCTATTTCCTTGACCCTTCCATCAAATTGTGCATGGTTGTCTTGAATGTAATGAAATTCGGTCTTAGCAGAAAACTGCTATTGGCTCACAGATTCAGGAGCAGAGAGAGCCATGATGCTGATGTGGGAATGGGGATGTTTATACCCTTTGTGTTGACAGAAGTCCGTTTTGGGGATGTGCCATGTGGGCTTTTCCCAAGAACATAAACAATTTAGCAGTTAGAAAGGAGTCATGTGTGTGCTTGACAGTGAAACAGGACAGCATGAGTTCTCATCAGGTTAAATGCTTTATGGTTTCTCTTCAGTACTCTTTTTCTACCTTGCTTAAGCTCAGGCTTCTTTTCTTTGGTTCACAGCTCTGAACTTGGGTGTTCAAAGTCTGTTTTTACTCCACCATTCCTAAGCAATCCACCTTTGGGGTTGGGTCTCTGCAGGGTGAGAAAGATTGGCAGAAATATGAGACCGCTCGGCGGCTTAAGAAGTGTGTGGACAAGATCCGGAACCAGTATCGAGAAGACTGGAAGTCCAAAGAGATGAAAGTTCGGCAGAGAGCTGTAGCCCTGTACTTCATCGACAAGGTGAGCATCGTCCTGTCACATTGCTTAACATGTTCAGCTTATCAAAGATGTGGAGCTTGTTTACTCCTCCAGGCCCTGTGCTAAGTATTAGAGAAGCACCAACCTCTGGTTGAGTAAGGAAGGTAGAAGTGGAGAGAGAGGCGTTCAAAGTCTACTGCTATCTGAATCTGCCAGAAATACTGTGACATTTTCAAATTCTTTTTGACTATAAGCTACCAAAAAATTTTATTTTACATCACAGACCCAACACACAGATATATATATATATATATGTATACATATATATATATAGGTGTTTGTGTATAACTGAAACAAAAGTTGCACAAAACAATGTTTAGCTTTCTACAAGGAGTGAATTCTGACATTTTAAATTCTGTTTCTTGTTTTTAAAAAGGGTGGTTATAACCCTTAAAACTGGTTAAACCACTAATGTATCACAACTACAGTTTGAAAGACTGTGTTTTAAAAACTTTTTTTTTTATTAAGTTTGTTTATTTTGAGAGAGAGAGAGAGAGAGAGAGAGAGAGAGAGAATCCCAAATAGGTTCTGCGCTGTCAATGCAGAGCCCGACATGGGGCTTGAACTCATGAACCATGAGATCATGACCTGATCTGAAACCCAAGAGTCTGAAGCTTTAACCATCCGAGCCACCCAGGCACCCCTGAAAGACCGTGAGGGAGGTCAGTTTGTCAGTATCTTTTAGAAGATTTTAGTGCTGATTAGCTCAAATTCTGAGTTATCTAAAAAATAAGCAAAATTAAGAGACTCGCATGTTGAGTCTGATTGCCCAGAATAGGAATGCTGCTTTGTTTTATTATTACTTTTTTATAAACTGAAATCTATTTCTTTAAGTAAAAAATGCTGAGAGAGCCACTCTTTTTCTTTTTTCTTTTCTTTTTTTTTTTTTTAAATATTTGTTTATTTTTGAGAGAGAACACAAGCAGGGGAGGAATAGAGAGGGAGACATGGAATCTGAAGCAGGCTCCAGGCTCTGAGCTGTTAGCACAGAGCCTGACTCAGGGCTTGAACCCACGAACTATGAGATTATAACTTGAGCCGAAGTTGGATACTTAACAGACTGAGCCACCCAGGTGCCCCTGCTTTGTTTAAAAAAAAAAAAGAAAGAAAGAAAGGAACAGGAAGGGAGGGAGGGAGGGAGAAAGGAAGGAAGGAGAGAGAGAGAGAGAGAGAGAGAGAGAGAGAGAGAGAGAGAGAGAGAAAGAAAGAAAGAAAGAAAGAAAGGTAGGTTCTTTCCTCCATCCCCATTTGAGAGAACAGAATAAAGAGAAGCTTGGTTTTTTGAGAAAGGATAATACTATTTTGATTCTCTGTACTTCATTTTATTTGAAGAAGAAGCACTAGTGTAGAATCCAGAATTCCCAGGCCTTGCAGACTGATGCTCTGTCCCAAAGAGAATTGGGAGACTTATTTGGGTTTCTTGTAGATCCTGTGAGATTGAAGTATTTTCATTTGTTCTCATTTTTCCCTCCTCCCTGGACAGCTTGCTCTGAGAGCAGGCAATGAGAAGGAAGAAGGAGAAACAGCAGACACTGTGGGTTGCTGTTCACTTCGTGTGGAGCATATCAATCTGCACCCAGAGTTGGATGGTCAGGAATACGTGGTAGAGTTTGACTTCCTTGGGAAAGATTCAATCAGATATTATAACAAAGTACCTGTTGAGAAACGAGTAAGTTCCTGTGGCCTGTGCTCCCTTGCCTGTTTTTTCTTTCTTCCATTCAGTCATTCAACAGTTACTGAGTGCTTTTTGTATGCTCTGCATTTTGCTCAGCACTAGAAGAAAATGATTTGAAAGGGAGGGGAGAGGTGTTGTTGGTTGTCCTGTGTACCTCCTTTTAGTCCCTGTCCCTCACCTCCTCTGCTCCATGCTACCTTTCTGGGATTAGGGGGCCACATCCTGTAGTAGTATTCAACAGAGCATGCTGTAGAGAGTGGGCCCTTATGACAAATTTCAGCATAAGATTTAACTCACCATGTTGTAATGATTCAACCATGTTTTAGTATCCCCTGGTCATGTTGCACATTTGTCACTTTTGTAACTTTGCTCAGCCTCTCCCCAACTCCTGACTGAGCAAAGCAGTAGCCTGTTATCCTCAAACCTCTGAGCCCACAGCTGAAGACGGTGCTGCAGGGCCCCCATAATCCAGTCCTTTAACAGCCTGATGTCTACTCAGGTAATTGGGCTTTGCTGGCTGTGGCAGTGGTCCATATTAAATGAGGCTAAAGAGACATGACAAATATAATACCTTACCTTAGATTGGGTTCCATACAGGGGAGGTAGAGGACATCGCTAGGTCAGCTGACCAAACTGGACCACTAAAGTGTGTCCTCATGCAGATTTATAAAGTTGATGAGTACTGTGCATATGTATGGCAGTATCTCTATCCTTAGAAAATTCTTGGAAATACCTTGAGGTATTTAAGGGTAAAGGACTATAATACAAGTACCCATAAATGGTTCAGAACAAACAATGAACATGTATATACACACACATAGAAATGGGGCAGACGTGTACTATGTGAGTGGCAAATGATGTGTAAAATGGTAATGATGGGTGAATCTGGTAAAGGGTGTCAGTGTTCCTTGTGCTTTTTTGTTTTCCAAGTTTTTGTACGTTTGCAATTATTTCCAAAGTAAAGGCTTTTCAAATAATAGGTTCTTCTATTTCTTTTAGGTTTTTAAGAACTTACAGCTATTTATGGAGAACAAACAGCCTGAGGATGATCTTTTTGATAGACTCAATGTGAGTGGACAAAGTGCAGTGGGTTGGAGGAGGGGCCCAGCCAGAGCCACTCGAGCTCCTAAAGGAGAGGTTTGCCCAGGGGTGGCTTGGACTCTCCCTTTAGTCTGTCCTGTGCCATCCTATCCTAGACACACTTCCTCCCTCAGGCACATAGTGAGTTCATGACCAAAGTCCTGAGACAGGTAGACAAACCCTGCCTTTTACCTCTTCTGGCTCTTAACAGAGTCTTCTCTTGCTGGATGCCCAGCCACCTCTGCTGGAGACCAAAGCCCTCTCCCTGATAGCTTATCATGGAAGGTCTTAATAGGGAAGGACACATTTGTTTTATTGGCCTGCTTAAGATTAAAGTACTTCATAGGGAGGTATCATGCAAGCCTGTAATTTGGAATTCTTTTCTCCTTTTTTTTTCTAACTTCTCACTGGCAAGGCAGTAAACTTGGCAGAGTTGAGATTGCACTGGCATAAATGTCCTAGGGCTTGCTTGCCAGAAGGGGCAGAGTGGTAGGGCTTTTACCTAAATCCCAATATACTCTGTGCCTTGTCTCCTCCAGACTGGTATTCTGAATAAGCATCTTCAGGATCTCATGGAGGGCTTGACAGCCAAGGTGTTCCGTACATATAATGCCTCCATCACGCTACAGCAACAGTTGAAAGAACTCACAGCCCGTAAGTATTGTTTGGCCAAACAGGCCTGTACCCTTATTTGTACGTCCATTGCCCTTGCTCAGCTAGCTTAAGTCCTGGATCCGTTTTGGTTTTTCTCCCTAACTTTGTGACTGGAAACTTTTCCTTCCGTATCTCTAATAGAGAGCTGAGGCTTAGTTGTATAAACAGAAGGTCAGTGCTATTTCACCTTTCCTACCCCAACGTCAAGATTTATTTTCATGGAATGCTGACAGGAGCTTTTATTTGTTCTGAAATGCCTGCATTTTATATTTTATATGTATGTTAATGAAGGTAATAGGATGAAAGTGCTATAATGTTTGGTTAAATTGGAGAGAACAAAGTTGTCATGTTATTTTGTAAAAGGAGAGCACATCCTTCCCCTGAAGTTTCTGCCATTTTTACCCCCTTAAGAGTTGATAGTATTCTCCTAAAAACTAGGTGCAGGAGGTATGACCAACATCCACAAACTTCTTTTTCTAGAGCCCAGCCACTGCTAAATTTCCTCTGCTCTGTCCTCTATGTCAAATGGCTTTAGAATATAAAAGCCAGAAAATCCAAAGAGGGTATTTTGAGGGTTAGTATTTTGGGGTGGGACAAAGGATGCCATGTGACATAAGTAAAATATTCCTCTAATGACACTTTGAATTTTTCTTTGTAAAACAGATACCGACTTATGATTTTGAAACATAAAGCTTGTGATCCTTTTGTCTTGTCCTCCTCTACAGACCTTTTCTGTTCCAATTCTACATTTTCTTCAGACTACGTTGGGGGGCAGGGGGTGGCCTTTCAGACAAGCTGATGACTTGACTCTCAGTTTTGACCTTGTGTCTCAGGAGAACTTGATCATCTTAGTGAGATGAGGGCTGGCAGAATCATGAGGAAGTGCTGGGGAAGCCATGTGGTGTATTCTCCTCAGATAGACAAATCAACTCTTTTGTCATGTTTCTTTCTTCACAGCTGATGAGAACATCCCAGCAAAGATCCTGTCTTACAACCGTGCCAACCGAGCTGTTGCAATTCTTTGTAACCATCAGAGGGCACCACCCAAAACTTTTGAGAAGTCCATGATGAACTTGCAGTCTAAGGTAATGTGGATCTGGATGGTGTGGTCGCAAAATGAAGGGAGCCACATCTGCTGTGGATAGATGATCTGCAAATAAGAGGCCTTCTGGGCTGGGATATGAGAAGGCCAGTTCTAGGTCTCTTCTGGAAGATACGTCCATGTTAAAGATAAACAAATGGAAATATGATAGGAGTTATCCCTGATGAAGATAACTGAGTATCAGGTACTCATTGTTCAGAAAGTCTATTTCCAACTTCGGCTCAGGTCATGATCTTGCGGTTCGTGGGTTTGAGTCCTGTGTCGGGCTCTGTGCTGACAGCTCAGAGCTTGTAGCCTACTTCAGATTCTGTGTCTCCCCCCCTCTCTGCCCTTCCCCTGTTAGGCTCACGTGCGCGTGCGCACTCACCTGCTCTCTTTCAAAAATAAACATTAAATTTTTTTTTTTTTTTTTTTTTTTTTTTTAAATAAAGTCTGTATTCTGTGGACAGAACTCCTGCACTGGCCACTCTTCCTATTTTGAAAAGCTGAGTTTGATGTGTGCCTTCTTTTGAAATATTATTGTCCTTATTATACATGAGAATAATGGATATAAAGACGGTCTTCACCATTCCTTGCCACAGTCCAGAAATACAACTGTTTCTAAATTAGATTGCTTCAAATTAAAAAGATGATGAACAATGATATTTTATTTCCCCCTAATCCTAGCACAACTATTTTTATTTTTACACATTCCACATGACTCATATTTTTATGTAGCTCATCATCAAACATCTGTTGAATTCTGGCTGTGTGCCAGAGTTGCTGCCCTAGAGGGAGAGAGACATGCAAACAAGTAGATGCTATTCCTCTTCCATGTGCTTTTCTTCCTTCTGACTCTGTCTGGTACTGTGCTTTCAAGCCACAAGGCACTAAACACTTCGGTGGTGAGCGTTTCTGTGTTAGCGATGGCTACGTAACTAATCCATTCCAACGTACTAACTCTCAGTGAGAACTGGCAGGTATTTCACTCTAGAACAGACACATAGGGTTGTCACAAAGGACCAATTATCCTGAAATACACTTACCAAGTATATTTTAAAGTCTGTGATGTGCTTCCTTATTAACTTATTAAGTAAGATCTGAAGGTGGGTCTAATAATCACTAAATTTCAAGGGTAGTAAAGAATACATAAACAATACTTAAGATTTCTGCAACAATTTTAATGATCCGGGAATATCTGTATTATATTGGTGGCGAATATATCATAGGTACTACTGATACTACTATGGTTTTTTGCCCACATTCATAATTGAAGACGAAATGATGAATTTCAAACAGAGGTTAGTGAAATTACAGATGTAATTCTTTTCCATCCACATTTACAGAATTCTGTACTAGGACAGGTGGAGTTTAAACATGACTTGTTACAGGGGTGCCTGGGTGGCTCAGTTGACTAAGTGTCCAACTTTGGCTCGGGTTATGATCTCATGGTTCGTGAGCTTGAGCCCCACACTGGGCTCTCTAATGTCGGCACAGAGCCCACTTTGGATCCTCTGTCTCTCTCTTATCTCTGCTCCTCCCCTGCTTGTTGTCTTTCTCTCTCTCTCTCTCTCTCTCTCTCTCTCTCAAATAAATAAATAAATTTAAAATAAAAACTAAAAATGACTGCTATAAAGTGAGGCTCCAGGGGCGCCTGGGTGGCACAGTCAGTTAAGCGTCTGACTTCAGCCAGGTCACGATCTCGCGGTCCGTGAGTTCGAGCCCCGCGTCGGGCTCTGGGCTGATGGCTTGGAGCCTGGAGCCTGCTTCCGATTCTGTGTCTCCCTCTCTCTCTGCCCCTCCCCCCGTTCATGCTTTGTCTCTCTCTCTGTCCCAAAAATAAATAAACGTTGAAAAAAAATTTTTTTAATAAAATAAATAAATAAATAAAGTGAGGCTCCATACACATTTTCAGGTTCATATATTTTCCTCCTGTTGAAATTTCTTCAAGATAAATACCCGGTAGTAGTATGTCTGGGTCAAAAGATACCCACAACCTACAGTTCATGCTACAGGTGCCATCTGGTTTTGCTAGAGGGATGCACATATGCACAGTAAATGAATATATGCCCCTAGACCTCTCAAATCCTTAGAATATATGGTTGGCAGGCAAAGAACCCTATAGGCCACCCATCCTAGCAGCTCCTGTTCACTGCCACTCTGTTAAATGGTGGTCATGTGGAATCATCTACTCTCCCCATGTTGTTGTTCCAAGCCAGAAATAAAAGCATGAATATTCAGGTGCTGTTTACCCAATTCAAGCTACCCATCCCCCTGGAGCATGAGGAGGTATTTTGTTGATCTTACTCTGGAACCACTGTTTGGGCAGCCCAGGGCCGCCTGCCAGACGAGCCCTCCAAGCCCAGGAACCCTCTCCTGTGTGCCCACAAAGCAAACACACGCCCCTGTTTGCCAAGTGAATCAATGGAGTCTTTGATGCTTTGAGAGAATTTGAAACAGCCTGCCAATTTAGCATCCACGGAAATGGTTAAAAGATTGTGGTCTGTTAAATTTCTAGCCCAAGAAGAATCTAGCTAGTGGTGTCTGATGCTTTTGTGTATAGAATCAGTTCCTTCAGCTTGACTTTGGACAACATGGATGTTGGAAGTAAGCCATTCATAGTAAAATACATTTAATGATTCTCTCACAATGGTGGCCTCTGTTTCCAAACTTGGGCTATATGTGTATATTTAACAGACAATTCTAGGCTGAGAGCAACAGCCCAGACTGTGTTGAATCAGGCAAGTATTTATTTACTCTGCAGAGGTTCCCTTGACCTTGTAGGTTAGGAAAGGTAATAGCACATCTGAGGTTCTGCCCCCAGCAGCATGAGCTCCCTGGTTTGGGCTCTAGTTTCCTGGTGTTGCCTGCTGCTGTCCTTAAGCAAGAACTAAGAACTTAGGTTTTCCAGAGGCCCTCCAAGCGTTCTATAAGCAAGAAAGGCTGGAATTGCTTGTTTCATCCTTTATAAACCGGGATTCCATGAGATTTTATTTGGAAAAAGAGCTCCATAGCTAAAAATGTTTTCAGACCTCTGTTTTTGAGTGATAACTGCTTTAATTTCCTTCCAGTCTCAGCTCCCTTTCATTTAAAATACAGAAGGCCAAAGCCAGGCTGTGCCATATATAGGTTTCAGCCGACTGGCTGAGCTGTTTAGCTTCCTGGGTTCCCTTGGGTATTCTTTCCAGTGCATCCTTTTTTCCTGAGAAGCTGGCAGCTCCTTCCCAGAGTGCTGGCAGAATCTGAGGAATGAGCTGGGTTTAGTAGATGCAAGGATCCTGTCTCAGCTTCATAAAGAGTTATCTCCTGCAGTATTTGTAGAAGGAAGGCTATAACCTGACACAGGATCCATTTAGTAAACAGTTTTCATCTGTAGCCCTCCTCCCAGGTGTCTAAAACTAAAGGGTTATGTGATCGAAAGATTGGCACTCACATTCCCAGTCCTGGCAGGTTCTGTAACCTGAGCTTTTGCATTAAGGGGACAGGCCCTGGGTCACTGCCTATAGAAGGATCACTGATTTCTTGAAGGGTCACTGAAGAACATAAATGACGAAATAGCATTTGCATTCAGCAGTCACTGTGCATCTAATCTGTGCCTTCATGAAGCCACCCTGGGAAAGGGGGGAGGTTTATGTGGCATGCCACTGACATAGGCAGCCTGCCTGGTGGAGACAGCTTCTAGGTTTCATGTCTGATGGAGCTCTTTTCTCTCCGGGCTGATTTTATTTTTAAACCTTACTGTTCTTCCCCACCTAGATTGATGCCAAGAAGGAACAACTAGCAGATGCCCGGAGAGACTTGAAAAGTGCTAAGGCTGATGCCAAGGTCCTAAAGGATGCAAAGACCAAGAAGTATGTACCTGGTTGTTATGCAGAGCTGGGGACTGGTTGAGAGAAAAGCAGGGGTAATATCAGAGGCCCAGGGGCCCCAGCTTCTCTAGAGTTTCTGAGTGGTATCTTTTGGACATCTCTGTATGTATTTAGGGTTTTCCTGCTTTTGCTGCCCCTGCATGGCCGGGTGGGGTTGCAGTGTTTTTGTCCAGAAGCTAGGCCTGGTTCTTGATGACTTCCATTCTTCCAGGGTGGTGGAGTCAAAGAAGAAGGCTGTGCAAAGACTGGAGGAGCAGTTAATGAAGCTCGAAGTTCAGGCCACAGACCGAGAAGAAAATAAACAAATTGCTTTGGGAACCTCCAAACTCAATTATCTGGACCCAAGGATTACAGTGGCTTGGTAAGTAATCTTTGGGCCCTTCTTGGGGTCCTGCTGCTGGCTAGAGAATGTAGTGGAGGGTTCAAGAGCACTGTTGGCCTTCCCATGCCATCCCTTCACCTCATACTTGGAAGTCCTTTGGGAAATCCTTGCCTTTCTACTATGCACACTGCAACTGCACTAGAACATCTTCAGTGACCCTAAATGGTCAGTAATGTTGTTATACTGCCTTGGAGCATGTTTTTGTCTGTTTTTAAAAGGCAGTTGCAGCCTCTACCCCTATGGAACTTTAGGACAAGAATAGGAACTCTTGGCTCTTATTAAAGGAAAAATCTAAAAGGAGCCCATCTATCTACACTTGAACAAAACTTTTCAATAATTTTTTTTTACAAGTAAAGGAAGAAAGGAACAAGCAGAAAAAAAAAAAGACTGCAGATCTGAGCAACGTACAGAAAGAGTTAGAGGGAGCTTATAACAAAGATAAATTCTCTATTGTTTGTGTCCCCTTTTAACCCCACACAGTCATAAAATGACATCCAAAATAAGTTTTATTTATTTTTTGGAAGATGCTTATTAATTAATGTGCATTTTTCTGAGCCTGACCTGCTCCTATGGGTCAGGGGTTCCACCCGGCTCTTGTACCCTTTTTGCTCTTTTGCCCTGTTGGGTGCTAGAGGTTGAGTTAGATTGAGGGGCAGTATGCATTGTGGTTGAGAGCATGGACACCAGAGCCAGACAGCTTGGGTTCACTTTTTAGCTCCATCTCACTAGCTGCATGACAAGGTAAGCAAATTACTCAACTCCCTGCATTAGGTTTTTTTCATTAGTACATCTGTAGTAGCATCTACTTTAGAGGTCACGAGCACATGATACTGTTAGAATATGTTTGGCATGTTCTTAAAATTCATTCTCAGCAGATGGACACGAAGCAAGCATATTCAGGTCCCTGCCCTGGGTCTGGGCTGTTGCTCCCTGAGACACTAATCCCCCTTTTTCTCCTTTGTGTACAGGTGCAAGAAGTGGGGGGTCCCAATTGAGAAAATTTACAACAAAACCCAGCGGGAGAAGTTTGCGTGGGCCATCGACATGGCTGATGAGGACTACGAGTTCTAGCCAGTCTCGAGGGGCGGGCAGGGTTCTGTGAAAAGGAACAGTGTGGTTTGGGGAAGGTGGATAAACTGTGAGCCTTGCTTACCCTCACAGCTGAGGGAGAGAGGCGGCGAGTCTTAACAAACGAACATCTTTGCGAAAAGATAAACCTGGAGATATTATAAGGGAGAGCTGAGCCAGTTGTCCTATGGACAACTTATTTAAAAATATTTCAGATATCAAAATTCTAGCTGTATGATTTGTTTTGAATTTTGTTTTTATTTTCAAGAGAGCAAGTGGATGGGAATTTGTCAGAGTTCTGCCAGGCAAATTCACTGTTTCACTGAAGCATTTGGATTCTCTTAGCTACTGTATACGAAGTCCGATTATATTGGTGCGTTTTTACAGTTAGGGTTTTGCAATAACTTCTATATTTTAATAGAAATGAATTCCTAAACGCCCTCCCCCTTCCCCCATTTCAGGAATTTAAAATTAAGTAGAACAAAAACCCAGCGCACCTGTTAGTGAGAATTGTCACTATTGTCATGGGAATCAATTTTCATTAAACTTGAAGCAGTTGTGACATCGGCAGTGTTTTGGTTCAGACACCTGTTCACAGAAAAGCATGATGGGAAAATATTTCCTGACTTGAGTGTTCCTTTTTAAATGTGAATTTTTATTTCTTTTTAATTATTTTAAAATATTTAAACCTTTTTCTTGATCTTAAAGATCGTGTAGATTGGGGTTGGGGAGGGATGAGGGGGTGAGTGAGTCTAAGGATAATGAAATAATCAGTGACTGAAACCATTTTCCCATCATTCTTTGTTCTGAGCATTCTCTGTACCCTTCAGATATCCATCTTTTTCATTTTAAACCCAGTCTTTCACTTGAAAGATTTTATTGTGTAAAAAGTTCCACAAGTCAATAATTTAGAGGAAAATGAGTATTTGGTCCAAAAAAAGGAAAAATAATCAAGAATTTAGGGCTTTTATTTTTTCTTTTGTAATTGTGTAAAAAATGGAAAAAAAACATAAAAAGCAGAATTTTAATGTGAAGACATTTTTTGCTATAATCATTAGTTTTAGAAGCATTGTTAGTTTAGCGTGTGTGCAGAGTCCATTTCCCACATCTTTCCTCAAGTATCTTCTATTTTTATCATGAATTCCCTTTTAATCAACTGTAGGTTATTTAAAATAAATTCCTACAACTTAACGGAAACCTAGTGTCTGCCTCTTTGTTACACAAGGTCCCCGACCTGACTGGGGCAAAGTTGGGGTGGGGGGCGTTGGTGGGAGAGGGCAGGGCTCGGCTCTGTGTGGGATGTGCTCTCATTGCTCAGCTCGGCACTGGCGGCTCCCTCCCCAGGGGTTGGGTGGGGCCTGGAAGGGGCTGCACCTGTCTTGCTGCCTTGGGTGTGGGTCAGAGGGGAGCCAAAGTCCATATCTTAAGATAAAAGCGGGCCCAGGAAGTAAGGGAGGGTGCAAGAACTGAATTTGGAGCCCAGGGTAGGTATTGTTTATTGAGCAAGATAAAGTGAATGTATTTGGGAGACAGGCTTTCTGAGCATATTGGCCAGAAGCAGTAGGGAGCTTGTCTGGGTTTGCTTGTCTGGGTAAGCTTACAAGTCAGGATGGCAGGAATTAAGGGTACTAAGCCATTTAGGACACTGGATCCCAGAGGCCCAGCTGTAGGCTTCTCGTGTTGATTGGTTAATTGGAAAAGCGTGGTCTGTGGCCACTCCCCAGGGCTCCTGTACCCACATTTGTAGGGTCCCTAAAAAATTGTTCCTTTCTTTATACTAGGTTACTGTTAAGTCTGGAATTTAGGGTGAAGAGAGAGCTTTCCTGGCCAAATGGAGCAGGAAGAAGATCAGTGGTCAGAATTGGCCATTAGCCCTGGGCCCTCTAGCTTGCTAGCATGCATACACAGGTATATTCTGGGAGGAGAGCCATCTCCTGGATGGTCTCTCAGCTCCCTGAGGCTGGGTGCTGGGCTGGTGTTGGCCCACTGCAGAGAACCCTGGAGGTCCTCCTTGGCAGCCTGCATTTCATCGGTCAGTAAGGGAGGTAGCATTCACCCCAAGAATAAAGGAGGTTATATACCATCAGTGCTTTGGAGCAGATTACAACCACGTATTTTTTTAATCGTGTGGTGTAGAGGTAGCTAAAGCATTGAACATAAGAAATGGCAACAGAGGCTCTTGCAACACCTGATCAGTACACTGTACTTTATGGCTTAGGGGTGAGTAAAGAGAACATGGGCCCAAGGTTTGGGACTGGAGCAGGACCTGCCACAACCAGGGGACAAATCTTAGTCCATAACTAGGAATTAGGGACAGGAGGCCTCACAGGCATAAGATTTTATTCATGGGCAGCAGCAACTCGTGCCTACCTTTCCCAGCAGGGATCTTCCTACAGGTCTTCTGAGGGCAGGTGCATGGCAACTAAATCCTGGTCAAGAACGATTGTGAAGGGCTCCCTCAGTGGTGGCAGGCCTGGGAGAGCAAACCAGAGGATGGGAAACTGACCTGTCCAGTGGGGATGAAGGAAGAGGCTGGACAGATAGGTGAGGGCCAGCTGTGAAAGGCCCTGAGAAATACTTGAGCCTGGAGTCAGGAGAGAACTCGCCTCACTTATTCCTCCAGTAGATTTGGTTCCCTCCTCACACTTCTGGCTTTGTCCGGGAGCAGAGGCCCGATGTGTAAGGTCCAAAAAAGCCCCTCCTGTCAGGGTCTTCTGGAATGCTCAAGTCCAGCTGTAGGCAAAGTGGAACGCAAGCCAGGTATCTGGGTGCTTGCTTGCTGCTCAGCAGCTCCTCCATCCATCAAATCCACCCTGGACTTACGTCACGTTTGAAAGAAAAAAGGAAGCTCCCAGCTCCCAGCCATCTCCCTCTCCCTCACCATCTCTCTCTCCATTTCACATATGAGTGCCTGGAGCCAGTCATCCACACCACCAGATCATTCCCCACCCACTGTAACCAGCTTCTGTCCCACCTTGCCCCCAATTCCTCCCTCCGTTCCGACCACAACCGCCAACAAGTGAGTGACTGATAGATGGGCTTGTACCGTGTATCTTAAGCTTTTTGTGGCACTGGGCATGTGACCATTCTTTGATTTAGTAGCCCTACTGAAATATATTTTACATACTATAAACATCCACCTGTTTCAAGTGTAACATTTGTACCTACTGAAGGTTATGGCTGTCACCATAAGTCAGTTTTAGCATATTCTCCTCCCCAGTAAGATCCCTCGTGCCCATTTAAGAGTTAATCCCCACTCCCATCTCCAGCCTCCACTAAATCTACTTGCGCTGTACCTTTGTCTTTTTCTGGACATCACACACACAAATGGAATTGTACAATACGTGCCCACTCCCCTCTCCAAGCACTTCTCTTTGGCTTCCACAATGGCACCCTCTCCTGGTTTTACTCCAGTCTCCGCCAGTCTGCTGCATCTTGGTTACCGCCCCCCCCCCCCCCCCCAGGCCTGGCTGCTGTGATTGTCTCCTTGGCCTGGCCAATTTCATTTGCATGTGAGGGTGATGACTCCCAGACCTCTGTCTCCAGCCTAGACCCCTTTCCTGAGCTCCAGACCCATGGTGGAGCTGCGGGCCAGGTCCCCAGGCTATTAGATCTACCAATTTCTGGAACTCGGCTCAGTACCAACTACACGGCCACTGGGCTGTTTCACATCTCACTGAAAGGCACCTCCATCCACTCTGCCCCCTCAACCAGAGTCTAGTGGAGCCACCATCCTTCACTCCTTTCTCTCACTTCCACACCTGGTAAATTACCAACTGAAATCCCCTCCTAAATACACCAAACATAGGTAGTTCCCCTTCAGAAAACTTAAAAAAAAAAAAAAACATGTATTCTGAGAAAAGAGTTTACTTATTACATTTTGGTCTTTACAGAATCCCTCATATAATGGGATGCTCTCTCAACTTGTTTTGAACCAAAAAGCGCTTTTTGGAGAAAACACATTACCCTGAAATGACCTCAGTCAAGCTAGTTTTGGACGATTACAAGTAGTCCCCTGACAAAATCAGTAAACAAAGAGGCAAAGAAATTTACCACAGACTTAGTAATTATTTCTCACAATCCCAAGTATTATGTATAAACAAGCCTCTCAAAGGTCACTTTAATAGCAATACGGTATTGATTTTTTTTTAGGTTTGGTAGAGATCATATATATATATTTTTAAAACAGTTTCAGAAAACCACTGAAATACATATAACAGAATTAAGATTTGTGTCAGTATGGAAGGGGTTGGTTAGTAGGTGGAGTTTGACATGAAACAAGAGTGGCCATCAGTTCATAATTGAAGGTGGCTGATAGGCACAAGGAAGCTCACTATACTGTCCTGTCTACACTTAGATCCATTTGAAATTTTCCATAAAAGTTAAGTAGTTATGCAGTAATATATACCCCTGGGAGAAATGAAACCTGTTTTAATGTTACATATGAAAGATAATGATGCTTAGATTAAAATTTCTAGTAATAGCATAACATACTGACCCGAAAAGTACTCTCTCTGCAACAACATGAATGAGTCTCGAAAACATGCTGAACAGAGACCAAGGGTACATACTCCTTGATTCCAAGTATGTGAAATTCCAGAATGGGCACCACTACTCTAGTGATGGTAAGTAGGTTAGTGACTGCCAGATGGGGGCAGCGGAGATGGACTACAAAGAGGCACCAAGAAACTTCAGGGTGATGGAAATGTTCCATATCTTGATTAGGTGGAGGTTACAGGAGGGCATCCGTTCGTCAAATCTCACCAAACTTTACACTTAAAAAAATGGATGCGTTTTGTAGTATGTAAGTTATTCCTCGATAAAGCTGATTTTTCAAAAATGCTCTCAACTGAGAAGGCAGTGAAGGTGATATGCTTTCAGAAATTATATTAGATGAGTCAAAGTGGCCCTAATGGTGAACCTTACATAGAAATCAAGGACTCATAAAGAGTTTGAACATAAATTTATTACTGGACAGGCAAGAGTGGGAAAAATCAATATTCATACATCAATATACTATTTTAAATAATACATGATTTAAAATATGTGTGTGTGTATACACACACACACACACACACACACATATATATATATATATATATATATATATATATATATGTATGTATACACACACACACACACAGGGACGCCTGGGTGGCTCAGTAGGTTAATTGTCCAACTTGATTTCAACTGAGGTCATGATCTCGCAGTATATGAGTTCAAACCCCATGTCAAGCTCCACACTGATAGTGCAGAGCCTGCTTAGGACTCTCTCCCTTCCTGCTCCTCCCCCTCCTCTTTCTTAAACTGTTATATTGGGCATTTGAATCATGCATCTCTAAGAAGGTTTATATTTTAGCTGCAAAAAAACACAAAATATCTGGAGTGCCCTTATTGCATAAACAAGTTGATCGCCTTATATTTGGAGCTGCCATATCTTCAGGCATATATGTTATCTCTCACTTTGCTCTACCCCCACACCCACCAACAAGTGTCCCTTCTCAGTGCTCCAAGGGCCCTTACCACACTGAATTGTCATCTATTGACAAATGTCTGTTGGCATTTCTTTACCCACAACTAGAGTAAGAACTTGGTCTGATTCATCTCTGCTGTCTTACTGCTATAGAGGAGCGTCAGGAGTGTCTGTTAAAGAAAGAAAGAGAAAGCGGAAAAACAGAGGTCAGCCTGGGCCATGGCTGGCAAGGGCTCTCCCCTTCTCTTCAGAGAAGCAATTATGGTTTCCCTGCCACCTCTCTGAAAAATCCTTATCTGGAGCCCGGCTCTCCTGCCTCAACATCTGGGACCTACTTCAGGAGCCCTTCAGCGAAGGGGAAGCAGAATCTGCAGTGAAAGCCAAGTCTTGGGTAGGCCTGGTTTTACCTGGAGTGATAGAAAACAGGAGGCTCTTGGGGCTGGGAGTCCATCCCAGGTACGGAGGGAAGCAGAAGAACATGACCTAAGAAGTGTGAGATCCAACGACTAAGTTGGAGCCATAGATGGATATTGGGGCCAGAGGTCAAGAGCCTGAACAGCAGTTGTGGGGTGGAGCTCAGGGTGCATTGAGGTGAGTATGGAGTACCAGCTATATACTGAGGTACAGGTTACAGAGTCAGAGATGGGCTGATCAGACACCTAACATGAGAAACTACCAAGCAAAAATTTTAAAGAAAAAGGATAAAGTTTTATTTGAGGAAACAAGATTGCAAGTCTATAACTCTGCCTACTCTCAATTGTGGAAGGGCTTCACTGAGCTATAGAAGGTATATTATATGTTCTATATTCATGCAAAGTCATTACAAGGAACAAATGAAAACTGCATCAGCATTTGCTATTGATCTGCTGGGAACATTCTACACTATATCAGTCAAGTAAGTGTCCAATTGAGAAACTTCTTTCATAAATTTTTTTTTAATGTTTATTTGAGAGAGAGAGAGAGAGAGAGAGAGAGAGAGAGAGAGAGCAGGCAAGGGGCAGAGAGAGGGACACACAGAATCTGAAGCAGGCTCCAGGCTCTGAGCTGTCAGCACAGAGACCAATGTGGGGCTGGAACCCATGAATCATGAGATCATGACCTGAGCCGAAATTGGACTTCACCAACTGAGCCACCCAGGCACCCCAAGAAACTTCTTTTAGAATTTAACCCCAAGAAAATTTTTCTCCGTCAGGGAATGTTACCAGAATAAAAAGTTTTTGCTTTGCTTACCAGGAAGCTCAGCCACATTCAATTCTCAGTAACAGCAGTCACGTTAACCCATACTAACCATATTATATTCCTCCTTCTAATGGCACATTCCATTTCTACAGTGCAATATTTTTGTCCTTTGTTTTAAATACTCTAAACTTTTTTAAAGGACTGGAAAGGAATACATTTGAGGTAGGTATAGCGATGTGCCACTCAGATTCTCCTTCAAGGAAGCACTTGTTGCCCCAACTGCTGGAGGATCTCTCAACTCTCAAAGATCACCTCAGCTGCAGAGAGCCATGTGACTGAGGCTGTGCTCTTCCCAGGGCTGACTGAAGTGGGGCTATGAAGGCCCAGCCATTTTCAAGCCAGCATCAGACAAAACAGCTCCCTGGAGGTTGGCTGCGGCTGTCATCAGGCCTGCATCACAGCTGAACTTCTCCCTGTGCCCTGTTCTGTTTCCTTCTCTCCTTTCCACAGTGTTGGTCCCAAGAGCACTCCCTAACAAACATTCTGCACACTAATCTCTGCCCCAGAGTCCGCTTCCCAAAGAACCTAATCTGTGACATCATTTAACCAACTATAGATGGTCCCTGATTTATGACAGTCTGACTTACAATTTTTCATCTTAATGATGGTGCAAAAGCGATATGCATTCAGTAGAAACCGTATTTTGGATTTTGATCTTTTCCTGGCTAGCCATCCGCAGTATGCTCCTCTCTCATGATGCTGGGCAGTGGCTACGACTCCCAGTCAGCTGTGTGATCAAGGTCAACAACCACTCTGCACCTGTACAACCATTCTATTTTTCACTTTCACTACAGTATTCAGTAAATTACAGGAACCATTCAACACTTTAGTATAGGACAGGCTTTGTGTTAGATGATTTTGCCCAACTGTGGGCCTGTGTAAGTGTTCTGAGCATATTTAAGGTAGGCTAGACCAAACTATGATGTTCTGGAGGTTAGGCCCAGTAAATGCATTTTTGGCTTACTGTATTTTCAACTTACGATGATTTCATTGGGCTGTAACCCCATTGTAAGTCAAGGAATATCTATAACTAAAAATAAAAAACACATCAGGTAGGGGTATTAAGGAAAAGGGTGAGAACACACAACAAAATAGTTCATACCTACATGAGAGGCAACATAGCATTGACTCTGCAGCCAGGATGCCTGGGTTTGAATCCCCTCTCTGCCACCTCTCAGTTCTATGTCCATAAACATGTCTCTTAATCTCTCTGTGCCTCAGTTTTTTCATCTGTAAATTAGAGATAATAAGAGTACTTATCTCATAATGCTATAATAAGTAAGTGAGCCAATGTGGGTAAAGCAGTTATAGAGGACTTACTATATGCCAAGTGCTGCTCTAATTGTTTCGATAAAGAAACAACTATCAGATCAGGGCCACAGGGCCAGAGGGGCATCGAGCCGGGACTCTTACCTAGAATCCAGGCACAGGGATGGTGGAGACCTGGGCATGTTGAAGCATGAGTGCTGACAGAAATAGGCCCAAGCAGGGCTAGCCTGGGTGATGTCAGGGCGTGTGCCTTGTGTGGGTTCTGGGCTGCTCCCTCCAAGCCAACACAGCTGCACGCCTTGCCAGTAACACCCACGTACCCATATATATGCTGAGCTGGGGGAAGCCCAAACCAACCACACCCTCTGCATGCCCTGCTTTTCCTGAGTCTCTTTGGGTGGAGGGAGGTACCTGAGGCTTGGGATGCTGGTTCAGAAGTCCCAGGAGGAAATGGAGCCTTGTTTTCTGATTAAGGGCCTGGCAGCAGGCTGAAAATTTGAGCTCCTGTTGACAGAGATTTCTGGATCCCCTGGGGGCCTGGCCCTGGAGGGAAAAGCAAAAGCAAGGAAGCGTGGTCTGTGTTGGGAAGCTCTTGGAAAATGGAGAAACAGATTTTAAAAGTGTATCACAGCCTTCAGGCTGCCCAGGTCAGTACAAGGAGGAGGGGGGCAGGAGTACTTAGGAGGGAGCATCCTGGACATATGGACAAGATCAGATAAGCAGGAAGAGGCCCCATCCAGTCTCTGCCTATCTTCCTGGCTTCATCACCTCCCATGCTCCCCCTCACTTAGTAAACTCAAGCCTTCTTTCTATTCCTACACTCTTTAAGTTCTTTCTGGCCTCAGGGCCTTTATATATGATGTTACGTCCACCTGGTAAGTACTTTCCTCCAACCCACCCCTAATAATTCACCTGGCCATCTACTCACATCCTGTAGGCCTATGCTGAGTCCTAGCAACGCCTTCCATTTCTACCAAGAGAGATCTAAAGTACGTGTTCCTTGTGTTTTATCTCCTAACCCTATGTTCTCTTCCTCCCTACCCGCCATCACCACTGTCCCTACATAACACCGTTTCTCTGTTTAATGTCTGAATTCCTGGAAGGCTGGTGCTGGATTTCTCTTTTTCTTCCAACACATGGCACCAAGGCCCAGCACATGGAAGCTCAGGGGGAACACTACTTTAAGCCCAAGTCAGCCCAAGCCATACTCTAGGAGCACTCACGTTCTGTGAAGTCCCCTGTGCTCAGGACCAACCATGGCCAGAGCCTCCCCTCATCTGTACTGACTGGCCAGCTAGCCTCTGTGCCCACTGACTGCTGACCACCAGGACCCACTAAGGCTCCCTTGTGAAGCAGAAAATGTATTAAGTCAGACAGACCTAGGTTCAAATTCCCATTTGTTTCTTCCGTGGCCTTGAGGCAAGTTGTAGAACTTACCTGAATCTCAGTTTCCTCATCAGTAAACTGGAGACAATAATCCCTGATTAGAGGGTGATTATGAGGATCAGGTGTAACCACAAGTGTAAGCCTAGGCCGGGTGGGTACCAGGTCAAATTTAGTGCCCTCCCTCCCACTTTAAAGGGTGGGCACTAGGTGGCAGTCCATCTCAGCCACTACACCTCCCTTCAAGTGGCAGAAGCCTGTAAGAGTCTCAACTTCATGCTGGATTCTCAGCTTCTTAGGAGCCACACTTGAGGGAATTAAAACACAAACCCACACAAGTTACCACTGCACCAAGACAAAGTCAGAGGCAGCCCCAGGCACTAGTCACCACTCAGCTGGGTAGGCTGTCTGAGCACACATATACTCACAAATTCCAGAAGCCTGGATCTTTCTCTGGCACCAGCTGGGTGCTCTGCTGGGCCTCTCGCCTCTGAAGTTGTCCTGCTCTGCCTGACACAACATCTGTCAGATGGGCTCCACTGTGACCACAGGTGTCTTCAGTTTTTCTGTGACAGGGGTGTCCACATTGCAGGGGCAAGTCTAGGGAAATGGTTTCCGGAAGATGGAGTGTGAATTATTCAAATAACCACTTAAAGGCCTTGTGGCTGGAGAATGGAGAGTGAAGAGGAGGTGGGGAGAGATGAAGTGGGAGGGAAAGAAAGGGGCCAGATCACACAGGACCAGCTGGGACAGGAGTGAGTGTGAATTTTACATGCAATGGGAAGTCATGGAAGGTTTGAAGCCAAAGGTAGGGGATCACAATTTAAACTTGTTTTTAAAGACTGAAGCATGAAGAATAGACGCAGGCCAGACCAAGGAGGGTAAATAGTCTGGATGAGAAAAGACAGATGTTGGGTTTGTGGGAGGAGTGGAGATATTCCGTGGTAAACAGGCCTTACAAGATTGCTGGGTGGTGGAGGCCGACTGAGGGCTCAAGGATACCTCCAAGGGTCTTGGCCCAAGCATCTTAGAAGAATTGGGGCCATGTTCTGAGAAAGTAACGACAGCGGGAAGAGCAGTTTGACGAGGGACGTGGAGCCGATAGTGGGATGCTTGGGAGATACAGATTTGGCGCTATGGATGCCTGGGTCTGGGGGTTAAGCCATGGGAAAGGTCAGGTCGTCTTAGGAACTGGTTCAGGACCCAGCCCAGAGGAAGAAAAATTTCTGGGGCTGAAAGGCAGCGACCTGAAAGGAAGGAGGAAAACGCGGGGAGTTAGTCTGGGATAACCAAAGCTCCGGAGAGCGTTTGCAAGGGCGCGCGGAGGCAGAGAGCGAGGTGGGGCGGGCAGTGGCTGATGAGTGGAGGGCGCAGAGATTTAGGCCACTGGGGGCCACGGGTCTAAAAGCCCTACAGGGGACGCCGAGGACTGGGGGGCTTCTCCAAAAGACCGGACTGTCAAAAGCCACACTGGCCGCAGGGGCGGGGCGGACGAGTCTCGGCAGTCGCAGGAGCGGCCTGCGGGCCAGCCCTGCGCGGCCGAAGGGGAGGGGCGGGACAAGCCTGCTGTCCGTCAGAAACCATCGGCCAATCCGCAGGAGGCTCCGCCCCCGCCCCGCCCCGGAGAGGGCGCGCAGAGGACCCGCCTCCGCTGCCGCCGCCGCCGCCGCCGCCGCTGCCGCCGCGGGTGTGAGGCGGCCCGGCCCGGCCTGGCTGGCTCCCTCCGCCGGGCAGCCCGCCCAGGTAACCGGGTTTGGCCGGCGGTCCTGGGGGCGCTCTGCACCCTCACCTCTTCTTCCGGCCGCTGTGCGGGTAGTGCTTAGGGAGCAGGGTTGAGGATACGGCTGCAGCTGGGCCTGTGCGGGACAGTGGGCTGGGCAGCCGCCTATGCGTGTGCGACTGACTGACGGGCCGGCGCGGGGCTGCCGCGCGTGACGGGGCCGACGAGGGCAGTGTGAGGAAGCTTTGCGGGACGGAAGGACGAGCTGGTTGAGCGCGAGCAGCGCGCGCGCTCCCGCCGCCATTGCGCCCCGCGCCCCCGCCCGGGGCCTGTCTGGGGGTCGCGGGGCGCAGGCGCGGCAGGCGGGCGGAGGGTCCTTTCCACGGGCGCGCGGGCGCCTTTGTTCCCAGCGCGCGGGCCAGGGCGGAGCCTGCAGGGCCGCCCCGCCCCCCGCTCAGGCTCCGCCCCGTCTCCGCCCGCAGGAGCAGCCGCCGGGGCCCGCTCGCCGGCCGCCTCAGCCACAGCCGCCTGCTCCCGCCGGCCGGGCCTGCGCCGCCGCCGCCTCCTCCGCCGCCGCCCCCTTCCCCCTTACCACCACCCCCAGTGCCGGAGCCATGGCGGGCGCCGCGTCCCCCTGCGCCAATGGCTGCGGGCCCGGCGCGCCCTCGGACGCCGAGGTGCTGCACCTCTGCCGCAGCCTCGAGGTGGGCACCGTCATGACTTTGTTCTACTCCAAGAAGTCGCAGCGGCCGGAGCGGAAGACCTTCCAGGTCAAGCTGGAGACGCGGCAGATCACGTGGAGCCGTGGCGCCGACAAGATCGAGGGGGCCAGTAAGTGCGCCCCCCCCCTTCCCGGGGCCCGCTGCGCGCGGGGGCCGCGGGGGTCCGCGCCCGGCTCTTGCGCGCGCCGCGGCCCGCGGCTGGAGTGACTTGGATAAACTTTCGGGCCCTCCCCCACACCCTCCGGTCCCCGCCCCCGCCTCGGCCCGGGTGGTCACTGGGGGCGGGGGGCATCCGGGTCCTCAGTCACCTGACAGGACACCCCCTCCCCCAGCCCGGGGTTGGGGGGGTGGGAAGTGTTCCAAGCGCTTGGCCCAGAGGCCTAAAAATCCTAGTGGGTCTAAGATCGGCGGGGCAGGGGTCTGGTTCTTCCTAGCTCGGGAGTGGTGTTGGCCAAGGCGAGGGAAGCCAAGGCAGCGTCAGCCCACCCAGCCCCAGAACCTGGGGCCAGACCAGACGGTCACCGCCCACCACCTTTTTTTCCCAAAAGACAGTCTTGGTGAAACTTTCTGGGCCCCAGGCTGGGCTCCATTTGCAAAGGAACCTTTGGGTTCCCTAAGTAGAAGTTAGGCAGATGTTAGGGTAGGGTTGGTTTTGGATCAGAGCCAGCTCTACTCATCTCTCTTGGGGAGGGTGGAAGGTGGTCCTGTTTGGTTTGGAAAAGCCTGAGAGAAGGCAGTGGCTTTTTTCCCCTGTTGCTGCTTTTGTCCTGAAGCTGAATTTTAGAGGTCTGCGTGGGTGGGCAGTCACCCAAAGCCAGGGCAAGGACTCTTGGTAAAGGGGCCAGGCTCCTCTTGCCCTTGGAAGCACATTCTCAAGAGGTTGGCCCAGAAAGGCCAGCCTCAGTGCCTTGGAGTCAGGTACTTTTTTCAAGAGCGTGCAGCCAGTTTGGGGTCTAGCCCTTTGTGTACTGCGTCCTGTATTCTATGGCTGCAGAGAGCCGGGAGCGGCTACTTTTGGTTTCCTGCCTCTTTGCCTTCTCAGGACTGAGCTTGGCTGCTTTGGGGCAGGTCTCAGTTGGGAGGAGGGAGTTAGGGGATTTTGAAAAACCCCACAGGTCTTTCAGTGTTATTCCACTTAGCGCCATGCCTATGCCGTGGCCGGATGGGCGCCCAGCTCTACCCTCCATTCCCCCGCCTCCAAGTGTGAGAGATAGTGCTGCTACCCTAGGTTGTAGGTTGCTTCCTGCAAGGACCCTCCCCCGCAGAGACTGGTGTTAGAACCAGGTCCATGTGGAGGAGGGGGGTCAGGAAGTGACACCCCCACAGGAACGTCCTACAGACCTCCTTGGGTATGGTGTACACGTGTGTAGATGGGTGAGGAGATTGGGAGGAAGGAAAGTCTTGTGGTGAGGCAGCCATCCTCAGCTACAAGCTCCAGATCTGATGCAGCTGCTGAACTTAGAAATGGCAGCTGCCTTCGTCTGTGCCTCCGTCAGCCCTGTCAGCCATCAAGAGAAAATTTTAGTGATTTGAGAGACTGGATTCCAAAGTAGAGGAAGGACAGATACTACAGGGAGCTGAGATAGACTCCAGGCACAGCCCCTTCCTTGCTTTTATGGTGCTCCCTCTGCTCTGCTGAATTGGTGGCACTGGCTGGAGGTTCCTCGATAGAGATTTCCTGGGTAACTAACACTTCAAACCATGTGTGTGACCAGCAGGGGTAAGTGCAGCACACTGGTTGAAGGCAAGGCTGGATTTGAAGCCTGTATATTCGTTGTGTTTTCCTTAGCCAATTGTTTATCTACTCTCAGCTTAGTTTTCTTATCTGTAAAACGGGAGTGGTAATATATCCACCTTATATGGTTGCTCTGGGGATTAAATAGGAAAATTGATGTAAAACATCTCACAGTGCTTGACACACTGTAAACGTTTAATAAGTGTGAGCTGGTTTTAATAATAACGATAGCATTAATAGACTGTGAGTGTCCTCCTCAACCCTGGACTGGAAATGTTGAGGGAGGTGGAGCGTGGCTTTAGGAGAGGGTGAGAGTATAGGAAGGGAGGAGGATGGGGACCAAGTTCACATTTCACTTAGATCACTACCCGGAAAAAGGGAGGAAATGGTTTTGTTTTGCTTCAACTCTTCTCCTCACCCACCCACCTGTCGTATAGAACAGTACATGACAGAGTAAAACTTACGGAGTAAATCTATGGAGATTTGCACATCTGACTCCTGGGTGTGACTTTCTTATTTGTAAGATGGGGCCTGAACAGAAGGGAGGGGTGTGAAGAGGGAAGAATCCAGTCCATGGTGTCTCCGGTCTTTGGAGGCTGGTGGCAGGAATGCAGAGGACCCACGGCCCCAGCCCCCAAGGGTAGATAAGCTAGAGAAATACAGATTCAGTGATCTTATCAGCTTGGAGCATAGGCAAAGACTATAGAAGGAGTCTAGGCCCTTTGATTTTGGAGGCCCAGGTTGAAGAAGTCTGAGTAAAAATGCTAGTAGATGCTTGTGTAGAGTTCACACTTTGTAAATGGAGCCTCTTGCTGAAGCTGCCCCACTTCTGCCCATTCATGGGGGTACCTTGTTGGTGAGTTCTGATCCCTGCAGCCCCCTCTGCAGGCTTTGAGGAAGTTTGGGCTGCCAGCTGTGATCCCTGCCACCTGGCCTTTTCCTGCTGACTCTGCTAGGGTTCCGTATAGTGCTTGTAGCCTGGCCAAGGAGAGAGGCACTTCTCATACCTTCAGGGTGTCTGTGGGCCTGAAGGAGAGATGCTGTGGTTCAGTGAAAATGCACACCGCTCATGCATCAGGCCTCATTCTGACCCAACCCCATGCTCTCTCACTTTGCCACTCATGAAATGGGACCTGACACTTGCTGGTTTCTAAGGTGATAGTTTGGCTAAAAAGAGGGGTGGGGAAGTGCTTTGGTGTCTGTTGTCATGGTGATGTGACAGGAACCAGGTTGATGTTTGGTTTTTTATGTTGCAGATACTGACATAAATGAATACAAAGCAATTATAGACTTCCTGCTGAGCGCTACAGAGACTTTTCATCATATTTTCTTGGCTAATCTTCACAAGGGTCCTGGGTATGTGTGTGTGTCTGGAGTCCTATCCCATTTTACAGATGAGGAAATGGAAATATAGGGAGTGAATTGTGCCATGGAGTGATAGTCCTAGTTTGTGACAGCCTCACTTAGACCCAGCTCTCCAGTCATTGGCTGGCTGGCCATCCCAAGAGGACTCAGCCCCAGGGTTGTGCTGACAGTGGGCCTCAGGCTCCATGTCCCAGTGGTCTCTGTTGCTCCTCTAAGGACAGATTTTTGTGCCTAGACCTGCATTACAGACAGCCTCAGCCTCTCTAGGTTCTGGCTTCACATTTTTCCTTCTGGTGCCTTTCTGGGGTGAGCTGGTTCAGTCAAGGGTCATTGTGGGCACAATGGCCTGTGTGAAGATTCCATGGAGGGTTCTGAATGACAGCCATGCTCTTCTGTGGAACTTTTGGAGCCTCAGGCTTTCGTCTTTGATTCTTGCCTACCCTTCTAAATGCTAGGCCCCTTAGATGGTAAATGAAAACAGGTCCTTGCTCTCAGGGAAACTAAAACAGACAATGATAATTCCTAGTGGTACCTTTGATGGGAGTTGGCCGGGGTAGGGAGGGAGGGGTCAGTATGGTGGCAGAAGAGAGTAAACCGCCCAGATTAGGCAGTGAGGCTCAGAGAGGAGGTGATACTGGGTGATAACTTAGTCCAGTTATCTTGGACTTGACCTCTGTGGCTGTCAGGCTGGCAGGGAGACAGACCACAAGGCCTGCTCTGATGGCTGGGCCCAAGGCACCTGAGGTGGGCAGGCTGGGTGTCATGGGGGTTTTCTTTGTGCTGGCTGATTGCTCCCAGTGAGAGATGGGCAAGAACACATGTCCGGATCTCCAGAGCTAGCCATCCCTGCCTGTGTGTTTCCTGTCTGACTGTAGTTTTTCCAGGGGAAGTCAGACCTCTTAGTGTTTCCTTAGCACCCCACGCTTGCCCTGACGTGTGGGTTTCCAGACCAGCTCTGCCAGGCCCCCTTTTTAGCTGGGGCTCTCTCGTTCCTGTGAACGTAGGAAAGGGCCTGCTTCACAGATGACTGGAGAAGCTGAGCATACCCAGCATTGGGCCCCCCCACCCCCGCAAGACCTTCAGCTGAGGAGAGCCCTAGGAGACATGGTGGTGCGATAAGAGGAGGGGGAATGTTCTTGTGCACCATGTAAAGTGTTTTGTACATGGCGCCCATGCTTCCCTGGGGGGACATCTTTGAGAAAAGAATAGTAATAGGTGACAAGATTCTAGGCAGAGTCAAGAGTAAGGAATGGCCGTGAGCAGCCAATGGTAATTGAGCCACAGTAACTAGAGGTTTGTGGCTAGAATCAGTCAGATCTGACTTTAAGACTCTGTGTGTGTGTGTGTGTGTGTGTGTGTGTGTGTATGTACGTGTACACGTACGTACATATACGTACGTACATACATACGTACATACACAGATGCATAGGCTTGAGTCACTGGTTAGAGATCTTGGCCACTAACCTTGTTTTGTGTAGCCTCTTAGAATGAGGAGCATTTATTCAATAAATGTTTGAACACCTCCTCTTTGCCCAGTGCTAGGCACTAAAGGTGAATAACACGGACTGTGCCATTGAGGAACTCCCACACTCTTGGAAGAGACAGAACTGGGAACATGTAATTATAACCGTGTATCCTGTGTACCATAATAAAGGTCTATACCAAGAGCTCTGTAGCGAGCTCGGCTTAGTGAGCTGGGGTTGAGAGGAGAGAGCCAGGGAACACTTCCCAGAGGAGGTGACCGGTGAGCTGGGCCTTGACTGATTGAAGAACTTGCCTGTGCCCACGCTGAGGCACTGGGGATCCTTATGTGGGGGTCGGGTATGCGTTTAGTGTGGTAGAGGTAAGGCTGGGGGTGGTGGGGAGCAGTTCCGGGACAGCCACAGGGTGCCATGCTCATAGGTTACGCTCCGTCTTATAGGCCGTGCCTGTCAGTAGAGGCTGAAGCAGGGCTGTCTTGCATTTTATCTGGGAGAAGTTGAGGGAAACCAGTGGAGCTGCTGCACTTTTCAGGAGAGAGCTGATGAGCGGGGGCAAGACTTCCTTGCTGAGGCAAGGCAGGGATACAGCAGTGGTGGACGGGAGGGGGTCTGGAGGGATGAGCTAGTGGAGCATAGTAGTTTATAATTTAGCATTTGGGTTCTGAACTCACACTACTTAGGTTGTGTAACTAACTTGCTCTGTGACTTTGAGCTTGTGACTTTCTCTCTGGGGTCCTTGTCTACAAAAGAGGGTTATAGGAATAAGCTGCACTTGTCTCATAAGGATATTGTGAACATTTGAGGAGAGTCTTCATAAAGTGTTTCACATGGAGTGTGGCACAGTGGGCGTTCTGACAAGGAGGAAGATGAGGATTAAGTTCCCCAGGAGGACCCAGTAGTGGAAGACAGCTAATGTACCTATTGTATTGAGGGTGTGGTGCCTGGCCACCAACCCCTTTGGTTTGGAGACCAGGGGGCCTACCCATTTTCTCTCTCCAAGCTCTCAGCAGCCCTGATGTTGTTAGGGCTCTTTCCTGCTGCCAACTTTTGCAAGGTGACAGGGTAGTTGGCTGAAAGCAGCTGCCTTGGTATCATATTGGCCTATTTCTGTGTGCCTATTCCAGAGAAATACTATCTGAGCACATTGATTGGAGACCCATGTTTTCTGGAAGTGCTTTAATGCTACCACCTGAATATAATAGGGCCTGTCTCTGCCTCTGCTGTCACTGTTCTTGTCAGTCTTTGTTAAGTCATGGCCTCTCTTCCCATTTTGTGCTTTTTCCTCTTATGTGGCTTCAAAGAGGTCAGAGATGAATAAGTCAGAGGGAGGAAGTGAGGCCTAATGTCACAAAGGTCTGATATTAGGGGATAGGAGACTGATATTAGGGGATAGGAGTCCCCCTCTCTATTTCCTTAGAACTGGAGAAGTCAGTGGCAACTTTGAGGAGAGTCCTGGGAGAAATGGGGGTGACAAAGGAAGAAGGGAATGTGCTGGTGCTCCGTGTAGAGTGCTCTGTTCGGAGAAGCATGGTGCCTGTGCTTCCCTAGAGGGAACTCTTTGAGAACAATAAGGGAACAGATGACAAGACTCTAGGCAGAGCCAAGGGTGTTGAGTGGCCTTGAGCAGCCATTGGTAATTGGTCTCCATATGACTGAAGATTTGTGGCTCAAGTCAGATTTGGGTTTGAGTCTCAGTTCTTCCTGTGACCTTGGGTAAGTTACTTTAACCTATCTGAAACTGATTTTCAGCTGTAAAAGTCACTTCCTCATAGAGCTGTATATTAGCAATAGTCAAATAAAGTTGCATATGAGAGTAAGAGATTTTATGTGAAAGTGCTCTGCATAGCATTTGGCACTTGTGGGCACTTAATAAGTATTTGTTTAGTATGCTTTCGCCTTAGCTAACTACAGAGCTCAAGTTCTTTCCACCACCAAGCATGGCCACTGGTGGCTGTTCTGAAAGCCTGGGCGACAGATCTGTTTCCTGCTTGTTTTCTTTGTTCCTTTTCTGAGTTTGTGCATGGAGGACTGGAGAATGAGGAAAATTGGGTATTTGAATAGTGCAGTGAGTTTATGGAGCATTTTCTTATCTGTGGTATTGTTTATGTGCCGCCACAGCTCATGTATCAATGGAGGACAAGAATGGTTAGCCCTCTCTCATAGATGAGAAACCAGGGCCGCCAGGGTAAGGTCACACAGCAAGTTCGTGGCAGTGCCGGGACCAGAGTGTAGGATCTCTGATTTCCACTACAGTATTCAGTTTATTTTTCCACTCTTGAGAAAATGACAAAAAGATAGACTATTCTGGAGGACCAATGTGTTTTTTAATGTGGACAGAGTGATCTGATCCACTCTGCCCTCTGGCCAGATGTGCTGTTGGACCAGCCCAGGCTTCTGGCCGAGGACAAACTGGACGTAGACCCTCCATCTAGATCATCTGCCACCTTCATCTTGCCATGGCACCTCCAGCAGACGCTTTCCCACACTCTTGGCTGGGGGTGAATATAGCAGGTGATGTGAGGTGGGGGACAAAAAAGCCCTGCTCTGACTTGCTGTTACTGGCTCACGATGATGACTGCACCTCAGCCTCTGCAGGGAAATGAGGACCTGGGGCTCTGTGCTTGAGGTACTCTGAGAAGGGCCTCTCCTTGATGACAAGCTCAAATGCAAAGATTCATCCAGGTGTTCCTTCATTTGCCTGCCTAGCTGGTGTGTGTTAGGCCTGCTAACCTAGACGTGAGAACTGCAAACTCTGCCTTGTTCCCAGTGGTAGTAGGTCTCTAGGCCAGTGTGTTTTATCACTATAGCTACTCTGTCCTTAAAACAACAATAAAAAACCCCCAAACCCCAGCTTTCCTGGGCTCTTGTGACACACTGAACAAGCAAGGCAGCACCGTGCTTCCCTGGCTTTGAGCTCTGGCATTTGCTGACATGCCAAGCACCATGGGGTCCAGTAATAAATGTAAAGTTCGAGGTAGGTACAGCCAGAAAGACAGAAAAAATAATTGCAGGACCTGGGGAGTGCTGTGGAGGAAAGAAACCAGAGGCTGTTCTGTCAGTCAGGAGAGGTGAGAGTGTGTTCTGATAATGAATAACCCCAGATCTCAGTTGCAGACAACAAGTGAGGCTCATTTTTCACTTCTACTACATGTGTGTGACCATGACAAGCCACTCCACTGGTTCTCAGAGAATGGCCTCAGTGGCTCTGGGTCAGCCTCCTGGTGCAGGGCCCGAATGCTGGGCAAACCAGGCTGGAGAGGGCTTCGGAGACCAGAGGCTGGGGAAGAATTCATTTCTGTGTCTTGGCATGGGCAGTGGTGCAGGTGGCTCTGCTGTTGGGGCAGATAGACTGCCGCCCGTGTGGCCGTGCTCTCTGTAGTAAGGTGCCTTTGTGTTCAGAGTTGAGGTACCATAGCTGTGCCACTGCCTCATTGTTATCTCCCTGCTGTGCCCTCCTTGAGCTGCCCCTGAACCTATGATGTTGTGGCCATAGCTTCCTGCTGTTTTCCCGGAGGTAGGGCCTCTCATTACCTCCTCACCGATGCTCCTAGAGTCCTTTTGCTGGATATGCTGGCACCTCCACAGGGAGCCTTCAGGAGAGGGAGAGGAGGAGGAGAGGTAAAGAAGTGTGGGAAATGGGTCTTCCTTGAATACTCTGGGGTTGGGGGAAGAGGCAGTGAGAACATGGAGTTGATTGCTTTGGAGGGGGCTGGGGTCCCAGGAGATGGGACTCTAAGAGTCTCTGCTTACCATTTTCACTTAGCTCTTAACATTCCCTCCCACCCCCCTTGTAACACTAGTTCCTTTCGAGGTGGTGCTTGGCTAGCCTTTAAGAGGCTGCAGTGGCTGTGTGCCCAGGCACAAGTACTAGCTCTCTCCCCCACTCATCACCTCCTAGGAACCGGGCCCATCCTGGGGGAAGCAGGGAGGGCTCCTTTTTATAGCCACATGTAGGCTTTGTGTATAGGCTCTGCTGCTTCCTTCCGGGCCCTTCCCGGTGTTGGCGGGTGGCCCTGGCTTCAGTAAGACTCAGGATGCAGAATAAATGGGTGGGGCTTTCTTCTGCAGAAGACTGGCATCTCCTTTGCTGAGCCCATGCCTGGCACAGAGGACTCTGGGGGTAGCAAGCAAGTAAAGGAGGTGACTTGGTCCTTGATCCTGGGACGCTTGCAATCTAGAACATGGAGAAAACTGTGAAAGCCCAGAGCCAGCAAGAGGCAATTTGTACCTAAGGCAT
The DNA here is from genome assembly GCF_018350155.1 of Leopardus geoffroyi. Taxonomy (NCBI): domain Eukaryota; kingdom Metazoa; phylum Chordata; class Mammalia; order Carnivora; family Felidae; genus Leopardus; species Leopardus geoffroyi. The sequence goes on along the minus strand of NC_059336.1, from coordinate 19,031,422 downwards.
TATAGGCTGAACCCAAGGGTCCAGACACAGTCAGCTTCCTCTGTAGCAGCCCATCTTGCCCTGGTGGAGTCCCTCCTCCTGCTGGCTGGCATGCCAGCATTGGTTAGAGAATCTGTACAAAGGCTATGCGGTGCCTGGGAGCAAGGCGTGGGCACGGTGAAGAGTGGGCGGTCTGACGGAAGCTCCAAGCCCTGGCAGTGAACACTGACCAGACTGGTGAGGGGCCGGGCCACAGCAAGTTTGACCACTTGTTTGTGTGAGATCTAATTCTAACTCAGTAGGGGTGGGCCGTTCACTTTGGGGTTGGCTTCCTGTTTTCTTGGACACCTGGGGATATGGCTGAGCTGAGGGAAGTGGTTGTTTAAGGGATGGCCCCAGGTCACAGTGTCCTTGGCTTGGCCTTGTCTGTGGGGGGAGTAGGGCATTGACCACACTGGGCCTTTGGCTGTGAAGCTGTGGGTGTGTGGTGGGTAAATTCTAACCCCACAGGATTGAGTGACTTTAGCCTCAGGCCCAAGAGTGTGTGTCTGAGTTCATGGAGTGACTAACCCTGGGAAGGAGAAGAGGAGCTGGCCACAGGTTCCAAAGGCTTTTCAGCCTGCTTGGGGGCAGGAGGTCAGCAGTGGGGGTTGGCAGTGGTGGGGCGCGGGGGGTGATAGATTCTCTGAGGCTCTGCAGACCACTTCCCCCAATTCCAGCTAATTTTCCTCCACTTGTTGGGAGGCAACTTTCCTCTTCCTACCGTAGTCACTTCCTCTACCCAGAGAAGTAGCAATTGAGTATAATGTGCCTGTTGGCCTTTCTTGGAAGCGCTCAGCATATCCACTGAGGAGGTTAGAAAGGGTAACATATGTTACTTTGTCCAGGATTTTACTCAGGGCCCCTTGAGACCAGCAGTGAAATACAGAGAGTATCCCCTCCAGTGACCAGAGAATGCCTGGTGCCTGAACCATTTCCACAAGGATGTCCTAGTCCCTGGCCTGAGAACTGGCCCACAGTGGGAGGATGAGACTCTGCAGGCTGGGGTGGGAGGCAGCGAGGAGCCTTTAGGGGAGGTGAGGCCAGAAGCCGTCTTAAGTGGGTAGAACTAGGAAATTAAAATCAGGAGGGGGAGGTCCCAAGGTAGCCATTCCTGTTGACCAGCCCCTAGCTGGGCTTCCTGGGGAGGCAGTGAGTTCCCGTCACCTTGGAGTGAGGTCAGAGGCTAGAAAATGCCTCAAGGCCTTGCCTGCCCAGGAAGTAAAAGGAGGACAAGAAGAGTGCCTTGGCTTGGTCTGGCATGGCCCAGAGGGAGTGTGGCCAGATGCTGAGGAGAGGCTGGCTCAAACAGGAGAGCCTAGTGGGGTGCTCAGAAGAGGGTGTCTGGGCGAGCAGGCCTTGCCTTCATGACTTCTTTCATTACTTAGTACATTTCCAACCTCCTGGTCAAGGTTGACTCTGCTGGCCCCCTACCTCCCTCCCACCCCACTTCCCCCAAGAAGGAATAGGGCTTGTGTGGTAACACGGAAAGCAAAGAGGCAGGGAGCCAGGGCTGGCACGGAGCTTCACAAGGAGCTCCGCAGAGGAGGCCACTGCTGTCCCCCTCCCATCTGCCCTCCCACCTCAGCCCCTGTGGTTTGGATCCCCAGTCAGAGGCCCCTGTTGTTTCCTTGGGGGAGGGAGTCCTAGATTTTTTTGTCTTCCAAGGCATTCCATTTCCTGCTAGGCCCTGGGGACTAAAAGTTGACAGGCACAATCCATGCCCTCACGGAGCTCACACTCCATTGGAGAAGACAAAACACACGTAGGATTCCTACTCATCTAGGTGCTTGGTAAATATTGTTGTGATAATAAATAAAGCTAGTAGGGCTTGTCCAAGGATTAGGTTGCAGGTGTTGAGAGAAAAGGAAGTGCTAAGAATGGTTCCAATGTTTCTAGTTCTTGTATCTGTTGGGAGGTGATGCTGTTAGCTGACCCATGAGGTGTGACAGGAGGCCTGGGTTTTGGTGAGAGAAATGTTGAGAGTGTTTTTGGGCTTGAGGGGTTTACTTTGAGTTGGTTTTGAGGTGAGCACGTGGAAATGGCAAGTAGTAGTTGGACCGAAGGGTCTGAAGCTTAGAGGTGAGGACCGTGGTGTCTGTAAGAGGAGGAACTGAAATCTGTGCATCAATAACTGGGAAAAGGTAGAACATTGGGAGAGGAGAGGACCTTGGCCTCAGCCTTGAGAAAGGCCAGTGTTTAATGCGGATAGGCCTGAAGCCCAAGAAGAAGGGGGAAACTCAGGAGAAGTTATGAAGGAGAAGCCAGGGGCAGAGCTCCAAGCAGGAGGCAGGCTGTGGTCAACCTTGTTGACTGCTCTGAGGGTCAGGAAAGAGGACGATGGAAAAGTGACTTAAACTCAGTGCTCTGGTTCTCCTGGTGGCCTGAATATACTAGGGGGAACAGTTCATTGGACTTTTGAGGTGCTGGACAGTTATGGGACCTGGCCCTGCTGGGCCCTCAGCTTCTTCTGTAGCTGGGGCCTGGCAGACACAAGACATCTAGAAAAAAACTTGGACAGCATCAGCCTGTGGTGGTGGCACAGGTCAGAGTTTACAGGACCTCTGCTTGGGGGGCTGACCCATGGGCTGCCTGGAGAGTTATTTAGGTCTGGATAGGAAAGTTGGAGCAAGCCCTTGTCCATAGTGCAGCTTTCCCCTGTAGTGGCATTGAAGGCCAGTGTAGGCCTGCTGTCCCTTACCCTCTTCCATGAAACTGAATGCCCACTCCCACCTCCAACATCCGAACTGCTTCATTGATGCCTTGGCTTCCATGATCCCCTCTGCCTGACACAGATCAGCCCTTCAGACCTGCCTTCTACAGAGCAGTCTGAGAAGTCCCTGAGAGCCCTGCTCACTTTCTCTGTGCTGTCAACACCACAGACATCTCCCTGTTGTTCCATCTTTGCACGACCTTACAATTATCTGCTTCCACATCTGTTTCCGCCATCAGCCAGGGGCTTTTCTGAAGGGCAGGAACTCAAGTGCCTTATTGATCTTTGTTTACCCAGGACTCAACCCAGGCCCTGATACTGAGTAGATAAGTGTCTAATACTTGTTTGATTAGATGATGGAATGAATGAATAAGCATAATAGGCAACTGCTCAGCTCTCTCCCAGCTTTGAGTTCTCTGGGTGGGGCCTCCTTTCCTTTCCTTCCTTTGTGGCCTAGGCATGGTGTTCCCATCTCTGACATCGATAGGATTAGTCTAGCATTATAGGCAAGAGGCTGCCTGTCTGGGTGGTGTGAAAGCTATGGGCCATGCAGAGGGTCCTAGTTCTGCCATGAACCACCTTGTGACCAGCATAAGACCCTTTGGAACCTCCATTTTCTCATTGCTCCAAAGAGGAGATTCATCTAGAATCTAGACTTTGGATGATTCATGTGCTGGCAAGGATCCTTTACAGCTGTAACGTGAAGCAGTTAGTACATATGGGTTCAAGGTCCCATGTAGGAGGACCCTGCAGACCTCCATCCAGCTGTCTGAATGGCCTTTTCCTGTTTATCAAGGTGGGAGAGGGCCCAGACACCGAGTCAGACCTGGCTGCCCTTCTCAGTCAGGTGTTTGGGGAGGAGTGACTGATGAAACCCCAGCCAGAAGCAGATGCTAAACTCTGCCCTGGTACATCCTGGACTCCCAGATTCAACCAGGGTTTCCTTGTGTACACCCTGGGAAGCGGCTGTGGCCTCTTTCCCCTGCTACTCTGGTTTGAAAGCAGCTGCTGCACAGGAATGGGAAGAGATAAGCCCCATCCTCACCTTTTCTTTGTTGAGTGACCCTGTGGCCCCAAGTTTCCGAGCCTCAAACCTTGTCCGTAAAATGGAGGTAGATAGCTACCACCCCCCACCCCGGCCCCACTTTTGACTTCCTCTCTGGTGGGAGCTGGGAGCTGCTTCTGACTGTTTCTGTTGGAAAGTAAGAGGGGGAAGGTCACAGTCTCAGAACAGAGGGGATTGGGGGATCTGAGGGGAACTCTCCTTCCAGAGGCCTTGAGCAGCGTGGTGACTGCTGGCCCATTCCATGCCCCCTGCTTCCAGCTTTGTCAGGTGTTTTTCCCACCTGTGCCTAGGTTCTGTCCTTGCCTCCCTTCCAGGCACCTCCATCCTTCCCCTTCGGAAGTCTGCAGGCTGTGAAAGCTGTATCTTCTAGTTACAGCTGCCTGGGGGCAGAGTGTCTTTGGCTCCCTCTGAAGGGGGCTCTGGACTGCAGTGCCTGCCCTATCCTTGGGGCGCTGCACGGGAACTTGTGTAGGGATGACAGAAGTAGGGGGCCAGGAATTGGGCACAGAGCAGTTGCTTCCCCTCGTGGCTACCTTCCTCCATCTCGGCATCCTCTGAAAGAGAAGGGTCCGTTCCATTTGTGTTTCCATTTGTGTTCCCTCTCCCTGCATGTGTAGTTTCTTTAGAGGGTAATGAAAGAGGTGGTGGGGTGGGGTGGGGAATGGCCCATTTGTGTACCCCAGGCTGTACTTGGAAGGGCTAATGATGGAAGAGTATTTGGGGGGAAGATTTTTTTTTAAAGATTTTATTTTTAAGTAATCTCTACAGTCAGTGCAGTGCTAAAACTTATGACCCTGAGGTCAAGAGTCACATGTTGTACTGAATGAACCAGGTGCCCCACTGGGGGAGATTGTCCATCTCTCTGGACTTGCTCTTCTGAATCTCCTGGTGGCCTTGGCTTAGAGCCAAGGAGGGCAGAGTGCTGAGGGAGCCCTGCTTTTTCTGTTCCTCAGAGCTCCACTAGCTTCCTGTGGTTCCCATCAGCTGCAGCAACCTTTGTGTAGGGACTTCCCAGTATTTCCAGATAGCACTGGCCCCCAGGGGCCATGTCTCCCCCCTCCTTCCCAACTGTGACCACTCCTTCTTTCTTCTATCCCCATAGTAAACCTCACCAACTTCTGTATTTGCATATTGGTTGTAGCTCCTCTGCCTTTGTTGCCCCACTGCACCACCTCTTCCAGGAAGCCATCCCTGATACCATCTTTGAGCATCTTTGGTCTTTTCTGCCTTTGTTAGATAATGAGCTTTGGAGTCTAACTCATGTGTTAATTCTTGCTCCTTAGCACGCTGTAAACATTTTGAGTCCTCCTAGGACCTAGGTTTTGGTAATGGAAAGAGCCAAATGTAGTATCTTCTTTGGGGAGCTAGCTCGCAGCCAGTGACCTAGGTACCTGGAAGCACTAGACAGTGTGACAAGAGTGGCAGAGCACTGGGTATGCCACTGGACTGGGCCTGATGGAGAGAAGGTGGGCCTGGCATGTGCAGAGGCTTGGAGGGAGGAGTGTGGGCTGAGAGCTGATGGGCTGGGGTCCTTGCAGTTTGCTGCTTTGATTGTACCTGGCCCGTTTGGAGGAGGGTTGGACTTTCCCCAGCTTCCCCCAGCGCCCTCTGCAGGCTAGGCACACAGGCCTGGAGGAGATCTGGAAGTCCACATATCACGGGTGGGAGTAATGAAAACCCCCAGACCTGACCAGATAACATTCACTTACCTCTTTCAAGCTCTCTGGATTTGGAAAAACAAACAAACAAAACGTTCATACTTACCATGAGTTGTAATTCTTATAAATTGCAAAATGTGTGTGTGTATAATATATTTCTGTATGAATAATTTTTGCAGTTTCATCAATTAGCTTGCCTTGTAAAAGGAAAAATATTTCACTGAAAGCATGTTTCATATCCAGAAATTTGTGATATGGGCCACTTCCTTCTTTTTTTTTTTGTTGTGCTGGTGGTGGTGTTCTTGGCCATATGTTCATCATTTGGGGGGTTTAATTTTCAGTATGTTGTTCTGTCTCTTTCTGGTGAGATCACTTTGGTGTCTCTTATTGACATCTCATAGTAGCCCGATGAAGAAGGGGCCAGTAATGGTGATCCCAATTTGCAGGTGAGAAAAATGAGGCCCAGAGGTGGGGCTGTGCTTCCTGCCTGCCTTTCCAGTGTTTGGTGTTCATGATCCTTCTCTGTACATCCTCCTTGCCCGATGGGTGGTTAATTGACCAGTAGGTTTGGAGGACCTCTATCTTTGTAGGGCTGTTTGGAAAGTGGCTTCACTGGGGGCAGGGGACGCTAGGATACTGGTTCTTGACCAAGAATCTTGGGTCTAATTTAGAATCTTGGATTTGATGCTGGGCTCCCTTCTCCCTGTCCCAGGGCCTACCATGGGTAGAACGAAATCTGCTATGGATCAGGATTGACTGGTTCTCCTGAGCCATATTCATTAAGATACCCTGATAAAGGTTTGGTGCCTCCCCACCCTTCCCCCTCCCCCCCCCCCCCCCCATACCCTTTCTCTTCTCTAATGTTCCTGTACTGGGCAAGAGGAGGGCTGGTGGGGCACTTGTGGCTCCACCTGATGTCTGGGAGGGGTTGGGGAGCAGGATTCTAAGACCGGAAGCAGCTCTTCCCTCAGAAGAGCCTAGCATAGACAGGTCCTCTATGGTCATTGTCTTCAACCCCTTCTCAGGCTGCAAACTGGCTGCCTGTCATTTAGTTTGTCCCCTTCATGGCACCCTCTCCTTTCCTCATGCAGTAGATTGGGTGCTGTCCCAGAGTTAGGGACCTACTTTCCCACAAAGGCAAGTTCTAAGCTGGCCCTGAGAGCAGCAACAGTACTCTTTGTTGTTTGTCTAGCTACCCACCTCTCAAAGTGCATGGGATCAGTTCTGGGGCTCAGATGAGGAAACTGAGGCTCTTAAAGGGAAAGTGACTGCCATTACTGGTGTGTCCAGAAGGCAGTTGCTCTTCAAGCCTGCCTGACCCAGCCATTCAGCATTGAGTAACTGCTGGTCTTTAGTCTCTGTGGCAAGGAGCCAAAAGAGGAGAGAAGGGCGGGGGTTTCCTTGTCTGGTCATGCAAGCTTTGGTTTTGCAGATTCAGTCTTTTGGCATTCTGCCTCAATGCTTAGAGCTGGCCCCTGCCACCAGGCAACAAGCCTGTTTCCTTCTGCATAAAAATCAATCCAAGGTTGGGGTGGTCAAGGCAGGTCAAGGTTGAGTCTCCTCTGTGAATATCTTTATGTCATAGTCTGTTTGCATGTGATGGTCAATTGGCTGTCCTAACAAAAACCTTCATTTTATCCATGGTCTGCCAGAGAGGAGAGCAGACTGAAGCCCAGCTATACGCTTGGAAACAGGATTTGAAAATTGATCTTTGTGATTTCAGATCTGTTTGTCTCCCGTTCTGATGCCGCACCATAGGGTACATATGCCTCAGACTCTTGATGAGTGTGCAGGTGGGATGCTGTGGCTGCTGTGGCTGCAGGGACTGCAGGCTCAAGAAGCAGCTCCTGGCTTAGAGCATGTCTGCGTGCACTGATCTGAACTTTGGTCCCAGGAGCCCCACTCCTCCATGGTGCCCCATCCCCGTGAACTCCTTTTTTGAGCTAGGGAAATGGCTGCTTGTATTCTTTTCCTTTGGCCGAGGCAGCTGCGGCCTAGCTTTACCTCTCCTAGGTCTGGGTTCACTCCCAGCAAAGCCCTGGCAGATGGCTGCATTGGTTTCCCCTGCTGCTGGCCCCTTGGACTCCATGTTAACACATTAGGCACATAGGCAGGCAGGGGTCACAGCTCCTTCAGACATCACTGGGATCATTGGTTCCTGGCAAAGCCCTTACTGCAACACTGTGAGGTAAGAAGAATTGCCAGTTTACTAATGGGGAAACCAAGGCCAAAAGAGTGAGGGCCTGCCCAGGGCTGCAATTTAAGACCTGTGTGGTTCTCCTCTGCTAGGTGTGGGCAAGCCTTCAGGAAGGGGATGGTCAGGGCAGGCTTCCTGAGGGAGTGGGAGGAGGCAGATTGCCACAGGACCCCCAGGCAGCCTGGCCATCAGAAGGTCCTCAGCCCGCAGAGCTGGCATGTGATGCCAGTCCCTGGCCCAGGTGTAGGTTACCCCAAAGCCTCTCTCGAGAAGGGTTAGTCTCTATATCTTCGTGAGGATGTGTGGGTGATTAAATGCCCGGGATAGTTTTATCTTGTTACTGTCCACCACAGCCATGCTTGGAGTGGTGATACTCATGCGATTCCTAAAGCATGGGCCTCAGGAACCTGGTCCTCCAGCACACCAGCACATCAGCATGCCTCCGGACAGGCTGAGCTTGGCCACATTGTGCTGATGGAACCCCAGGCCCTCTCAGGTTGGAGTGAGCTGGAAGATGGGCCTTTGTCATTGGTGAAAGCCCTACACTCTCTTGTGCCACACAGCAGCAGGCTGGCCTGGCCACAGTCCCCCTGGTTGTGAGATCCTGCCCTCGTCCTGTCTCACTTCCTTGTTTCCAGCCTACTGAGGGCCTCTCAGTACCCTGGCTTTTCTTTTCCCCAGTGTTCCTTGAACATTGTTTTCCCATGGTTGTGAGTGGGTGATGAGTGCTGGGTCGTGGGTCTCTGGAAGCAGGGTGCTACTCTCCTGCTCTTCCAAGTAGTTCTCCTCTCCTCTCCAAGCTCCCAGGTCCTGGGAGGGTCTCTGTCCCTGCCCTTCCTGTTCTACTGCAGTTCTGACCCAGACAGCTGGGGTGGCTCGGCCTCCCCCTCCCCCCAACTAAGGCAGAGGCCATGCCTGTCCCAGGGAGTCTCCTCGCCTGATGGCAGTCCCTGGGGGACCAGTCCTGGCTCTCTTAGGAAAGGAGACCCTTTCTGTGTTTGTCTGGGAGGCAGGAGGATGGGAAGTGGGGTTGGGAGGTGACATAGGATAGGACTTTCAAGAACGTAGTAGAGCATCTCACCAGGCGTTACATCCTTTTTAGCCTGCTGTTGGCTTGATGCACTTGGAAGGCATCAGGACCAGGCTGGCACTTCCTTATGTGGGGGAAGTATAAGGGATCAAGTGTGGCTAAGCGGGAGCTGGGGAGACTTGGACACCTGGCCTGGAGCTGCTCTGGAGCTGCTCGGCCTCCCTGGGTCTTGTCTTAGACAGGAGCCCATTCTGCCTCCAGCCTAGTCTCAGGGGAATGTGCCCAGGAGCACAGGACAGGACAGAAGTTCTCCTGGGCCTGCTGGCAGTGTGTGTGGGGTGTGTGTGTGTGTGTGCGTGTGTGTGTGCTTGCGTGTGCATGCACATGTGCTCGTGCACCCACACAGGGCTCCATGAGGCCTGGCCCCAAGCTTTTAACTGACCCTCTAGCTGCCTGCCGAGCAGTAGGCACGTCCTGGACTACTTCTAGTGATAGGCGGGCAGCTGAGAGGAAGGGCCCAGGCTGTGGAGCATGCAGGCCCTGGCATAGATGCATTTGTGTGTGTGAGGTTGTGTGCCTTTGTGAGAGGTGTGGGAGGGAATGACAGCAGCTCTGCACCGGAAAAGTGTGCTGGTTTCTGTTTCAAAGGGCAGGGTTTGTGGTTATTCTGCAGTTTCTGATCTGGGCATTTCCCCTGTTCAGCTCCTCCTTCCATCCTTGGAAACTATCTTCTCAGGCTGGGTTTTTGTGACTCAGTTCCCCCCACCCTCCCTGTTTCTACCTGAGTGTAACTCCTTGTTTCTAAACCCTACCCTGCTTTTTGTGGCCCCTTCCCCCACCCGTGTGCCTGCTTTTTTCATTTGTTCATTCAGTCCTTCAGCAAGCCTGGCCTAGGGGGAGATGAGGAATGTTCTCTCTCTCTCTCTCTCTCTCTCTCTCTCTCTCACACACACACACACACACACACACACACACAGGTATTGCCACGAGGAGTCATGGGTGTGATTGCTGTAGCATTCCAAGTTGGGTCTTTGGAGGGAGAGGATGGAGCCTGGGAGGTAGACAGTCCATCCTAGGGACTGGGACGCAATGGGTGATAAGAAGCACTGGCCATTCTTGCTCTTGGTCCAGCTGAGTTTAGATGGAGCAGAAAAGATGGGAGGGAAGAAGCTGGGGGTGTAAATCACTGGGCCCCACCAAGAAGGGCCTTGAAGGCCAGAGAAGGAGCATGTTCTCCTCAGTGAGCAACTTTGGGAAGGATCAGAACAATGTTATTTTAAGGATTCAGAAAACTTAGGAAGGGTGGCTCATGGGTAAAGAGGACTTGGGGGTGAGGGCAGGGGTTTCAGCAGGAGGACCAGGCCTAAGGGGTTGATGAAGGCAAGGGAGCAGGGAGTGAGGTCCAGGTAGAACCAGTAATGCTGTGATGGGAGCAGCTGGGGTTGGGGCTAGAAGCAGTGCCTCTATTTCAGGTGGGATAGATGAGGCACACCTGTGGCTGGAAGGGGAGGAAGAGGGCCCGGTTCTGGACCCCTTAGGGCATTCAGCCAGAATGGTGTACAGTTGGAGCTGGGAGGGCACTGGGGTGGACCGTAGTGTGCTAGAGCTACTCCTGGCTCCAGATCTTCTGGGCCAGTCTGGGTTGAGAGCATTTGAAGGGGCTGTAGTGCCAGGGCAGTGCTCAGGGAGAGTCCTCTCTGGTGGTAAGCCAGGCTTCTTCTGTTTGAAGAGATCTTCCCTAAAGCCGTCTCTATCTGGCTTGGAAAGTCTGCCCTCTCCAGGGTCACAGCCAGCACTGGGCGATCATGTGGGTGTGTGGCGGGAGGCAGCCCTTCTCTGTGCTGCGCAGTGCTAGGGCCCTCTCCAGGCCTGGGGCTAGAACCTGTGCCCCAAGCATACTTTGGTGAGGGAGCAGAGGAAGGGAGCTTGCATTGAATGAGCTCCGGTGTGCCACATACAGGGCTGGGCAGTTTTGGCTCTTAGGACTTTTGATCTTACTAGCACCCTCACTGTTACTTGTTACCTGTGTTAACAGATGAAACAGTGGGGTCAGAGCGTTTGTCATTGTGCTGAGGTCACACAGCTGGTGGGAGGTAGAGCTGGGATTCTAGTCCAGGCAGTCTGATCCCAGAGTCCATGTATGTTTTTCTACCACCTTGTTTACTAGAGAAATTCAGTCAAGCCCTTGGCCTTATATATGGTAAAACTGAGACTGGAAGAAGTTAAATGAGTCACTTGGCATCATCTCCCTTATTAGTGGCTGAGGCAGGTTGTCTCCCATTCAGGCCCCTGTGCTTCCCCGATGTGTACTGTGTCAGGGTAGGGGAGCACCAGGCCCTTTGACAGTCAGGATGGGGAAACATCCCTTTGGATACCCACTGCCAGGCCTCTTGCTGAGACTTGCTTGGGCATGTCTTTAGGTGGTGAGCCTTTTCAGGGGTACATCAGTCCCCTCGCCTGATCCCTCATTTCTCCCATGGATCCTGAGACAATCTGGGTCTTCCTAGCCCTGCCCTGGGACTTTACAGTTTGGTTTGTGTGTTTTGTATCAGGAAATGGTCCTCACAGAACAGCCTTAGTCCCCATTTCTCTCTCTCTTAAAGAGTCCAGCTTTTTTCCAGGTCAGAGTGACCTGCCTACATTCTCAGCAAGGGAAGGTACGCAGGGTGGGGCTGTCTGCTCCCTCAGACAGCTCAGCTTTTAGTAGAGGCCTGTCCTTAGGCTTAGCCCAACTCTCTTTTACCACCTAGTGGGACTGTGAGCATTCCTGGCTCTGCCCCTGGACAGGGTGTCTCTCTTTGTCATTCTTCCCTGAGGGAGAGTATGGGAATGAGTGAGGAAACCAGGCTGCCCTCATTTTGGTGTGGACTCAGAGACCCCAGCCTGATCTTGGGTCTTCTCTGTCTTCCTAGTTGACATTCGAGAAATCAAGGAGATCCGCCCAGGGAAGACCTCACGGGATTTTGATCGCTACCAAGAGGATCCTGCTTTCCGAACAGACCAGTCACACTGCTTTGTCATACTGTATGGGATGGAGTTCCGCCTGAAGACCCTGAGCCTGCAAGGTAGGAGTCCAGGGTCTGGAGGAGGTGTAGGGGGTAGTTAGAGGGAATATCTACTGGCTCCTGGCTCGGCAGGAAGTATGTGTCCTCAGTTCAGCTCTTTACCCCTTGATCACAGCTACATCTGAGGATGAAGTGAACATGTGGATCAAGGGGTTAACTTGGCTGATGGAAGATACATTGCAGGCGGCCACACCTCTGCAGATTGAAAGGTAAGAACCACCCCTTATGTGGTTAGGGTTGGAGGCATTAGGTTCTAGGGAACAGAGGCAGGGACACAGGCCTTTGTGTGCCCGGACACTGCCTACTGACTTCCCCAGAACTAGTCTGGCTGGAGAAGTGTTCTCACTTCAGGCTTCTCTCCCTCCAGGTGGCTGAGGAAGCAGTTCTATTCGGTGGATCGGAATCGTGAGGATCGGTAGGTTTTGAGCTGTGCCTGTAGCCCAGCAGGTGGGTTGGGGCAGCCAGAACAGTAGCCATGTCTCTGAGCAGCTGCTGGAGAACCAGAGGACCCAGGGAGACCTGCCTTTAGCAGAGCTGGGGGGCAGGCGAGTGGTTCTGGCACAAGTAACTTCCTGCAGAAAGCCCTCTAATGGCCTTGGTGCAGGCTGGTGAGAGAGGCCAGGGACTATAAGCTGTGTGCCCTGCCACTGGGGACAGAGACAGGACATGGAGAACTGGCTCTGGGTGTCCTACAGAGAGGGTCAGGGGCCTGTAGTGTGTAAGGGGGTGCCTTCTGAAGCTCGTGCCTTTGAAGCTGTCCTGTGACAGAGGGGCCAAGGAGAGGTGGAGGACAGAGATCAGGTCATGGTAAGGGCATTTGACTGCTGCTGTGAAAGAGCTGGAAAACCACAGAGGGTTTTGAAGGGAGGCATCTGGTGACCTGACTTGAGTTGCACAGGAATGCTGGTGCCTCTGGAGAGTCCAGGGCAGAGCCGGAGAGCTTGGCCAGGGAGCCGCTTCAGCATTCCAGGTGGAAGATGAGAGAGTTTGAGTGGGCGGGGGGAAGGAAGTGGTTGGATTTGGGCTCTAATGTTTTGTTTTATTTTTTTTTAAGTTTGTTTATTTTGAGAGAGAAAGAGGGAGAGAGAATCCTAAGCAGACTCTGCACTGTTAGCGCAGACCCCGACATGGGGCTCGGTCTCAAAAACCCTGAGATCATGACCCGAGCTGAGATTAAGAGTTGGATGTTTAACTGACTGAGCCAGCCAGGCGCCCCTGAGTTCTGCTGTATTTTGAAGATAGAATCCAATAGAATTTCCTACCATTGATTTTGGCATGCAAAAGAAAGAGGAGTCCAGGATAACAGTAAGCTTTTGGGCTGGAGCATCTGAAAAGGTGGGGTTGCCATTGACTGAAATGGGGAAGGCCATGGGAGGAGCACATTTGGGGAGCTTACGGGTTCATTTGAGGTGTATTAAGTTTTATGACACCCTTAGATGTTCAGGTAGAGCCATGGAGTTGGCAGGTGGGTAGAGTGAGTTTAAGGGAGAAGTTGGGGCAGGAGATGTTACCTCAGGAGTATAGAGATGTTTCTTCTACAAGCCATGAGGCTGGAGATCACCTGAGGTGGGGGGTGGGGGTAAGCATAGCCCGAAAAGGGAAGAGGGCTAGCATCTGATCCCAGGCTGCTCGGACACTGGGGATTTGAGAGGTGAAGAGGTGCTGGCCAAGGGAAGTAGCAACTCGTGAGGTAAGAGGAAAACCTGGCCGGGGTGGGGGTGGGGGGGAGTTTTGGAAGCCTGGGGAGGAGGGAATGGTCGGCTGTGCCAGGCCTTGTCAAGTGTGTTGAAGACAGAGAGGTGCCCTTTGGACTTGACAGCACAGAGGTTGTTGGTGACCTTGAGGAGTGGAGAAGCGAGTTCAGGGAAGGAAAGGGAGTGTGGATGGCTCCTTCGAGGTGTTGCTGTGAAGGGGAACAGAGAAGGGGGTGGTAGCTGGAGAGGTTAGCTGGGTCAAGACAAGTGTTTTGGTCAGAGAGATAGCTTGCTTAGCTTGTAATGCTAATGGCAAAGAGTCCACAGAGGGAAAGCTTGGTGATGCAGCAAGTTTCCTAACCTGCAAAGCAAGGACCCTGACAGTCTCCCTCCTGGTGACTGGGGGTCAGAGATGAGCCGGTGCCTGCAGAGAGCAGGCACTTGCTCAACAGCACTTGCCAGCACCAGCTAAGACCACTCAGTACAGAGGTGGATCCTGGAAGGAAGTTTTGCTGCTGCCTGCCAGGCTCCTGAGCAGGAGGAGGAGGGGAAAGCCCCCCTTTCCCCCATCTTTTCCATTCTGCTGCCAGGGCCCAGCAGTGTCCCCTATCCCCAAATCCTGGGCCCCGGAGGGCAGGGACACTTTCCCGTCAGACCCCAGGAGAGTGCCCAGTCACCAGCAGTGGTAGTTCACTGAGCAGGCCCTCCCCCGCCCCTACTACCACCACCAGTTCTGGGTATTGAGACACAAACTCCCAGCATTCCAGGGTGACTGGGGAGGAATCACTGTTGAGCTGCCCCTCACAGGGAATATGTGAGCAAGCTGGGCGGGGCCTGGAAGTTCAGCAGGGGGAGGCTGCCTCCCTGGGTTCTGGGTGGACCAACAGCCTCTGGGAGAGCCTGGGGGACTAGAGGTACAGGCTTGAGTGCCTGACACCTAAAGATTGGCTCCCCTCCCCCATCCTGACCCACCTCCCTGGGCCTGTTTGCTCCTTTCTTGCCAGAATCATGACCTTTTTCTTTGCTCAGATGAGGAAACTGAGGCCCAGAGAAAGGAAGGGACTTCTCTTGGTCACCCCAAGGGTTCTGATTTAGTCTCCCCATCAGAAACATAGGTCCAAGGGTAGTGCTTACCTGTCCAACCCCAGGTGGACTCAGCCCATAGGTCAGAGGTCATGAGAGGTTGGGTGATGCCACTGGGGATGTCTCTCTTTCCTCAGTATATCAGCCAAGGACCTGAAGAACATGCTGTCCCAGGTCAACTACCGGGTCCCCAACATGCGCTTCCTCCGAGAGCGTCTGACGGTAGGGAATTCTCAGGCCATCCACAGGCGGGCAGTGGGGGCAGCCCGGGAGCCCCTTGCTGTGGGCCTGACCGGAGCCCTGTCCTGTGCCATGCAGGACCTGGAGCAGCGCAGCAGTGACATCACCTATGGGCAGTTTGCTCAGCTGTACCGCAGCCTCATGTACAGCGCCCAGAAGACGGTGCATGAGCCACCTGCCCTCCCATGGCCCCTACCCCTGCTTTCCCACCCCAGCCCCCACCCTGCTTGCCTCAGCCCTGCTGCCCCGCTTGAGGGCTTTTGGGTGCCATTTCTCCAGCTCTTCTCGAGGCCCACCCCTGTCTGTTGCCCCAGCCTTTCTTCCTGAAAGCCCTTTTCCCACATGGCCTCCCCAGGGGCTCTCACTCTGACCAGGTTCTGTCTCCTGCAGATGGATCTCCCCTTCTTGGAAGCCAGTGCCCTGAGGTTTGGTTTGAAGTGGGGCGGTAGGGTTCTTCCCTGGTCCCTCCCCGTATAGGTGGGAGGTTTTGGGAGGGGGTGAGCCATGCGGGACCCTTTGGGGCAGCTGTGCTGGCCGGGAGCTGGGCTCTGCCTTCCGAGGGGCCCTTCACTGTCTGTGGGCTGTGCCAGCCAGCTGGCTGCCAGGTACTTCCCTTCTTCCCCACAGGGCGGTGGAGCGGCCGGAGCTCTGTCGCGTGTCCCTTCCTGAGTTCCAGCAGTTCCTCCTCGAGTACCAGGGGGTATGGCTGGGCTCGGCGGTGCCAGGGTGCTTGGCTGGGGGCTAGGGACTGGGCTCGTCACGGGCCGCGTCTCGTGCGCTCATCACCACCCCACCCCACCCCACCCCCACCAGGAGCTGTGGGCCGTCGACCAGCTTCAGGTGCAAGAATTTATGCTCAGCTTTCTCCGAGACCCCTTGCGAGAGATTGAAGAGCCGTACTTCTTCCTGGATGAGGTGAGCCCTGCCTTTCACTCTCCAGAATGGGGGTTGCCGACCAGAAGCCCACCTGGGTCCCAGGAGCCAGATTCTCCTTAGGGGTGCTAGCTACCTCGTTCCCCTCACCCCCCCCCCCCCCCGCCCCCCAACATACACTGGTTTCCTGGCCCACCACAGTAGACCGTGAGCATCCTCTCCTTCCCACCACTGCCATGCCAGCAGATTGGGGTAGGGGCTCACTCTGGCTTTCTTTTCCTGCCCATCCTGGACAGTTTGTCACCTTCCTGTTCTCCAAAGAGAACAGTGTGTGGAACTCACAGCTGGATGCAGTGTGCCCAGAAACCATGAACAACCCCCTCTCCCACTACTGGATCTCCTCCTCCCACAACACGTGAGTGCCTTCCTTGGGCCCCACCTGGCCCACCCTTGGGAGGGAGGCATTCACCCAACCACGCTTGCCTCTCCTTCCCTGTCCAGATACCTGACCGGGGACCAGTTCTCCAGCGAGTCCTCCCTGGAAGCCTACGCTCGCTGCCTGCGGATGGGCTGTCGCTGCATTGAGTGTGCGTGAGGGCCAGGGCTGGGGGAGGAGGTTGGGGGGGCCTGCCCTCTTGACTGTGGTCATGTTGCTCCCCAGTGGACTGCTGGGATGGCCCAGATGGGATGCCAGTCATTTACCATGGACACACCCTTACCACCAAGATCAAGTTCTCAGACGTCCTGCACACTATCAAGGAGCACGCCTTTGTGGCCTCAGAGTGAGTGGGAGAGAAGGGAGGAGGGCTGGGGTCAGCTTGGCTCCAGCTCTGTCCTGTGACAGAGGGTCCCCTCCAGGGCCCTGTCCCCATGCCCCATTTTTCTTTCATCCTCTTGCCGTTTGCTTGACCCATTCTTCCTAAGCCCCTCCCTGTTTCTTACATCCATGGTCCGCCCTCTTCAATGGTTTTTCTCTAGCCTGTGGAACAAACTAAAGCTCTACCCGTCCGCAAAAAATACTTCCTTAACCCCAGTGGTCTCTTTAGGCCATTGTCCTACCAACCCCTTTCCCTTCACAGCCCAGAGAGTTGTCCACATCCCTACCTGCTGTCCTGCAATTCCTGTTCACCCCTACCTGTGCTCACTAGTCTCTCATGCCTCACTGAAGGGATCATCGGGGGCTCTGGCAGCTAACTGGAGGGTGATTCCTGTCTCTCCTTACCTTCTTGGTGTGGGATGTCTCTTGCACTGCTGGGAGAGCCCCCATAGCTGGACCAACTCTGGGGACCTCTGTCTGCAGGGGTTCCACCCCTTTGTTCCTGTTGCACCCTTTGGTGCCCCTGTGGAACCTTCTTAACCCTTCCAGCAACCAAGGCCAGCATCTTCTCTGGGTAGCTTTCTTACAGACAGGGCCTCCAGGGCCTTGGTCCCTAACACCTCCTTCTCTGAGGGGTGTTTGGACTAAGCATTGATCCCTCAGAATTGTAAGGCCTCTGTCACTGCACTGGCTCCTTACCCTTTAGGTACCCGGTCATCCTGTCCATTGAGGACCATTGCAGCATTGCCCAGCAGAGGAACATGGCACAGTACTTCAAGAAGGTGCTTGGGGACACACTCCTTACCAAGCCTGTGGACATCGCTGCCGATGGACTCCCCTCACCCAACCAGCTCAAGAGGAAGATCCTTATCAAGGTAGGGGTGAGCCCCCCACACTTCCCAGCACCTCTCCCAGGCCATTGCAGCCTGGGTGAGGAGGAGGGACGCTGGGACTAGGGGGCACTGCCATGTCCTGGCCTGTCCCCATAGCACAAGAAGCTGGCAGAGGGCAGTGCCTATGAAGAGGTGCCTACATCAGTGATGTACTCCGAGAACGATATCAGCAACTCCATCAAGAATGGCATCCTGTACCTGGAGGACCCTGTGAACCACGTGAGGGCCAGGCCAGGCCAAGCATGGGGAGGGGCACCGCGGGAGGAAGGCTCCGTTCATGGGCCCCACTTCTGTCTTCTAGGAGTGGTATCCCCACTACTTCGTCCTGACCAGCAGCAAAATCTACTACTCTGAGGAGACGAGCAGTGACCAGGGCAACGAGGATGAGGAGGAGCCCAAGGAGGTGAGGGGCCAGCCCAGGGCTGGGGGCTGGGCTGGGGTCAGAGTCACTGAGTGTCTTTGCTGTTGCCCTCCCGCCACAGGCCAGTGGCAGCACAGAGCTGCACTCCAGTGAGAAATGGTTCCACGGGAAGCTCGGGGCAGGACGGGATGGGCGGCACATCGCTGAGCGCCTGCTTACCGAGTACTGCATCGAGACCGGGGCCCCTGATGGCTCCTTCCTCGTGCGAGAGAGCGAGACCTTCGTGGGCGACTATACCCTCTCTTTCTGGTAACCCACTCCTGGCGCGTGTATACTCTGACGTGGCACCTCCCAGAGACCACCACGGTCCGTAGTTGGTCTCTGTCACAGGCTCTCCCATGGAACGTGATCTCATCACATGCATGCACGCACATATACTCTTCAGGGTGCTTTGAAGCCCTCCTGCAGGGCCACCCACACCCGAACAACTTAGGTACCTCGCTTGGGCCCGGCCTGCTCCTCACTGCCTCCCTGTCTTCCCTCAGGCGGAATGGGAAAGTCCAGCACTGCCGGATCCACTCTCGGCAGGACGCTGGGGCCCCCAAGTTCTTCTTGACAGACAACCTGGTCTTTGACTCGCTCTATGACCTCATCACACACTACCAGCAGGTGCCCCTACGCTGCAACGAATTTGAGATGCGCCTCTCAGAGCCAGTCCCGCAGACCAATGCCCACGAGAGCAAAGAGTGAGGGAGGGGCCGAGGGCTGGGTGGGGGACGTGAGAGGTGATGGCCAGGGCTTGACTTGGGCCTATCTTCAGGTGGTACCATGCCAGCCTGACCAGAGCTCAGGCCGAGCACATGCTGATGCGCGTCCCCCGGGATGGGGCCTTCCTGGTGAGGAAACGGAATGAGCCCAACTCCTACGCCATCTCCTTCCGGTGAGGGGTGTGGCCTCGGGGTACTGTAGGTGTTGTGGGGTTATGCCTGAGTCTGGGCTCCCCTGACCCTGTGTGGCTGTTGTGTTAAGGGCTGAGGGCAAGATCAAGCATTGCCGCGTCCAGCAGGAGGGCCAGACGGTGGTGCTGGGCAACTCAGAGTTCGACAGCCTCGTGGACCTCATCAGCTACTATGAGAAGCACCCACTGTACCGCAAGATGAAGCTGCGCTATCCCATCAACGAGGAGGCGCTGGAGAAGATCGGCACAGCTGTGAGGGCCCAGTGCTTGAGGGGGCGTGGTGGACAGGGTGACCCTGGGCTAGCTGCTGGGCAGTGGCAGGACAGTCGGTATGTGGGACACAGAAGCCAGGGATGTTGTAGGAGCTCCTGGGAGGGTCACTCTGCCCAGCTAGGGGCCATGGTGTGGGTGCCAGGACGGTGTCCCAGAGGGAATGTCCTCCACAAGAACGTGTCTGCAAGGATGGGCATGCATTAGGTGAAGGCATTCGAGCAGAGAGCCCCCGCGAGCCGGGGTGTGGGGTAAGGCGGTCCAGGAGCTCATGCAGGGAAAGGTAGGCCCAAGGCCAGGAGCTTACTCAGGAGGTGTGAACTGGACTGTCGCCAGGGCAGGGGAGTTGGCTCCAGGAGGCAGAGGCATGAGGGTGAGGCATGTGAGGTAGAAGGCTACACAGACGGCACGGGGACAGAGAGGGCTCAGGACTTGGACTGATGGGGACTAGGGCGGGAGGTCTGCTTGAGACTTGGCATTGGTGAGCACAGGTGACCAGAGAGAGGACTGTGCACACTGGGGCCCGGGGCTGGGCTGATGGATAGGCAGCGTGGGGTGGGGGCGCCCAGTGGGGAATGAGCGAGCCACTAAGCAAGAATGTCGGGCAGCACCTTGGGCCTTCGGGAACAGAAGGTTTCGGAATCGTGGGGTGGGCCTCAAGGGTTAAGAACTTGGGAGAGAGGGAAGGGCAAAGCCGTGCTGCTAAGGTCCAAGATGCCGGTGGACCAGGTGCCAGGGGAGGGGGCAGACTTGGCTTGGAGAGGAAGGCCATGTGGAGGCCTGCCTCACCGACTGAGGGGCACAGGGAAGCCAGCAGCCCCTGTTCTCTCTGGGTGTTAACGTCTACCATTCGGTCCTGTTTCCAGGAGCCAGACTATGGGGCCCTGTATGAGGGCCGCAACCCAGGCTTCTATGTGGAGGCGAATCCTATGCCGACTTTCAAGGTACGACCTCGGGTGTCTGGGCACAGGAAGCTAGAGAGGCTCCTGGCTGCCCTGGGCTTGTATTTCTCTGCTGGGGGCGGAGGGGTGCATCTGTGGTCGTTGTGGAGAAGTGGTGTTTGTGGTTTTCCGAGTCCTTAGAGCTTGTGAGAGATGTGTGGTTGGTGTCTGACCACAGCTCTCTTGGGGCTGACCCCCTCCCAGTCCCTGTCCCTAGGGGTCAACACTGACCCCTCCAAACTGCTCCTCAGGGTAAGTCTCATTTACTTCCTGGGTGGCAGCAGGGCGGGGGTCGGCCACAAGGGCCAGAAACTTTGTTCTTTGCTGCTCACTCCCTTATCTCATGCAGATCCCTCGGAAAGGACCTTTCTCTCTCTGCTTTTTTCTCTAAGGAGTAAGGAGTTGTGCTTTGTCCCTCAGCAGCCAGGGAGCCTGGGACAAGGTTTTTTCTCCTACTTTCCAGATGAGGAATGATGGGGTCCCAGTCATGCCCATAGGCTTTCAGGTCCTGGGGGAGGCAACCAGGGTACCTACAGACACTCCTAGCCTGTGAGCCCTGGCTTCTGGGGGAGATTCAAGAATCTCCCTGTGGCCCGGGCTGAGGGGCTTGCAGTGTTCCACCTGGACCCTGAAGAGCTTCCGTGGCAGAGGCCCTGGGTCACATGTGTCCTGGAGCCTCCTGTAGGGCTGATGGTGAGGACTATGCTGGGTGGGCTGCCCCACATCAGCAGAGTGGCGAGGATAGACTGCCTGCTCTAACCAGTGTCTCCCCCTCTGCAGTGTGCAGTCAAAGCACTCTTTGACTACAAGGCCCAGAGAGAGGATGAGCTGACTTTCACTAAGAGCGCCATCATCCAGAACGTGGAGAAGCAAGAAGGTGGCTGGTGAGCCTGGTCTCCAGAGCCAAAGCCTCTGGCATGTGTGGTGGGCTGGGAGGCAGGGGCCCCCCTGTGCACCTGCCACTGTGCTGTCATGGTGTGTCTGTCCCACATACCTGCGCACCAGCGTTGCTCCTGCAGCCTGGCGTAGGTGCGGGGACTCTGACAAGGGATACCCTCCTTGTGGGAGTTTGGAGTGGTTGCTGGGGTCAGCACCCTGTGGCTTCCACAGGTGGCGGGGGGACTATGGTGGGAAGAAGCAGCTGTGGTTCCCGTCAAACTACGTGGAAGAGATGGTCAGCCCCGCAGCCCTGGAGCCTGAGAGGGAGGTGAGAGCAGAGCCATGTTGGTGCGACAGAATCCCCATCCCCAGACTCTTCTTGTGCATATGCTCATCACACACAGTGTCCGGTGTACCTGTGCATGCACAGCCACCAGTCACCTGCGGTCCTGTCACACCCCTGTGGGGTCCGCAGTTTCCAATACACCTGCTGTGTTTGTGTTGTCATGGGTGTGTGCCTAAGGTGTGTTTGTTGCACGCACACAGACATATCCTCCCATGCATCTATATAAAGCAGATGTGCTGACGACCCATGGGCTTTGCTTTCCACAGCACTTGGACGAGAACAGCCCCTTGGGGGATTTGCTCCGGGGGGTCTTGGATGTGCCAGCTTGTCAGATTGGTGAGCCCCTGCCCCTTTCTCCAGCCCACGGTTCTTCAGGGTCAGGCTCTCCTTTGTGGCTCCCTTTGTGTTCTGTGGGAAGAAGCCAGTGGCTGGCTTCCCAAAGGCTGTCCTCACTCTGAGCTCTCCCTGTGCTTGGATACTCTCTTGACACCCCAGTCTCGATTCTTCACCTCCAGCTCTGATCCCCTGCATGCTTACCCTGAGCCAGGCACTGGGTGATTCGGAAGGCTAGCTGACCTCCACAGTCCTTGTAGGTTGGGCCACGGTGTGACAGGACCTTGGAGACAGGGTGGGGCACGTGACCCGCACGAGACCGGGGTTTGAGCCCTGGTCGCCTCTCCTGGCAGCGCAGCATCACCTCCCTCACACCCTGTGGGGTGGAGGGCAGGTGGTGAGGGGCTCTGAGCCAGTGCCTGGGCTGTAGTGTGGGGGACGGGGACGTCTTTCCAAGCGCTGTTTCTCTTGCTCTCCCAGCCATCCGTCCCGAGGGCAAGAACAACCGGCTGTTCGTCTTCTCCATCAGTATGGCTTCCGTGGCGCACTGGTCCCTGGATGTCGCTGCTGACTCACAAGAGGAGCTGCAGGACTGGGTGAAGAAGATCCGAGAAGTGGCCCAGACGGCAGACGCCAGGGTAAGGGGCATCTGTGGGGTGCAGGTGGGCAGCATGTGAACCTGTTGGGGGTGAGGCCTGCAGCACCAGGCCTGCCTCTAGGCTGGGACCTGGAGGAAACCACACACACAGACACACACACACACACACACAGCAGGCCGTGTGGCTTGTTCAGGACAGAGATGGATAGCGGCCGTGGTCCGCCCTGTGGATCTGCATGGTCGGCAGTTGGACACACAGGGGCCGAGCAAGAGCAGTCTTGTGCTGGAAGCAGGAGCGGGTGCCCAGAGGCTTGGGAGGAATGGGTGGTGTGGAGTGGGGAGAGGGTTTAACTTTGGAGGGTGTTGGTGGCAGGGGGAGCCCGGAAGGGCAGGGCCGAGAGGCTGGCGGTGGCCAGGGGTGGATGGTATCTGATGTGTGAGGGCTGCAGAGGTACCAACGGGCACGATAACCTGAAGGTGCCCGGGGTTTTGGCAGCAGCAAATGGCCCTAGTGTCACTACTAGGAACCGTGGTGGTGGGTCTCCACGGGGCTAGAGCTGGGGTCAGCTTTCACGCTTGGCTGTAGGAGGAGCCAGCAGAGAGGAGGGAGGCCACTTCCGCTGAGCCTGGGGGAGCGGAGGGAAGGATGTATTCACAGGGGTTAAGGGAATTCTGTGTGATGGCCATTCCCCGGGTGGTTGGTGTGGGTGGAGGGCGACAAGGCAGGTCTGTGGCTGCTTTGGAGGATGGGTGCCTGTGAGCCGCACAGAGAACAGAGGGTGCTGAGGATTTTATTGGCAGACTGGCTGGTTGAGGGGATGGATTCTGGGGTCTGGGCTGGAAGAGGAAGTAAGAATGTGAGTGTAGGAGCCCTTGATGGAAGAAAGTGGGCCTCCGGAGCTATGAGGACAGGACGGGATGCGCTTGTGAGCGGCCACGGTGGGTAGGTGGCTGTGTCGGGCAGGGGGGCATCTGAGGGTGTGAAGCCATTAGGCCCGCAAGGTGGGAGGAGTCTCCTCAGCACCGAGACCTGAGACCGAGCCAGAGACCTGAGTCCCCACTGAAGTCACAGGAGGCTGCCTTGCTTAAGGGAGGCTGGGTACCCAATGGTCACAAAGCATCACCAAAGAGTGCAGCCAACCCCAGGACCCTGAGCTGTCACTGGGGTGTGGGTGATGAGGACATCAGCCTCTAAGAGTCTTAGGAGGGCAAGTGTGGCCTTGGGGGCAGAGAAAAGGAAGGAGGATTCTGGGGTGTACTGACCAGTGGGGTGTGGGAGATTCGGGGGACAGGGCAGGGCCCAGAGAGCACCTGCACTGTGGGTATGCCTAAGCTGGCAGGGGCATCCTTCCGGGTGGGGCATCAGGCCATGTGTGTGTGTCACCAGCTCACGGAGGGCAAGATGATGGAGCGGAGGAAGAAGATCGCCCTGGAGCTCTCCGAGCTGGTTGTCTACTGTCGGCCTGTTCCCTTTGATGAAGAGAGTAAGGGCCGAGGGCTGGTGGGGGTGTGTTTGGGCGCCCTCCCTGGCAGGTGGAAGATATACATTTCGTCCCTTTGTATGGGGGGTGGGGGAGCTGCCCGGGTGGGTGGGCTCTGTAAGCATTCTCCCTGTTTGGCCCAGAGATTGGCACAGAACGTGCCTGCTACCGGGACATGTCGTCCTTCCCGGAAACCAAGGCTGAGAAATACGTGAACAAGGCCAAAGGCAAGAAGTTTCTCCAGTACAACCGGCTGCAGCTCTCCCGCATCTACCCCAAGGGCCAGCGGCTGGACTCTTCCAATTACGACCCCTTGCCCATGTGGATCTGTGGCAGTCAGCTCGTGGCTCTCAACTTCCAGACCCCAGGTGAGAAGGTGCCCCGTGGGGTGGGGAGGGGTGCCATCGGGCCAGAGTCCACTGTAACTCGGCTCTTTCAGACAAACCTATGCAGATGAACCAGGCCCTCTTCATGGCCGGTGGCCACTGTGGCTACGTGCTGCAGCCGAGCACCATGCGGGATGAGGCCTTTGATCCCTTTGACAAGAGCAGCCTCCGAGGCCTGGAGCCATATGCCATCTGCATCGAGGTGGGTGGCGCTCGCCTGTGGGCTTTAGGGTGGGCAGGGGTTGCTCTTCTGGGGCTCGTTTCTGGAGTCAGGGATGGGGTGCCGGTTTGTGTGACTGGCGGGGGGCACTGAACTGGCTCCTGAACGTGAGGAAGGTGTGACCGTCCTCTGAGATAGGAAGGCAGCTGCAAGTCTCCACCGTGGGGCTGGGCCCAGAGTGGCGAAAGCCCGAGGCAGGTGGGCTAAATGTAGCCAGTTCTTGGCACTGAAGAGTCAGGCTGTCCAGTGAGGCCATGGGTAGCCGCTGCCTGGCAGGACAGGAAACCAGGGCCCGTGGTGAGCTAGCCTCAGGAGCCAGCGGGACGGCACTTACTGGAACGGGGCTTGAGGGAGAGTGACCCCCATTCCCAGCTCTCTTTTAGAACAGTCCCTGAGCACTTGATGCCCCCTGGTGAGAAGCTGTGGGGTGCGGGACGGGTGGGGCTGAGCAGTGTTAAAGGAGGTGAGGATAGCACAAGGTGAGTGGGTGCTGCTTTCCCGAGAAGAGACTTCGATTTTTTTTTTTTTTTTTTACCTTGTGGGGAAGTAACTTAAAAGATTTGCATATTGAAACAGACATGAGTTTGATGAAGTAGATTGCAGAAACTCCCATGAGAAGTTTGGCTGAAGCTTCTTCCAATACCACTGCTCAGGGCCCTGATGCCATGAGCCACTTAGTGGGCCGTGTCTTTGGGGCCCAGCAGAGGGCGCACTGCCTCCACTGCATAGTGAGGACTTGGAGGGAGTGGAAAGGACAGTCCCCCAGCCCATCTCTACCCTGCCTTACAGGTGCTGGGGGCCCGGCACCTGCCGAAGAATGGCCGAGGCATCGTGTGTCCTTTTGTGGAGATTGAGGTGGCCGGAGCAGAGTATGACAGCATCAAACAGAAGACAGAATTTGTGGGTAGGTCTGCCTTCCCCACTCAACCACGCCAGTGACCCTGTCCTCTCTTGGTGGTGGCCTGAGGCCTTCTGCCCTGACTTTTGCAGTGGACAACGGACTGAACCCTGTTTGGCCCGCCAAGCCCTTCCACTTCCAGATCAGTAACCCGGAATTTGCCTTCCTGCGCTTTGTGGTGTATGAGGAGGACATGTTCAGTGACCAGAACTTCCTGGCTCAGGCCACCTTCCCAGTAAAGGGCTTGAAGGCAGGTGAGGATCCTTCCTAGAGACAGTGCCTGGGATCTAGCTTGGGGATGGGGTGGGGGGTGGGGGGCGCAGGCCCCTGCTTGGCTTCCTCCCGGGCTGAGGGCCAGGCCTTCTCCTAGGATACAGAGCCGTGCCTTTGAAGAACAACTACAGCGAGGACCTGGAGCTGGCCTCCCTGCTCATCAAGATCGAGGTTTTCCCTGCCAAGGTGAGCACGAGGAAGGGGGGCTGGGGAGGAGCCAGGCAGCAGCCTCATAAGGCCCCGGGGAGGCACTGATCTCTCGTGCACCGCCATTGTTGAAGCAGGAGAACGGTGACGTCAGTCCCTTCAGTAGTATGTCTCTGCGCGAGCGGGGCTCCGATGCCTCGGGTCAGCTGTTCCATGGCCGGGGCCGGGAAGGTTCCTTTGAAGCCCGCTACCAGCAGCCGTTTGAGGACTTTCGTATCTCCCAAGAGCATCTGGCAGACCATTTTGACAGTCGGGAACGGAGGTGAGGGGCTGGAGGATGGGTGGCCAGTGTGCAGCTTGGAGGCGGGGGATGGTGGGAGCGATGGGAAGAAGTGCTTGCTGCCCCTCCGGGTCCTTCTCTTGCCTCCTGGGTGGGTGGAAGTTACAGTTGTCTGGCTTTGGGCTGTCCCACTGCACTCTGAGGCCCCACCGCCGGTAAGGACACTCTCTCCTTGTGTCCAGGGCCCCACGAAGGACTCGGGTCAACGGGGACAACCGCCTCTAGTTGTGTGCCAGCCTCGTTGAGAGCAGCGGGTGCCATGCACCTCGTGGAGTGCCGTGAGCCGGGTTCTTGAGAAGTGGCCTGTCGTGGCAGCCTTCCTGGCCCCGTAGCCTGGAGCCTGGATTCCAGCAGTGACTGCTAGACAAAACCAAGCCATTAATGAGTTGTTTTACTGTTCGGGGCCTCCGTGCCCCAGCTCTGGGGGAAGGCAAACACTGTACTGTGTCTCAAATTAATTAAGCACACACCTCTGGTCCTGACTTCTGGAGATGGAGCTTTCCATCTATGGGGCCAGGACCATGGCTGCAGCCCCTTGGAGAGAGGCTGCCTCAGCCTGTGGCACAGGAGGCTCTAAGGAACCGCAGCAGCCTCATGGGGCCAGGGAAACAAACCCAAGTTTACATTGTCCTGTAGCTTTAAAACCCCAGCCAGGCAGGGGTGGGGGTAGATGCCCCCACGGTTTGGCCCTGGAGCCAGGGCAGAGGAGCACAGGACCTGCCTGGAGAGGGTCCCCCCCCTGCTCAAGGAAGAGGACACAGCACAAGGGCACGTTGCCCGTGGCTGGGAACACAGCCCAGCCTCCAAGATACAGGGGATCGTGTTAGAAATAGCAGCATTGGGCAAGCCAGGCTGCTGTGGGCCATGGAGGGTCGCCCTGCAGGCCACTGTGTGAGGGGCCTGAGGAGGCCCAGGGCGCTGCCTGGAATGGGGACAGCAGCCCCTCAGGACCACGGGAGGATGAGGGGGACCCGGATGTCCTGCCCTGCCTTGGGCTGCACCACCTGCCTGCTGCCCAAAGCCGGGAGGCAGCCCAAGGTTGACACTCGGGATGTGAGCCTGGAATCCGGACCTGCTCACTAGGGTAAATGAGTGTGTGGCCGTGCTGGCCGAGCACAGCAGCTCCTGCCACGTTGGGAGGGCGTGCCTCGCTCTGACGCAGAGGCCACCGAGCAACGGAAGGTCTAACAGCAAGGTCAGCGGACTTGAGGCCTTTGTCGGAGATGGGTGCCGGCGTGGCCAGAACAGAGGAGCAGGTCGCAGGCCACGCCGGGGATTTTCCCCAGTACCTTCGGGAAGCTCCTGCACACAACTGACAGGCCCTTCTTCAAGGCACCCTTCAGCAGGTCGGCTAGGGGACCCCTCCCCCCCACCCCCGTCCTGTTCCAGACCGAAGACCACTCTCCCCGTTGCAGCATAAGACCTGGGCTCTGAGTCTGCGGACAGCACTGTGGGAGGATGTGGAGATCAGCCCGAATATTCATTAAACCAGTTGAAAGTCCTCTTGCTGGGCATCTGTGATGTTGGAGTATGGAATTTTAAAGGTTATTTTTTGCACACCGTTTCCTACCATGTTCATTATTTCACATAGGATGTATGATTTTCTCTGTCTTCCACTTCTAACCGGAAAGCTGCTTGGTTGCGGGGTGGGGGAAGCAAAACGAATGAACTGGTCTGTGCACTGTGGCAGAACTGTTATTTTTATGGATTTTACAGCTCAACTAACAGTGTTACCTTTTCAAGATTTATATATTTATATACTCTTAAGAAAAACCACTGAGCCGTTAAAGCCTTGTTATTCAATCCTAATAGTGATTCAGTTTTCTTTAGTTTACTTTTAGGGTAGAAAGTAAATTATTTAACATTACATTAAACTTCCCAGATCATGGATTGTAAACCGAAGGAAATTATACAATTTCTGAGAAAATGTATTGGTTTATTTAAACTAATTCTAAAGTTGTCTTTGTAAGTATGACCTCACAATCCTGTCCATAGCAAACATATCTACATATGGCTGCCAACGTTTGGTTTATAATCAGAATATTAACAAAAATCGTAAATTTTATTAGAAAAGCTTTCCTTTTGAAAAGAACAGCAGTATTATTTTTCTTCTCAGTAGTATTGTAACAAAGTTAGTGACTCTCCTTGCTCCTCACCTTTGGAGGGCAACCTTGGAGCAGAGCCACAGGGAGGGTCCGGCGACCACCCGACACGTGGGGACAGCTGTGCTACAGATGGTAAGGCTGTCGGGAACGGGCCGGGGGTGGGAGGAAAACAGCAAAGCCTATTCTGGTCAGGTGGTTTTTGTTCGAAGGCAAAGACAACGCAGTGTGCGTTCCCTTAGGAACAGAAAAGGGTTAAGGATCGGCCCGCTGTGTGGGCAGGTGAGGGAGCAGTCACCATGCAGCTGGCTGCTTCCATTGAGCTGGTGAGAAGACCCCGGAAAGGAGACGGGAAGGTTGGGAAGGCAGCCCCACGAAGGGGTGCAGGCCCGTGGGCACAAGGGTGCCCTTCGGCACAGCTGGCACTTGGCACACGCAAGCCCACTGCCCTCATTCGGCCTCAGTTGCCAGTTGTGCTGGCCTCTTAAGATCTGACTGCCACATAAATCAGCCCCGTGTCCTTTTAACTTGGGTGCTCTTTCACGGGCCCCGGGAAGCCGGTTGTCTGGAGACAACTTGTCAGGTGGTTATTGTGCGGTACAGGCAGGTGGGAAGTTTTTGGCAACTTCCCAGGTCAAGCATCTTTTCCCTCCTCTGGGCTACGGAGTGGGGTGAGAACACCTGCTCTTCCAGCTCCCCTGCAGACAGGATGTCCGGGGACAGCAGCCCGAATCCCTGCAGCTTGCCAACCCTGGTGAGCGGGATGCAGCCGGAGCCCTTTCCCAGTTCACAGAAGCCTCGCCTTTCAAAAGGAGGTTGCTGGGTGCCACTCTGGTTGCCTCGATAGCTTGCAACCAAATCTCTGCCCAGATGTGGTTGAAAAGGCACTGCCCTTACCTTCCTGTGGCTGTTTTCATGGTGGTCTGCGCCGGTGTAGGTCAAACATGATGCCACACACAGAGCTGCCTGCCTGGTGGATGGATGGGGACGAACATAAAAAGCCAGCCCAGGGATCCTGAAAAGATGCAGGTAAGTGTAATCAGTTGGTTCTTAAGATGGTAATTAGTGTATCGCTGGTGTGATAATTCACGTACCAAACAAAGCATGGAGAGCAAGATTGTCAAGTCCAAGGCTGATTAAGAGTTACATTACAGGTTCTGAGAGGCATGTGGGTGGCTCGGCCAGTAAGCCCCTGACCAGCTCAGGTCATGATCTCACAGTTCATGAGTTTGAGGCCCACTTAAAGGGGTGAGCTCGAGCCCTGCTTCAGGTAACATGAGCCCTGGGTGAGCCCCGAATCTCTCTCTCTGCCCCCTTGCTCACTTGCGCCCTCTTCAAAAAAAAGAGTTACAGGTTCGGAGCATCCCTTTCCTATATGATAAGTCAGACCGAGACCTAACAATTCCCAATTTGACAGATTGAGGGCAAGTCCTGGTTCATTCTAGTTCCCTCTGAGCACCACCCACTTAGAGAACTGGGATCAGTTTAAAATACTTCCTTTCATCCACTGAACTAGATATAAGAGCCAGTATCAGAGCGCCCACTGCTCAGGTTCTTGCTGGCCCCTTGGCTTTCTCCCTAGAGCTTCTCTGTCCTATTCAAAAGGATGGTTCTTTTCCCAGCGACAAGGGAGTTGATGGAAGTTGGCCTGAACTTCTAAACTGGGTTTTCTTGCTCCAGGTTCTTGTGGCCAGGAGAGCTTGTCCAGTGTGAAGGAAGAGTTCTGTGCTGACCCCTCGGTTAGGGGCTGCCTGTCATCACAGGACATCCTTGGCTTTTTGGTGTTGACCATTTTTAATCAGGATGAATCCCCATTTACTGAACAAGTGTCTTTCTGGAGTATGACTTGGAGAGGAACAGCTCTGACGTCCCTAAGGCAGCTTCATGGACCTGAGGCACACCTATCTTCCAGGCTCCCAGGCTACACTACTTTGCTTTTCACTGCAAATGCCTTGATCTTTCTTCCTGGTAGAAAACAGGACAAGTCCCAGTCTTGCAAACACACAGATCAGTTTCACCTCCTGTTTCCTCCAGACAGACCTGAGCTCATTAATCGACCCATGAGGCCCTACAAAGGGGAAGGGGTGGGGGTGAGGGGAAACCCTCACTTGAGACTGAAGGTCTTGCCCTATGGTGCGTAGTTGCTTGCTTCGTCATGCGTGTGGGCCACATCCCTGTGGTGGGGCAGCTTGGATTGGCACGAGTTTCTACCCACTGGGTTATGCATCATCTGGGAAGCTTCTAAAAAATACCAGTGCCTACAGCCCTAGCATAGGTATTTTTCAAAAGCTTTCCCGGGTGAACTGAATGGAAGGTCAGGGTTGAGACGCTACAAGTGTGGGCAGAGGAAACCAGAAAACCACGGTCAGGAAGAGGAAGTCCATGGTACCAGGGGCAAAGATGAGAAGTGGACTGGCTCCCTGCAGGGGGAGTCTCCTCTCCTGCTGTCTCCAATAGGAACCACTCCTGGCTGGCTGGCACACCAGGGACAAGTAACTGCTCAGAGTTGCAGGCCTGCACTTCTCTTACCCCGTGCACACGTGCACACAGCACTACTTGCAAGGTCAGCAGCTTTCCGAAGCCCCTGCAAAAAGAGCAGTCAGGGCAAGAACCTTCTATAAAGGGGGAAGTCAGGAGCAGTTTCTGACTCCAGTTGAGGACAGTGCCATTAACAAGGATCTGTGGCCACAAGCACGTGGACACAAGACCCCCCCCCCCCTTCCTGACCAGACACATCCTGAACATCATCTGGAGGCTGGGGCTCCTTAAAAACTCACTTGTCTTTAAGTTTGAGCCTGTCCTCTCTCGCCATTTCTGTTCTTTAGAAGGGAAAAACCATCATAAGCACTATCTGGTTATCCCACCAAAGTAGCTCACAGAACAGAGTAAGTTCCTGCCTCCTCACATCTCAGTTAAAGAGATCAAGCCCCGTCTCCGCTGGAGACTCCTCATTGGGTCTTCCTCTGATGATCCCCAGGGGACTCCTGCCCAGGAGTCAGGCAGGGGTTCTGTTTCCTGCCCGGAGGCCACTGCAAGTGCCCCCAGGAAGCTCAGCCACCCACAGCGGGCTGCCACTGCCCACTCTGCCCACAGTTGTGTCCCAGAAAGCCCCTGCCCGAGTCTGCACTCACCCCGGGCTTCAGCTGTGTGGCATTCAGGCTGCCACACCGGGCTGCTCTTGCTTTACTCAACACAAAGCTGTTTTCCCAAGACTTCAGCTGGCCTCCAGAAGGACCAAGTCAGGAACAGGCCCCGGTGTCCACCTGGGACCAGAATCACTGGCCAGCCTTGGTATGTGTCTGCCCCAGGTGATTTTCTGTCTGGGCTCCCTTTTTCCTGTCACAGGCCCTCGGGGTCACCCCAGCAAGATTCACTTGCTCTGAATCTTAGGAACTGGGCTTTTAGAAAAGATTTTACCACCCAACGTGGGGCTTGACCTCAAAACCCCGAGATTAAGAGTCGCATGCTCCACCAACCTAGCCAGCCAGGCGCCCCAGAAATTAAGCTTTTTAAAAAAATCCTATTCTTTTAAGGCCTCCGCATCCTTAACCGATTCACCGGCACCCCCTTAGCAAAGAGGAAAGTGCTCTGCTTCTGAGCACATTCTCCTCACTGGGCGGGAGGGGGTGGGGGAAGGGACAAGAAAAGGACTTCCCAGCACCTTCTCACAAGACACCCGATGACTGTGAGTCTGACTCCTTCCTGCCTTTTGTTTAGCGTAATTCTAGAAACCTCACAGTGCTGTCACACAGAAGCCAGGCCTGTGGACACAGCAGCGTGGGAGACGGAGAGAGGAACTTTCCTGAAGCGGGCTGAGGGGAACGGCCTTGCTCATCCATCCAAGCTTAAGATCTGGCTTGCCCACTGAATAAATCAGATGTGAAACGTTTCTAGTTTTTCTGGCTCCCCCACAAAATAAAGTCAGCAGATGTGAAACATATTTACGTTTTTATTTAGGAACAATCAAAAGATCTGAAGTACCATTTCGGCCCATATCAAATTGTATATGCAGTTTGTCCCTGCTCCCTCCCTTCTCCAAATCCACAGATACAAAATCTAGGAAATGTGCAATTTGCATCTTAGAAATAGCAGCATCCCCACAGGGGACCTCGTGAGGCCTGGAGGCAGCCCAGAGAGGACAGCCCACCCCCACCTCAGCATAGCCACTGTCTGAAGGCGAGTTACGGCTTTCTGTTAAAAACACGTACTCTGGATAAAGAACTCCCATTCTACCCAGGCCTGACCGACAGAGTGTGCCCCCTTGGTTTGGTCTCACTCCTGGCCACCGCAGTCAGGGGACCCTCTTGTATAGTTTGGTGAAGTTGCATATTGCCTCTGGGCAAACAGGGCAGTTGTCTCTTAGCACCAAGGTGACCACGTCTTTCAGCCATCTCTCTGGGAGGCGCACTAAAGCTGACTGCACCCCAGCCATTCCCAGGGCCTCCGGTCACTCCGAAGACCAGAAGGTAAATGGATGGTAGAAAACCAGGAATCAGCACTCTCAGGCAGGACCCCGCAGCTCTGGCAACCTCCCTGACTTCCACAAAGACTGTGCTCAGTTAACTTTCAATGGACGATGGCCGGCAGGGGAGAGGGGAAGGTTGGTTGGCGTTTTCTTCGTAATAACGATTATGGCACAGTCGGGTTTTCCCGACACAGCTAAATGGCGCGGCAGCGCGGGAACGCCTCTGCACGGGCCACCCCTTCTCCCCTGGCCCGAGGACCACGCTGGGTCCGTACTGAGGGCGGCCCAGCTCCCCCTCCAGCCAGCTCCACATAGCCTGGGACTCCTGCCCCACCAGCATTTCAAGCAAACTGCAAGAATGAGGTCACTGTATGGGGGCAGGAACCAAGGATGAGTGACAATCTCTCTCTTTAAACACAAGTGACAGAACAGCTACCACGTGAGTAGACTGTTACCCTCCACCAGTGTATCTACTCTGGGGTTTGACTCCTGGGAAAGACCACGCACTTGTAGCTTTCTATATTCAGGGACTCCAAACAGTCTTTACCCTGGACAATTTACCTTCGGCTCCAGCCGAATGCTTCTTCCAAATACTCCTAAGTCACCCACTTATAGTGGAAAGGAACAACAGTTATAAAAGCATTAGCCAGGAAAAGCTATTCATCAACATTCAAGTGCTCAGGGGTACGCACGTGCACACAGAGGAGGGCCAGGCTCCAGAAGAAGAGGCACTAACGGCAGGTGGACGCTCAGACCCCTCTCCGGTACCCTGGCTTGCCACCTGCCCCCAGCAGACAGCAGGAGAGAAGGCAGCTACCCCTGCCCCCGCCAGAAGGGCCCTGCTCACTGTGCAGACCCCTCCTTCTGGCTCCAGCCTGAGCAGCCACAAGGGCCAGGCGCTGAGGGCTGCTAAAGCCTTGGGGCTGGTGACAGCAGAGCAGTAGCCATATGCTCTTTGCGGATCCTGGCGGTCCTGCAAACCAAGGAGAGCGTTTTTAAAAGTCAAGGCAGCAGGTGCTTGCTCCCACCCTTGTCCATGGGGTGACCAGCGCCTGCCTAGGCCGTGCCGGGCATCAGGTTTCTGCCCCTGCTCCGGACTTTGGCAGGTAGAATCGTTGCTTCCTGCTGGATCCGGGCTGTCCGATCTCCAGTCTGGTGAAGACAAGCCAGGTTAATGGCCAGTCTTCACAAGTGCGCTCAGGACTGAAGAACAGAAAAGCAGACCCTGGATCACCCCCCCGGGCCAAATGCCCTGAGCCCTTTACTTTACACCCCCCACATACAGATGCTGGGTGGCTCGGTGGACTGCCTTCCTGGGATGACCGGTGCCAAGGTACACAACACAGGCCTCGCCATTCCGTGTGGGACTTAGAGCTTGCGTGGGTGGCACTCATGATCGTCACCTCTACCCAGGCACTTGGCCCAAATCAAAACCCGTCACTTTGTTGAGACGTTGCCTAGTTATCTCAGCCCTGGTGTCGCACAGCCTGGCTGTTCTAAGTGGCCAGAGAAACAGCACGATGGTTACCTCAGATCGAAGCCGGGCTTGGGGAGGGGTCCATTCAAAAGAAAGCTCGGCTCCCCACTCCCTGCTTTCTCAGGTGCCAGACGGTCCCCAAGCCACACGGAGATGCGCCCCAAGGTCTGGGCAGGAAGAAGGCTAGGCGAGCCTGTGCTCCTCAGCAAAGCAGTGGAGTCAGGAGACCTGGAGACGGCCCCGGGCAGTAGTGAGGAGAGCCCAGCCCTGTTTGCCTCCTGCCCCAGGAAGCTGCTGGCTCTGGCCTGGAAGTAGCTGTGTGGACCCTAGCACATCTACAGGATTTTTCTTCTCTGGCTTACAACTGAGCCTTCCACATTGATAAGATAAAGGAAAATGTAAACTTAATACAAAAGGTGGGTCAAATCAATAACCTGCCCTGAGTAAACTCTGAGCAAGGAAAAGGGGGGAAAATTAGAAAAAACCCAAATTTCAGGTTTGGTTTGGCTGGTTCTCTTCTACAAAGTGCCTTTATCCACGTGGACTGTGGCATTTAAACTGACAAAGCTGCTCAAACCCAAGGATCTCGGTACAAGAAGAGAACAGGCAGACACAAGGCAACAGGGCTGAGAGCGGGCAGCACAGGCAGGCTGCCGAGGAGGGTGTGCGGACAAGGCGAGCACCCAGCCAGAAAGGCCAACGCCCACCCTCCATGGAAGGCGGCCCGGCACAGATGTCCCAGAGCCAGAGGGAAGAGGGAGGTAACACAGGACCTGTGCAGGATAAGAGCCACAACTCAGCCTAGAAAACCTGCAGAAACTTCCCGGTGGGTCAGCCTCCCACGGCCAGCTCGGACGGCACCGTCAGTACAGCACCCTGCCCAGCTCCCGCACCTGTCCTTCTGGAAAGCAGGCCTTCAGGTCCTGGTGCTTTGGTCACCCACGCAGCTTGGCCAAGCCAGGAGCTCTAAGTCACATGATGCTACCAAACCCCAAACACCAACAGGCCATCCAACACTCTGGAACCCTCGACTCCCAAAAATGGGAACGCTCCTCTCAAATCAAAAAGCTCTTTAATAGTCAAGAATTCAAATAAGTAATCAAAATATGCAAAGTAGGGGCGCCTGGGTGGCTCAGTTGGTTAAGCATCCAACTTTGGCTCAGGTCATAATCTGGCAGTTCGTAGGTTTGAGCCCCGTGTTGGGCTCTGTGCTGACAGCTCAGAGCCTGGAGCCTGCTTCGGATTCTGTGTCTCTCTCTCTCTCTCTGCCTCTGTCCCAATTTGCGCTCTGTTTCTCTCTCTCAAAAAGAAACATTAAAAAAAATTTTTTTAATATGCAAAGTGTATGTATCATAAATTCAGATTTCTCTGATCAGAATGATGATCTAGTTTCACCTATTAAAACTGGATCTACAACTCCGTGTAAAAATATTAATAAACCAAACGTGCAAGACAGGCAACAAGAAACACCAAAGATTACTACCGTGACAAGTCCAAGTGCGTCGGGAGAAGAGGGGAACGACCAGTCACTTTAGGAAACCCCGTCCCACCTCTCTCAGCTCTACAGCCCACAGACTGCCTTCTTAATGGAGGCGACATCGCAGACACCCTCCGGCGGTGTGCAAAACCGCAGTGATCTGTCTCACGACAGGGGCCCGACGCACGGGGTGCAGTTCCGGTTCTGGGCCAGCGTGCTTCCGCGTGCCGGGGCAGCTGTATTCCTCAAGCGCCCAAAGCCCTGTGCACCTGCTGCAACATCTCCTGGGCCACCGCTCGCTGACCTGTCTCTCTTGCCTTCACCTTTCATTGTCTGAGGCTCCAACCCCACTACCCAATCCGGTCCAAGAGCACAGTGGGGGGAGGAGCCATCCAGTCTGCGGGGCTCCTTACCTGGGCGGTCCTGCCATGTGCGGGGTGGCCCTGGGCGCCGGGAGAGCGAACATCTGTGAGGAAAACACGCCCAGGCGGCAGCACCGGACGGAGCTTTCCCACCTTTCAAAGACAGGCTGGTGCCGAGGCGGGGTCCCTATGTCCTGCACCAACTTGTCTACCACGTAATTCGTTTTTAGTTTTGCTGTTTGGGTTGTAAATGAAATATGAACACAAATTAAATAACCAAGAAAAGCCTCTCTAAAGACACAACCCTCTGGCCAGTATGTGCAGGACTTGGAGCGGGGCCCGCAGGGTGGTGTCTCAGACACTGATGGTTTCCGGCTGGGCCACCCCAGCCGCACCTGGGATCCCAGCACTGCCTTCAACACAGGCTACTGTCCCCGGCACCCACACGCCACTAGATTCCTCAGGTGCACACCTCAGATGTACATCTTCTGAGTAAAGTATCAAAGTGAGTATTTGTCCTGTATCTATGTGTATATATAAATTAATCTGCATGTACATAAACACTAAAGGAAAAATCCCAGGTGTCTGTTCTTTGAAGGAAGAATCACTCACCACTCTTGGCAATTCTGGAAACAGGCCCTTGGGGCTAAAGAGCTTCACACTCAGATGGAAAGGACACAAACATGGGGTGCAAAACTTGCCAAGTACTCACTTGTTAACAACTAAGAGGTGGTCCCTACAGGGCCTGGGAGAAGAGAAGACACTTTAGAAGAACAGGGGCTCAAGGGCTTGGGGTTGGCAAAGACAGCCCCTCTCCTGGAAGGCAGGAGGCGCCACCACCACCTTCAGTCCTTGGAGCCAAGCCAGCACAGTGCCCCACGCAGTTCAGTTCCCGCGTGGGGTTGGGGAGAAGGACGACGCCTAGCCCACCACCAGGGTTTCTTGCCCAAAGGCCCTGCCACTCACCCAGCCTGGGCCCGGGAGGAGCGTGCTCATGAGGTCGCGGTGCTTTGGGAAGCGGGTGGTCCCCAGAAGGTGAGAAGTACACGTGACGGGCCTTCTGCCTGCCCCACCCTCCACCCGCTGCTGTCAGAGCAGCCCGTCTTGGGGAGAGAAGGATTTACCATGTAGTACAGCTCTGTAAGCAAGTTCCCCAGTGTTGCAAAAGCACCTTTTCCTGTGATTTTCTCAAAACAAAAAAAACGGATGGGAGGATTAGGCTAAAGTAGACCAAGATTTTGTTTCCAAGTTTTGGGGACAGAAATGCAGAACTTGAAAAATCCTCACAAGCACCTGTCCGGTGATGTCCAGCACCCAGCCAGGCCCTTGGCGTGAGGGCCGCGAGTACTCTGGGCGTCCCGCCAGGAACCCCCGCGTGCAAGCCCACCCCAGCTCTGAGAACTCCGGAGTCCCAGATCCTGTCAGCTCTCACTCGGACTACTGGCTGAGTGCAGGTCTTCCTTCCCAACCAAAGGCAGCCTTGAAGTGAGTGAGGGTCAAGGGCTCTGAACACCACAGCGGCCAAAGCCACCTGCCGGGGCTGCACGCTTCCACTTTAAGCCCCCTTTTTCTCAATTTCCCTCTCACTCTCAACACATCTAGATTAAAAACAAAAACAAAAACAAAAATGTGGGCACATAGGTCAGTACATCAGGCTTGACAACAAACGTTTCTCTAAGGTGATCTGAGAACCGAAAAGTTCTGGTCCATGCTTCTGACGCCCATGAAAAAGGAGAAGGGCTGTAAGGACTTTCGGGCGGGACGAGCACGCGCCATCACGTACAAACCGCAGGGACCGGCGCTTCTGCACAGATTATCATCCCGCAGGGCGACGCGAGCCCGGCGTGACAGCAGAGACCTCTTCAAAAGCCCTGCCTTCGTGGAGGAGCGCACAGGTACGCCTCTGAGTGTGCGGTGCCCCGGCCTGCTGCCGAGGGGATGCGTGGCCCCAGGGATCTCTAGAGAAGAGACACGGGGCATGTTCAGAGATGACGTAGACGGCAATGTACTGCTTGCTAACCAAAGTTTCTATGTAATGAAAGTGTTTACAATCTGACGTTTTATTAAATGTGTATAGGCAGATTTATATGTTAAAAACTTGATTTGTGTCTATGAATATGAAATCTGAACTATTTTATCCACTGGAAGGCAAAGGAAAGGTCCTACATTGTGGGAGGAAGAACTGACGAGGACTCTGCGATCCCCGCTGGCTGGCTCGCTTGGTGGTGGCGGGCCCAAGGTGGCAGTGGGCTCCGGGCTGGCAGCGAGGCCTCCAGAAGCTCTCGTGTGTGCCCAGCGGCGGGCGTGGGAACAGCATGTGGCAGCGGAGAGTCGGGTGGAGCCCCTTCATGTGGCAGGCGGCATCCCAGACTGGCCAGTCCTTCAGTGTCATCAGTTCAAATTCAGTCCGTTTCTGAGGAGAAAACACATGCCTGTCACCTCCACATCAGCTGCCGCTCATATAGCCCCCAAAGCAGCCTGATCCTCGCCGTGCCAGGGTGCTACCGCTGGCTCCAGGGACCTCTTAATGCCACGAGCAATGCCTTCCTGCCTGCCAGCCACTCCTCCATTCTCCAGCGCAAGGGACCGTGACTCAAACCCATTCATCCCAACTCCAGGCTAGCCACTTTTTTTTTTTTTTTTTGGTTGTGATAAAATATACATAACATAAAACTTACCATTTTAACTATTTTTGAACGTACAATTAAATGGCTTTAAATATATTCACAGGGCTGTGTAACCACCACCCTATTTCCAGCTAACCAAGAATACACTTAAGGGAAATTTTAATTTAAAACAAAAAACGAAATCAGTTTATTCTAGTTGCCAGCAAGCGAGGGTGGGCATTCCCGAGGGGCAGGCCCAGGGCTGGAGAAGGTGCCTGAGGCAACCAGCCCTGTGAAGCCACTCCTGTTCCCTGGGGCCCATCACTCCCTATGAGGACCTCAGTGACTCATGGGGGCCCAGAAGAAAACAAGGTCAAGTCTGGAAATATCAGGTCCTGGAACCAACTTCTAAATGTCCCCAAATCGGAGAATCTGAGAATCCAGATACTTCCTCAGTTCCCACAGCCTCCTGTGAAGAGCTAAGTTTGATCGCTCCTGGCCATCCTGTGATGAGGGAGGCTCTACGGAGACAAATACCCAAAGGTAGGGAGGGAAAGGATGGGCTGGGAACTCGGGTCAGGATCCAATACTGACAATGTGACTTATCTGTGGCTATAAAACTACCTTCAATAAAATCATCTCAAGTTTTAAGTTCTGATAATCCCAGAAATATGATCCAGAGAAACTGAGGAACAAAATGCAGACTTTTGATTCCATAAGAAGGAAGATGACTTTCTATTACTTCGAATCAGAAAGAACAACAAATCAGAAAGAAATACAAATTTATAGGACTTTCATCGTTTAAAAAAAAGCGCTTCACGTATCTGAGGACAATTAAAGCCCCTCTTTCCTTCTGCTCGCCAAGATGAGTTGAATTTCCTCAATAGCCCCACTGCTCTCTCCTATGCAGGGGTGGTGGGTCTGCCGGACTCAGATGGCGCTTTGACCTGTTCTCCGATTGCTAAGACATGGCTAGAAAAGCTGGCACCCTCGTAGGTTCACTGTGTTCCCGCCCACTGCACAGGTTTGGAGAAACGTGAAACAAAATAAAAACACAACTCTCCACCCTGTGTCAGAGTCACATCCTGTGCCGATTGCTCCTGCTGTGGGGCAGCCTCAGAGATGGCAGGCACCCCCGGGCCATCGGAGACCTCCTACCCTCCCCACGGAGGATGGCCCTGCACTCCCAGGGGCCTCCTTACCCAGCTCCAGTGCAGCCTGGGGACTCGGCGCGTCAGAGGGCTCCGAGCTGGCCTCGGGGGCTCCGGGCTCCCACGACTCACTGTTCTCCGACACCTCCGAGTACCCGTCACCAGTCCCTCTGTGAGTCGCCGCGGGCTCACCGGTGCCCTGGTCCTCGCCGCCGGTGTCCACCACGGCCCGGGTCTCCTCGCCCATCTTCTCAGCGAACCACTGCTTGACCTGCTGGGAGCTCATCTGGGTCTTGTCGCACAGGCTCTGCAGGTCCCGCTCGAAGAGCGTCTGGTGCCTCAGGTAGTAGTCCTGCAGCAGCTCCCGGCTGCCAGGGGCGACCGCCAGCAGCCCCGGGGGGAAGTTGCCCCGCTTGTAGTCCTCGTACCACTTGAGCTGGCCGTTTTTCAGGGCGTACCTGCTGTCCCCGAACCAGCGCACCACCTCGGGCCGCGGCAGGCCGGTCTGCGCCATGATGGAGTCGTAGTCCTGGTTGCTGGGCCACCGCGTCTGCACAAAGAGCTGCCGCAGCAGGTGCCGCTGCTGGGCCGTCTTCTTGCAGCTTGCCTTGCCCGGGGGCTGCTCGGCCGGCTCGCCGGGCCCGCCGTCCACGGGCTCGCAGGCGCCCAGCCCCGGGAGCTCGCCCTTGCCGTTGGCTTCGGTGACTCGCAGGTTCTTGAGG
This sequence comes from Leopardus geoffroyi, assembly GCF_018350155.1. Taxonomy (NCBI): domain Eukaryota; kingdom Metazoa; phylum Chordata; class Mammalia; order Carnivora; family Felidae; genus Leopardus; species Leopardus geoffroyi. Next base: position 18,991,282 of record NC_059336.1, on the reverse strand, counting down.
TTGATCTTGATGGGGCTGACCTTACGCTCAGCCAGCGCGTGGCCACCGGCCCCTTCTGGGGAGCCGTCTCCGCCAGGGACCCTCAGGTCGCCAGCCAGCTCCTCTTCTCCCACGTCGTCCTCCGCAGCCACCGCCGCCTCCTCCGGAGCGGCACCCTCATCGGCCCTCTTGGTGTCCTCGGCGCTCACTTTCTTGCGTCTCTCCGAGAACCAGCTGTCGATCTCCCTCCGAGTCATCTTGGTTTCAGTCCGCAGGCGGTCCAGCTCCTCATCGGGAGGAAGGGGGTTTTGTGCAAAACTGCTCTCCAGGGCTCGGAGCTGCTCGGGGGCTCGCTCCTTGTACCTGGTTGGCGTGAAGTCGGGGGTCTGGTGCCAGGCCTGCCGTCTGGCTGAAGGAGGGGCGGCCAGGGTGGCCGCCGGTGGGACGCAGGGCCCCTCTGGGGCCTTGGCTGCCGGGGCGAAGGGCGTGTCTGGCCCGGGGTCGAGGATGACGGGGCCATGGTCGCCGGGCAGCACAGGCCTGGAGCCCTTCAGGTTCCGGCAGTGGTACCTGCGGTCGCTGAACCACTTGCGCACCTCTCTGGTGCTGAGGCCCGTCACTTTGGTCAGATGCTCCACCTCGCTCTGGCCCGGGAACTGGTTCCGACAGAAGCTTCCTTTCAGAGCCGACAGCTGCTCATGAGACTTCTTGTTTTTGTAGATGCTGGCGTCGAGGAAGGCCTGGGAGGTGATGCTGGGGCACGCCGTGAGCAGCGACTGAGCCGCGTTCACCACCTTCACAGCCGACGTCGTGTTGGAGCACACCGTGTTGATGGGCGCCACGGCGGGCGGCTTGGGGACGGACGTGACTGCCGGCGGCAGGGACGAGCCAGGCGCCTGCAGCCCGTTGGCCATCAGTGGCTGAGTGACCAGCAGGCCACCTGCCGTGCCCTCTGGCTGCCCCACCACGTGGCCTGGGAGGGCGGCCTGGATGAGGTGTTGGACGCCGCCGGCGTTGGCAACCAGGGGCGTGTTGAGGACGGTGATCGTGGGCTGGGGCACAGACTGAATGACCGTATTGAACATCTTCTTCCGGGCGTCCTCGATCTCCTCAGGGGACCAGCTGATGCCCTGCTTCAGCCTTTGGGCCGTGAACCAGATCTTGAGCTGTTCCTCCGGATACTTGGTGACCACAGTCAGATAGCAGAGCTCGGCTTTGGTAGGGTAGGGGAACTTGTGGAACGAGTTCTTCAGAAAGCTGTTGGAGTCCATGGCCGCGTTGTAGGTGGGGATGCTGCTCAGGGGGATCATCACCTTGGGGAGGGACTTGGAGGTGGGCGGCGGCTGGTGGTGGTGCTGGGCGCGCCCGGGGGGTGGCTGCTGCAGGGGGAGGAACTGGGCGAGGCCGGCTGGCAGGACTGGCACCGCTCCCATCGGGGGCCCGTTGGCCACGTGTGGCGCTTTCGCCGAGCCGGCGGCTGGCTGACCGACCGGGACCGCCCCGTCGACAAAGGAGTGGTCCCCCTCCTTCACCTCGGTCTCCCCTGCCGATGGGTTTGGTAAGGCCGCGTCACCGACAGGCTGACTGGGGATGTTCTCCTTGAGCGTATGAATTTTTTTGGCTTCAGCTTTGCCTTTCATTATCTTCATGATTGGGGTTTTGGTAATAATGATTTCGGCCTGTCCGTCGGTCCCTTCGGTGTTGGGCTCACTCGAGACGTCGGGAGTGCAGGTACTCTCGGGGACACTCTGCTCCACAACTACATGATTGTCTGGCTTGGCCACATTCCACACAAAGCTGGCTTCCCCTGAGTGACACTTGGCATTGTGCAGAGAAAGCCCCTCAGGAGTTTTTGCCAGAAAACTGCATTCAGTGCATACAAAAGTTGGGTCCTTGTTAAAGTCTGTGTGCTCTGAGTTCATGTGCCCCACAAATTGGGTTATGTCCTGGGATCTGAAGTCACAGTATCTGCAGGAATAGGAATAGCCGTCTAAAGTGCTCCGGTGCCCATTGGCCAGTGTGGTGCCGTCGGTACTGCTGGGCATCTGAGTCACCTCCCCACTGCCCCCGGCGGGCACTTCAGGGGGCGGCTCTTGCTGGGGCCCCTCAGGCAAGGTCTCAGCCGGCTGGGCCTCCACACCGGCCTCCTGCAGCACCACCGCCTTTACCGGGATCATACACGGGGTGGTGGATTTCCTCTTGCTGGCCATGGCGACCACCGCTCTGGCTGATCGGGGCCGGGGCGGGGCGGGTGGCAGGAGAGAGAGCTTGTCCTGTCCAGGGCCTCACTGTGGAAGTTCCAGCTGCTCCATGAGGGCCAAAGAAACGGTTTCTGAGGGCAGTTTTTTCAGTTGTTTGCAGAAGGCAAGTTTTTCCTATTAAACCTAAGGAGGAAGAGAAAACGGTGATTACGATCTCTCGGGCTCTGGCCACGCACTTCTCAGATGCCCACACACACTCAGCTGCTTGCCTCCGATCCCTGGGGCCTTTTCACAAAGAAGGTCACCAGCAGCTTGAATGTGAAGCCCCCCAAACACTAACAAAATCATGCCCTGAAGAATGCCCTGGGGGTGTTCCAGGGGACGGTCCATGCCCTGACAGACTTAAGCCATGCATTTTGTTTTGTATTTCCCTCTGTGTTCTTGTATTAAGTTACTCAGATTCAAAAGCCAAACAACAACAACAAAATAATCCTGTTTTGGACGCCCAAATTAATTCTGACCATGTCAGAGTGAGAACAAAACATCCTAGTGTAACTCTTGTTTAAATGTTTGGGCCAACAAGGGTTTTTCTTTTCATAGCCTTCCCACATATGACAACAAGACACCGCCTCTGCCTCCCCCAAGCCGGGCCCAGAGGCCAAGTCAGCCTCAGTGTGCGAAGTGGGTGCAGGGCTGCTGGCTGCCACAGGAGCCGGGCCTCCCTTTGCGGGCTTTCCCTGTCTGCTGCCCTATCACACCCGGTCCAGGCCACGGAAGGGGGAGCACCTCCTAGTTACTGGCTGTACCCCGGACCGAAGCCGAAGCTCAGAGGGCCAGGGGAGCCACGGACCCACTTTGCGGTGCAGGAGTTCAGACTGTGGCATCACCTTGGGTGTGCATAATACACGTGACCTAGCATCGTGCTTACTTCCCTTTATATTTCCTTTGGTGCCTTTATTGTTCCTTAAAAGAAACAAACAAAACACTTTAACATCTTTGATCATTTGAAATTTGTTTCAAGGGCGCCTGAGTGGCTCAGTCGGTTAAGCGTCCGACTTTTGGTTTCGGCTCAGGTCATGATCTCGGGGTTCGGTTCTTGAGTTTAAGCCCCACATCGAGCTTCAGGCTGACAGTGCAGAGCCTGCTTGGGATTCTCTCTCCCCCCCTCTCCCTGCCCCTCCCCTGCGCGCTCTCTCTCTCTCTCTCTCCCTAAATAAATAAACTTATTTTTTTAAATTTTTTTTAATGTTTATTTTTATTTTTGACAGAGAGAGAGAGAGAGAGAGAGAGAGAGAGAGAGAGAGACAGGGCATAAGCCGGGGAGGGGCAGAGAGAGAGAGGGAGACACAGAATCAGAAGCAGGCTCCAGGCTCTGAGCTGTCAGCACAGAGCCTGACGTGGGGCTCAAACTCACAGACTATGAGATCACGACCTGAGCAGAACTGAGCCACCCAGGTGCCCTAAAATTCTTTTTTTCAATTTTTTTTTTTTTTTTTTACGTTTATTCACTTTTGAGAAACAGAACATGAGCAGGGAAGGGGCAGAGAGAGGGAGACACAGAATCCGAATAAAAAGAATTTTTTTCAATGAAATTTGTTTCAAATGTTGGAGTGATTGGTTTATTTACATATAAAATCATTATAATTCTTTCATGAGATGCCATGAGAAAAGTGTTTCTGGGACCCCTATTATTAACATAGCAAACTGCAATACTGGTAATGACTAAAATAAATAGTAATTCTAATTCCAAAATCACCTTATCATCAGTATTTGGATTTAATATGAAAATGTAAAGAGACAAAATATCTCTAGTCAAGTTCTTAAATACTCACAGCAAACTATTTTTCTGTAAGTCTAACCCTGATGATCATGACGATAAAAAATAATTCCTGTTAAAAAAAAAGTTGGGTGGGATAAGAATAAGCACACCAGACCTAACTACTTGTCACCATTTCTCCCACTGATTTGAAATATCATGCACTTTTTTTAAACTGAATTTTTAATTGTTAGGTAAAATACCTTAAAATTGATATTTAAGATAAAATATCAGTATTAAATAAAATAGATGAAACTAAAACTACCTGTAATTTTGTATACCCTTCAACCTAGTCCAAATGTCTTAACACATATTTTAGTCATACAAGGCACATACTTGTGTTTCGTTTTTTTTTTTTTTTAAGTTTATTTATTTATTTTGAGAGACAGAGACAGCACCAGTGGGGGAAGGGAAGAGAGAGATGGTGAGAGAGAATCCCAAGCAGGCTCCACGCTGTCAGCACAGAGCCCGACGCAGGGCTCAAACCCACAAACCACAAGACCATGACCTGAGCCAAAATCAAGAGTCAGACGCTCAACTGACTAAGCCACCCAGGTGCCCTGTGTTTCATTTTTTTTTTAATTGAAGATTTCATCATAAACATTTTCATTAAGCTTCCTAATGATATCATTCAATAGTTGCCTAATAAGGTCCCACTAAGAACTTAATCACCCTCCCTGCTACTGAACTGGCTTCCAGTGTCCCACTGTCACTGACAGTGAAATGACCTCTGGGCATAGATAGGATGTATTTTTTCTATCATCCTGAGGCTAAAGGCACAGAAATGGGTTTATCACCTCCACAAGTATCAATATTTCTAACATCCTCTATTACTGGCAAACATTTTAAAGCAAGTGCTTTACAATTCCAAATCAGGAAAACTAAGCATAATGCAATTCTGTACACAGTGAGCAAATCAGATTTCCAGAGAAGTCACTGGGGACATCAAATAGAATATCTGAAAGTGCAAGTTACATAAGAAAAACCAGGTGAATTGGACTCCGTCAAAATTAAAAACGGTTGTGTTTCAAAGGCTGCCAGCAAGATAGTGAAAAAGACAACTCACAGAAGGGGAGAATTTATTTGCAAGTCCTCCATCTGATAAGGGGCTTGTATCCGGCATATATGAAGAACTCTTACAACTCAACAATAAAAAGACAACCCAATTAAAAATTGGTAAAGGATTTGAACAGACCTTCCTCCAAAGAAGATCTACAAATGGCCAATAAGCATTAAAAAGTGCTCAACATCATTAGTCTTCAGGGAAGTGAGAAACCAAAACCACAAGGAGAGACCACTTCCCCACTGGGATAGCTACAATCACAGTGACAAATAACACGTACAGGTGGAGATGGGGGGAAGTCAGAGCCTTCGTACATTGCTGGCAGGACATAAGATGGCACAGCCACTTTGTAGATTAGTTGGCAGTTCTTCAACTTCAAGTTAAATACCGAGTTACCAGAAAACCCAGTAATTCCAGTGCTAGGTATATACACAGAAGTAAGAATATGTTCACACAAACACTCGCACACAAACACTCATGGCATCACCATCGCAATAGCCAAAAGGTGGAAACAATCTCAATGTGCACCAACAGATGGATGAATAAACAACATTTGGTATGTCTATGTAACTGGCTTATTATAATGCTGTAAAAAGGAACGAAGCACCGTTAAAATGCCCAAACACAGACAGAAACATGGTAACTGCAAGTAGGCAGCTCCAAAATGCCACATTATATGACATTTGTAGGAAATGCCCCGAAGAGGTAAATCCAAAGTGACAGAATGTAGAGTGGTGGTTGCCAAGGGCTGAGGGGAGAATGAGGAGTGACTGCTAACACGTACGAGGTTTCTTTTGGGGTGATGAAATGTTCTAAGAACATGAAACGTTCTGAGATAGTTGTGATGATTGCAAAAAAACGTGAATATGCTGAAAACCACGAGAAGGACATCAAACCCAAGAGAGGTGGAGGACAGAAAGCTCTAGCACTCAGTTCTGTAGAAAAAGGGCATCATTCCCACTTATGAGGTCCCTATACAGGTGACGTCATTTATCCGTGACACTTCCTGATTTACCTTGGTCCTCTTTTCTGTCCTGGGTAAAGATGAACAGCAGAGGTCGTGAACATAAGGCCGGAGAGGAGGGAGAGAGGGAAGAGAATGCATAGCCACCAGCGAACAGCAGCCCCGGGGGCAAACGAAGAGACCATGTGCTCACCTGAAGGTGGCAGCCAGCAGAATTCAGGGGCAGGAAAGCGCACAGCTCTGTCTACGGGGCGCAGGCACCCGAGACACTGCCATCACGGAGGTTTGGGATGGGGCTGGGCTTCACTGAGGAAGAGTTAAATTACATTCCTGGCAATTTAGGCTGGGAGGAGGACAACATAAAGATGGATTTGATTGGGGGAAAAATACCCATGGCACTGAAAATTAAGTCTCAAAGTAGCCCCAAATTGTCATTCAAGTCAATGACCAAGGAGAGCAGTAACGATTCTGAGTGGGCCAGGGGTCAACGCTGAAGGTACCTGCAACGTAACGGTAGTGGGGGTAGAGTGGCCATACTTGCCAAAGTGTAGAGTGTTCAGTACTGCGGGAGGCACGTATATACACATCTTCTCAGTCCATTCCCACAACAAACCCTGGAGCAGGAACTACTATCATTCCCATTTTACAGACAAGAAAGGCGAGGCTCAGAGAAGACAGTAACCGCCTGAAGGGCACACAGCTGGGAAGCAGCAGAGACGGCCCAGGAACCTGGCAGTCTGGCTCCAGAGCCGGCAGCCTTAACCATTCCACACACACACATTGAGTAACCACAACATTGTTGGAATAAGGGGTGTGCAGGACTTTCAAAAATGCTGTTTTCCCCTCAGTATTTATTGGGAAAAATTTTAAACATGCAACCAAGCTGAAGGAATTTTACAGTGAACACCCATATGCTCACCAAGTGGATGCTTACCATGGGCTGTTTTTAGCAACATTACCTTACCTTTAGGTAAGTTGGGTTTGCTTACTTGTCATGCATTTTTAACAGGGCATCCAATAAAAGAGGTACTTAAAGGGTAAAGCCCCAATTATCTAAAAAACCATTCATCCACAAGACATTCATGGACCAGCTCTGACAAACGAGGCTCTAATTACCACGTGGAACTCCTAACTCAAGCCCTGAGTGACACTGGCGGATATAAATGCAAGGTTTTAAGCTGCCAAAGAGCCATAGACAAGGTCCGGGTGACAACTGCATGCTCATCATTCTTCGTAGAATCTTTTCTATACTCTGTCTTGAAAATTCATCTTGTGGGGCGCCTGGGTGGCGCAGTCGGTTGAGCGTCCGACTTCAGCCAGGTCACGATCTCGCGGTCCGGGAGTTCGAGCCCCGCGTCGGGCTCTGGGCTGATGGCTCAGAGCCTGGAGCCTGTTTCCGATTCTGTGTCTCCCTCTCTCTCTGCCCCTCCCCCGTTCATGCTCTGTCTCTCTCTGTCCCAAAAATAAACGTTGAAAAAAAAAAAAAAAAAAAAAATTTAAAAAAAAAAAAAAAAAAAAAAAAAAGAAAATTCATCTTGTATTTTTTTTTAATAAGAAAAGCATCTAACTTAAAAAAAAATTTGTTTAATGTTTATTTATTTTGAGAGAGAGAGAGAGAGAGAGAGAGAGAGAGAAGTGAGCAGGGGAGGGGCAGGGGGAGGAAGAGGTAGAGAGAGGGGTGAGGAGGAAACATGAGTGGAGGAGGGGCAGAGAGAGAGGGAAAGAGAGGATCCCAAGCAGGCTCTGTGCTGTCAGCATGAAGCCCGATGCAGGGCTTGAACTCACGTACTGTGAGATCATGACCTGAGCTGAAATCGAGAGTCGGATGCTTAACCCACTGAGCCACCCAGGCACCCCTAGCATATAACTTTTTGAAAAGTCTGTCTTTGGGAATTCAGAGCCGCTCAATTCACTAAATTAGCAAAGTTGCAGTTATTAATCGCTACATTTCAATACTACAAAATATCCATGTGGGGCTTGAAAAAAATGTTTATAGATCAAATTCTTAAAGTGTTTAACTTTACATTATAGATAAGAACTTTTTTTTTGGTTTTAATTCTGAGGAAGGAACTAGAAGCACAATGAGCTCAACAGGAGGACTCAACGTTTCGAAAGGCGACTCTCAGCAGACTCCTCCAAGTCTGGCTGCCCTCCTAAACACAGCCCACAACTTATCAGTAAGAACAGGAACCATGGGAGCAGCTGGCAGAGTTACAGAAACAGAACTTCACGGAGAGATTGTGGCATACTGCTCGTGGTTTTTGAAAGATCAAACAGAGGACCACACGGGAAGAACGTGACTTCTATAATGAGGCTGGTTCGACAGATATGGGTATAGTCGAATATTTTACAGTAATCATCTTCCTATTTCGGGGGGCACAGTATGCTTTATTGAGACTGCATGACGGGGCAGGGCTCCCCAAGCCCCTCCCCTTTTTTGGGTGTCTGTATGGAAACTGTAGACGTTGGGGTTCTCGGTGCATAGGCCCCGGAGGTCATCTGACACACCAAGGACTGGGCTGTCTCCTACGACTGTAACAGTGATCCCCACTCTTCCAACTTTGCATTCTCTTAAAAACTGCCCTGGAACAGACTGCAAAGGCGGTCCTGTGGTATAACAGACGCTATGTACATCTCAACTTTATCCAAAACAAAAACTTGCAGGTAGCCTTCTCTTTTTGTAAAAAAATTGTTAGCAATAGAGATTTACATTGAGATTTACCCTTTTTACTTCCTCCTTCAAATTATGCTCTTTATGTAGAAACTTCTCTCTCTCAGAAACAATGAACTGAAGTAAAATTCGTCCCTATTCACCCCAAAGACAGCTGGTGTTAACAATCTGGTGTCCGTTTTTCAAGTATGTTTTCTAGGCATAGATTATTATAACCACTTTTTAAACAACAAAATATGGAGCTGTATTTTACACCCCATTCTGCTCCTCGGTGTCTTCTGTGACAATGGGAAGAGTGGCAGAGTCCACAGTTTATATCACGCTTTTATTTTTTTTACGTGTATTTATTTTGAGAGGGACAGAGACAGCAAGAGTGGGGGAAGGGCAGAGAGACAGAGAGGGAGAGAAACAGAATCCCAAGCAGGCGCCGCACTGTCAGCACAGAGCCCAATGTGGGGCTCGAACCCACGAACAGTGAGATCATGACCCGAGCCAAAACCAAGAGTCAGATGCTTAACTGAGCCACCCACGCACCCCTCAGCTCGCTCTTTGAAATGACGTTCTAATTATGGGTGCATCATAATTTACTTAACCAATCCAGCTGTTAACAGACATCTGCACATTTCTCTAGTTTTTAAGCTATGACAGGCAATGGCTCAAAAACTGTCCCTGCATGTATTTTTGTGCTTTTGAGAATTTCTGAAATTCTGACTTTCTTACAAGAATTTCTTACTAGTAAAATATTGTTAGTAAAATACAAAGTTGCCCTCCAAATAGATACTGATTTTCACTCTCACCACCAGAGAACTAGAGTGCCCTCACTATCACTGCATATAGTTACTATTAGTCTTTGCTAATTTGACACACAAAAAACTGGTGACAATTGTTTTAACTTGCATTTCTTTACAGGCATGGCTGAAAACCTTCTCACATATCATTGACATTTTGTAACAAATTCTTTTTTGTCCATTGTTCTAGGGGATTTTGAGAGTCCTCCATATATATGTTTTTATTCCAGGATAGTTAACATATAGTGTGCTGTATTAGTTTCAGGGGTACAACATAGTGATTCAACAATCCCATATAGCACTCAGTGCTCATCATAACCGACAAGTGTACTCTTAATCCCCTTCAACAGTTTCCCCCATCCCGCCATCCACCTGCCCTCTGGTAACCATCAGTTTGTTCTCTCTAGGGAAGAGTCCATTTTTTTGTTTGTCTGTTTTTTTTTTTTTTCTTCCATTTCTTAAATTCCACATATGAGTGAAATCATAGGATATTTGTCTTTCTCTGACAGACTTATTTTGCTTAGCATTATAGAGAGTCCTCCATATATTAAGGAAATTGGCTCATAATCTGTCATAAATGAAGCTGTGGTTTATGCCAAGATTTCAAAGTGTCTTAAATATTAGGAAATTTCCTTAAAAAATTAATTTCATTAATTAATTAAAGGAGAAGAACCAAAACAGCATTTAATAAGATTATACTCTCAATTTTTTTTAAGAGAGAGAGAGAGAATGAATGAATAAATGAATGAATCCTAAGCAGGCTCCACACTCAGCATGGAGCCCGATATGGGTTCAATCCCACAACCCTGGGATCCTGACCTGAGCCAAAATCAAGAGTCAGACGCTCAACTGACTGAGCCACCCAGGCTCTCTCAATTTTTTATTGTGGTAAAAACCACACACTATAAAATGTACCATCTCAACTACTTTGAAGTGTCCAGCACAGTAAACTATATGCACATTCTCGTGTATCCTATCTCCAGAACTCTCTTCATCTTGCAAAACTGAAACTGTAAACCCACTGAACAACAATGGATTCCTTTTCCCCCCTCCCTAACCCCTGGAAACCATCATTCTACTTTCTGCTTCTGTGAGTCCAGCAAATTTAGATACCTCATAAAAGTAGAAGCATGCAGTATTTGTCTTTGTGTGACTGGCTTCTTTCACTTGGGATAATGTCCTCAAAGTTAATTCGTGTTATACCATGTGACAGGATTTCCTTCCTTTTTAAGGATGAATAGCATTCCATTGTACATATATGCCACATTTTATCCATTCATCTTTTGAAGAATATTTAGGATGCTTCCATGTTTGGCCTATTGTGAATAATGCTGTTGTGAACAAGGGTGTACAAATATCTCTCTGAACCCCTGCTTTTGATACTTTTGCATATATACCCCGAAGTAGGCTTGCTGGACATATGGTAATTCTATTTCTGATTTTCTAAGAACCTTCATAATATTTTCCATAGCAGATACACCATTTTACATTCCCACGAACAATGAATTTCTCCACATCCTCACCAACACTTGTTATTTTCTGTTTGTTTCTTTGTTTGTATGTTTGTTTTAATGGTGACCACCCTAACGTGTATGAGGTGATACCTCATTTGGTTTGATTTGAATTTCCCTAATGATTAGTGATGCTGAACATCTTTTCATATACTTGTTGGTCATTTGTACAGTTTCTTTGGAGAAAAATCTATTCAAGTTCTTGGTTCATTTTTCAATCAGGTTATTTGTTGTGTTATAGGATTTTTTTATATATTCTAGACACTAATCCTTATCAGATAACACAGTTTACAAGTATTTCCTCCTATTCCATAGGTCACCTTTTCAGTCTGTTAGATTGTTTCCTTTGAGGTGCAGAAATTTTTAAGTTTGATATAGTCAAATCTGATAGTCAAATTTGTCTATTTGTCTATAGTCATTGTCTATTTTCGCTTTTATTGCTTGTGCTTTCCATGTCATATCCAAGAAATCATTACCAAACCAATGTCATGAAGCCCTCACCCCTATATTTTCTTCTTGAAGTTTTATAGTTTCAGCTTTTATGTTTAGGTCTTTCATCTATTTTGAGTTAATTTTTGTATACGGTGTGAGGTAACGGTCCAACTTCATTCTTTTGCATGTGGAGATCCAGTTTTTCCTGTACCATTTGTTGAAGGGACTATCCTTTCTCCATTGTGCAGTAGCCTTGGCACACCTGTTGGAAATCATTTAACTACATATGCAAGAGTTTATTTCTGGGCTATTACTCTGTTCCATTCGTCTATGTCCATCTTTATGCCAGTACCATACAATTTTTCTTACTGTAGTTTTGTAATATATTTTGAAATTAGGATTTGTTAGGCCTCCAGCTTTGCTTTCCTTTCTCAAGACTGTTTTGGCTATTCAGGGTCCTTTGAAATTCCATATGAATTTCAGGATTTTTCCCATTTCTGCAAAAAAAAAATGCCTTTAGGATTTTAATAAAAATTGCATTGAATCTGTAGATTGGTTTGAGTAGTAAGGACATTTTAGCAACATTAAGTCTTTTAATCCATGAACATAAGATGTCTTTCTTTTTACTTGGGTCTTCTTTAGTCTCTTTTGATACTGTTTTGTAGTGTTTGGTGTATGAGTCTTTGGGCTCTCTAGTTATTTTGTTCTTTTGAGGCGACTGTAAATGAGTCTGTTTTCCTATTTAGATTTTTCACTTCTAGTATATAGAAACACAACCGATTTTTGTGTGTTGACTTTGTGTCCTGCAACTTTGCTGAATTCTTTTGTTATGACAGTTATTTTTGTGGAAGCTTAAGGGTTTTCTACATATATGATCATATCATCTGTGAAGAGAGATAATTTGACCTCTTCCTTTCCAAGTTGGATGCCTTTATTTTTCTTGACTAATTGCTCTGCTAAGATTTCCGGTAGTAAGTTGAAATAGAAGTGGTGTGAGTGGGCATCCTTGACTTGCTCCTGATCTTAAAGGAAAAGCTTTCAGTTTTTTACCATTAAGCATAATGTTAGCTGTGGACTTTTCATATATGGCCTTTATTATGTCGAGGTAATTACCTTCCATTCCTAGTTTTTGGAGTGTTATCATGAAAGATGTCTAATCTTATCAAGTGCTCTTTCTGCATCAATTGAGATAATCCTATGGTTTTGGTCCCTCAGTCTGTTAATGTGGTATATTACATTGATTTTCATAAGTAGTACATTCCTTGGGTTCCAGGAATAAGCCCACTTGGTTATGGTATATAATCCTTTTTTTTTTTTTTTTAATTTTTTTTTTTTCAATGTTTATTTATTTTTTTGGGGACAGAGAGAGACAGAGCATGAATGGGGGAGGGGCAGAGAGAGAGGGAGACACAGAATCGGAAACAGGCTCCAGGCTCTGAGCCATCAGCCCAGAGCCCGACGCGGGGCTCGAACTCACGGACCGCGAGATCGTGACCTGGCTGAAGTCGGCCGCTTAACCGACTGCGCCACCCAGGCGCCCCTATATAATCCTTTTAATGTGCTATTGAATTTGATTTACTAGTATTTTGTTAAGCACTTTTGTATCAACAGTAATCAGAAATATGGTCAGTGGCTTTTTTGTTATATCTTTGTTTCAGTATCAGGGTAATGCTTACCTCATAAAATGAGTTTGGAAGTGTTCCCTTCTTTTCAATTTTTGGAAGAGTTTGAGAAGGTTTGGTGTCATTTTTTTTAAGTGCTTGGTAGAAATATCCAGTGAAGCTGTCTGGTCCTGGGCTTTTCTTTGTGGAGAGCTTTTTGATTACTGATTCAAGTCTCCTTACTAGTTAGAAGTCTGACCAGATCTTTAATAGTTCCTCATCATCTAGTCTTGGTAGGTTGTGTGTTTCCAGGAATGTATCCATTCTTTCTAGGTTACCCAATGTGTTGGCATATAATTGTTCCTAATAGTCTCCTGTGATCCTTTTAATTTTTGTGGCATCAGTTGTACTGTCTTCTCTTTTATCTCTGATTTTTGTCATTGGGTCTCCTCTCTTTTTTCTTAGTCTGGCTAAGGGCGTGCCAATTTGTTTTAAGGGTGTGCCAAAGTTTGTTGATCTTTTCAAAAAACCAACTCTGTTTCACTGGCTTCTATTGTTTTTCTATTCTGTATTTTATTTTTGCTTTCATCTTTATTGTTCTCTTCCTTCTGCTAACTTTGGGATTAGTTTGTTCTTTTCCTAGTTCCTGGAGGTGCAGAGTGATTTGTTGATTTGAGATCTTCCTTTTTTTAAATGTAAACATTTACCACTATAATTGACCCTCTTAGTACTGCTTTTGCTGCATCCATAAGTTTTGGTATGTTATGTTTGTGTTTTCATTTGTTTCAAGATATTTTCCAGTTCCCCTTGTGATTTCTTTGACCCATTGGTTGTTCAAGAGTGTGTTGTTTAGTTTCCACATATTTGTGGATTTTCCAGTTTTCTTTTTGCTAGTGATTTGTTTCATTTCATTTCATCTCATTTCCAACCACAAAGAAATGTGGTTGGAAAAGGCACTTGGTATAATTTCAATCTTTTAAAATTTGTTAGGGCTTTGTTTTATGTCCTAATATATGATCCATCCCAGAGAATGTTCCAGGTGCACTTGAGAAGAAGGCGCATGCACATTCTGCTGTTGTTGAGTGGAGGGTTCTGTATGTGTCTCACAGGTTCAAATGGTCTCTACT